>NC_086447.1:274178467-274530967 GCF_028390025.1 Pseudophryne corroboree | reverse complement strand
CTGAGGTTATGTGATCAGGTTTTAGTGATAGTTGAAAGTAGTTCAGGTTGTAGTTGGGAATTAATGGAAGGTCATGTGATCAAGAGGTTAGGTAGTAGTGAAGACTTGCATCATTAGCATGCTTTTGCATCAATACGCAGGTATCTGCAATTGAAAAGGCTGTTACGGGCATATATGCATCTTTATGCAAATCTGCATCTGTTTTTACAGCCAATTACTATATATAGTACTATATATATATATATATATATACCCACATGCGGAATGCGCTTTGAGGGCCTAATTCAGACCTGATCGCAACAGCAATATTGGGGGTCATTCCGAGTTGTTCGCTCGTTATTTTTCTCTCGCAACGGAGCGATTAGTCACTAATGCGCATGCGCAATGTCCGCAGTGCGACTGCGCCAAGTAAATTTGCTATGCAGTTAGGTATTTTACTCACGGCATTACGAGGTTTATTCTTCGTTCTGGTGATCGTAATGTGATTGACAGGAAGTGGGTGTTTCTGGGCGGAAACAGGCCGTTTTATGGGAGTGTTGGAGAAAACACTAGCGTTTCTGGGAAATACGCGGGAGTGGCTGGAGAAACGAGGGAGTGCCTGGGCGAACGCTGGGTGTGTTTGTGACGTCAAACCAGGAACGACAAGCACTGAACTGATTGCACTGGCAGAGTAAGTCTCGAGCTACTCAGAAACTGCACAGAGAAGTCTTTTCGCAATTTTGAGAACCTTTCGTTCGCAATTTTGATAAGCTAAGATTCACTCCCAGTAGGCGGCGGCTTAGCGTGTGCAAAGCTGCTAAAAACAGCTTGCGAGCAAACAACTCGGAATGAGGGCCATTGTTCTCTATTGGACAAAACCATGTGCACTGCAGGGGAGGCAAATATAACATGTGCAGAGAGATTTAGATTTGGGTGGGTGTGTTCAAACTGAAATCTACATTGCAGTGTAAAAATAAAGCAGCCAGTATTTACTCTGCCCAGAAACAAAATAACTCACCCAAATCTAACTCTCTCTGCACGTTATATTTGCCCCACTTGTAGTGCACATGGTTTTGCCCATTAAAGAACAATTTTGCTGCTGCGATCAGGTCTGAATTAGGCCCTATGTCCCTATTGGAAAAATGGGGGACAGGGCGCCAATTCTCTCTCTCTGGCACAGGGCACCAAAAAGTCTAGAGACGGTTCTGGTGGCACCTGTCACTATCACACAGTTGGAACAATGTGGAACATAATTCCTCAGTGTGCTTCTGTTTGTTGGAACTGTGCAAGCTGCTTCTACCCTGATGCCTGATAGTCTGTCCCATCCACTCTAGAGTGTTCTTGATATTGCCAGTATCCAGCCTGCATATCCCCAGCTTGCAATATATGCAACTAAGATCTCTGAATTTTCCATTATCATATAGTGTTCAAGTCTTATTGCCGATACTACTTGGTGTGCATGGGAATTTTTTTTTCTTCTTGTTTAGAAGAACTTCTCCTTTTCATGCACCTGAGAACTTGAAGTATTACTAAAATGATTGAGCAGCTACCATTTTAGATTGCCATTTCCTTCAGTTTAGTCTGCTTACCGTGCCTGTGTTCAGTGCTGCAGCTCCCTCTGGTTCCAGTCTGATTTAAGCCTGCTGTTTCCTCCAGTCCCAGTCTGGTTTCAGCTTGCTGTTCACTCTGGGTTCAGTTTGGTTCTAGCTTGCTGTCACCTTGGATTCCAGTCTGGTATAAGCCTGCTGTTGCCTCTGGTTCCAGTTTGGGTTCAAACCTGCTGTTCTCCTCCAATTCCAGTCTTGTCCAGCCTGCATAACTCCAACCATGGTCCTTCATTCTGGTCCCAGTCTGGTTTAGCCTGCTACCTACATTCCGGTCCAGCCTGTTACCTACACTCCGGTTCCAGTCTGAGTTATTCCTGCAGTAGTCTGAAGTATCCTGTTAATACTATTGATTGTAATAGTGTTTTTAAGTGCCAAGTCTTCAGTCTGCTATCCTTTGTGACTTCCAGCAAGTACTCTGTTTACAACTCACCTGCTCATTGCGGGTTCAAGTGGACTGTTTCCCTTATCGATACTTTAGTCTGTATTGCTGATCAATAAAGTCTACATCACACTAACTTCGTACCACCTAAAAGTTTCCTTAAGCTCTGATTCTACCACAGAGAACCTTGAAAAATGGGACACTGTATATTTAAATATCCTAGGCCAAAAGTGATCAGTTTCTGATCTCTATAAATATCGACCCCCAAAGATTTTCATAGATGTGAGGCAGCCGTGCAGAATGTCTACTGAAATAGGACTTTTTTTATAAAGGGGCAATCACCTACAAGGAAAATTGCTCCTGAGGATGCTGGATGCTCTGAAACCAGCGTGACGCGTAGAGCTTGAGCCTTTCCACTCTGCTGTGATTTTAACTCCTGCTACATCTTGGCACACCTTTGGACACCTGCTCCATTTTGGAACTTTGCACTACAGCACTTTAAATTCCGGATCTTCCCTCCAGCCATAATTGGACTCCACCTAAGGCTGATGCTACATCATGGGATCTATGCTTCAACATATCCGGTAAACCCATTGCATACCTAGCGACTGTTTACACGAGAAAGTGGCCTAGCCAAGTTTCCTGAACTATACAGGAGTACAGAAGTGGAACTCCTCTTGTATTGCAATATAAATACACATTATTGGTGGCAATGATCCATGTACTGTTTATTATTTTTGCATCTGCATATTTTAGAGAAGGGATTTTATTCTCTTTGTTATTTTAGATAATAAAATCAGATTTTAATTTTAAACCAACCGTCCATTCACTATTTATGTAATTCAGCCAGCGCTGGTATACCCACCTGTTTTCTTGTGCAAGGAAAAACCATGCCTTGTAAGTGATTACCCCTTTAAAACAACATCCAAGTTCGTTCGGCATTCTGCACAGCCGCTAAACTTGGGCGGCTTTACATCTGGCCCAAAGTGTATAGATTTACAACAAAAATATTATTAATAATGGAGATGATACAGTACGTGTAGGTTCATCTAATGTACTACATCAGTTCTTATTGATGGACATTTTCCTCTTTATCTCCTATGTTGCTGTTATTGCACTGTAGGTACTGTTTGGCAGAGTCTACAGTGCCAAAACAAGGCTCTGGAGTGCCCTGGCCAGTCCCACCCCATAAGCACAAGACATACTGATGTCGCACAGTGAGGACGTGGATGTCAGCACCGGCAAGTGCAGCACTCTTAGGAGCATCCTGAGGACGCAAAAGTGGCTGCACCCGACTGCAAGGTGTCCATCCAGAGAATGCTCAAGAAGGCAACAGTAACAAGGTCCGTGGGGCAGTGATGGTGACGCCCACAGTGTCCTGCATTCTCTATGGCAGACAATGCACTTCAGTCTATCTACTGACACCCCCCCCACACACACACACACACACACACACAGTGTCCTCAGCAGATCAGCAAAGTATGAACAATTTTAGATGAAGCCACTGCACTTTTTACATTCCCATCTACACTTTTCTCTTACAACAAGTGTAGTGTAAGTGATGAACAGAGGGAACATTTTCACCAAGCCATCCTGACAATGGAGCATCGCTAGAAAGGATGCTGGGACCCTGCAAGGATGGGAGGCTTCTGCTAATTCATTAATCTCGGACATCAGAGAGCAAAAATTGGGAGAACAGAATGGGGCAGTCTTAGTATTCTTATATGTAAAACTTAAGACTCCTTGATAAAGCTGGACAGGTGAAACGTGCAGATAATTTTTTTACAAATTTTTGAGTAGTGTAATTATTCTAATAAAGGGGGAAGACATTATTAATAGTAGACTAAAAGGGGTACACATTTTGTTATAAAATTAAAGGGCAGAGATTATTATTAGATTAAAAAAGGCACATATCAGTATACTAAAGGGATGCATTTAGTATACACTAAGGCCGGTATCCAATTAGTCGTGGTAATTTACCATGGCTAATTGATATACTGGGGGCCATCTAATTAGCCCCATAAGTTTTGGGGGATTTTTGTTCACCTGCCCAAGGCAGGGAAAAGAAATCCCTGATAAGTGACCCATTTTCAAGATTGCGGACGCGAAAACACATGGTACTTATCCAAGTCTATATTCGTGCAAAAACTAGTAATTTTTCTCACAAAAAAAGGGGTAACCATGCCTCTCAAGTTGATGACCCCACCAAATAGCTGGTCACACCCATTCAATGGGCCTTTGCTGTTTCATTTAGCTGGTGGGCCCCTCATGCCCTAGTCGGACACTGTTCATAAGACATAAAGTGAAATAACAGCGGGTTGAAGTCAATTAGCAGCAAACTAGGTTGCCCAACTTTTTAAGGTAAGTAAAACCCACAGCCTTAAGTTTTCACATTCAGTATGAAATCTGTGCTAAGTTATTGCACGTTTCAATGTCATGTTAGGTTCACTTATGTGGTTGTGGACAGGATTTGCTTCTGTATGTCCACAGTTTTACGATGGGCAGCCACAAGCACTGGTTATGCCCATTATATTGACCAGAAATAATTTGATTACATTCTGAACAACCAACCCGTGACACCCCTGCAAGTGCCCGAGGCAACCAAATGTGCCACAACATCTAGTTTGTGAACCAACATTTAAAAAAACTTAACTGACTAAAAAATTAAATTAATTTGAAAGCTGCTTACAAACTGACAGCTTTTTACGATTGAATTAGGTCAACAACATTTATTTAAAACTTATCCAACAAATTGCTCTGCCTTTTCCTATTATTATTCTTTTTCTGGGATGTACGTTTGCCTCCATGCGTCATTACATTGGGGTAAATTTACTAAGATTCGTAATTTTCCGTTTGAGGTCAAAGTTCAATCACGAATGACATCGAAAGTGTAAATATGCAACTTTTTGAATTTAGTACGACTAATTTACTAAGCTGCCGTATTCTGCATTTTCGGTTTTACCGATGTCGATGTCATTCGTTTTTTTAGGCAGTGTTTTACGTGAGTGACTTGTAAAACACTGCCAACTTTAATACAATGAATCTCGGCCGGATCTGAGAGATCCATGCTGGGCTTCATTGTGCACTTTAAAAAAATAAATAAATCAGTGTTAAATTAAAAAAAAAAAATGCGTGGGGTCCCCCCTCCTAAGCAAAACCAGCCTCGGGCTCTTTGGGCCGGTCCTGGTTGCAAAAATATGGGGAAAAAAATGATAGAGGTTCCCCCATATTTCAACAACCAGCACCGGGCTCTGCGCCTGGTCCTGGTTCCAAAAATACGGGGGACAAAGAGCGTAGGGGTCCCCCGTATTTCTGAAACCAGCACCGGGCTCCACTAGCCAGATACATAATGCCACAGCCTTCAATCAAGGGGTCCCCCCCCCTCCAGCCACCCAAGGACCAGGGGTGAAGCCCGAGGCTGTCCCCCCCATCCATGGGCTGCGGATGGGAGGCTGATAGCCGTTGTGTAAAAAAATGAATATTGTTTTTAGTAGCAGTACTACAAGTCCCAGCAAGCCTCCCCCGCAAGCTGGTACTTGGAGAACCACAAGTACCAGCATGCGGAGGAAAACCGGGCCCGCTGGTACCTGTAGTACTACTACTAAAAAAATACCCCAATAAAAACATAAGACACACACCTTGAAAGTATAACTTTAATACATACATACACACCTCCATATACACATACTTACCTTTTGTTCACACGAGGGTCGGTCCTCTTCTCCATGTAGAATCCATGTTGTACCTGTGGAAAAAATTATACTCACAAAATCCAGTGTAGAAGCCTCTTCTTCTTTTAATCCAGTTGTAATCCAGGTACTTGTCAAAATAAAAAAACGGACACCCGACCTCGCACTGAAAGGGGACCCATGTTTTCACATGGGACCCCTTTCCCCGAATGCCAGGAACCCCCTCTGACTTATGTCTAAGTGGGTTCCATCAGCCAATCAGGGAACGCCACGTTGTGGCATCCTCCTGATCGGCTGTGTGCTCCTGTACTGTATGACAGGCGGCACACGGCAGTGTTACAATGTAGCGCCTATGCGCTCCATTATAACCAATGGTGGGAACTTTGTGGTCAGCGGGTGACCGAAAGTAACCTCACCGCTGACCACAAAGTTCCCACCATTAATTACAATGGAGCGCATAGGCGCTACATTGTTACACTGCCGTGTGCCGCCTGTCACATACAGTACAGGAGCACACAGCCAATCAGGAGGGTGCCACAACGTGGCGCTCCCTGATTGGCTGAAGAAACCCTCTTAGACATAAGTCAGAGGGGGTTTCTGGCATTCGGGGAAAGGGGTCCCATGTGAAAACATGGGGCCCCTTTCAGTGCGAGGTCGGGTGTCCGTTTTTTTATTTTGACAAGTACCTGGATTACAAATGGATTACAAGAAGAAGAGGCTTCTACACTGGAGTATGTGAGTATAATTTTTTCCACAGGTACACCATGGATTCTACATGGAGAAGAGGACCGACCCTCGTGTGAACATAAGGTAAGTATGTGTATATGGAGGTGTGTATGTATGTATTAAAGTTATACTTTCAAGGTGTGTGTCTTATGTTTTTATTGGGGTATTTTTTTAGTAGTAGTACTACAGGTACCAGCGGGCCCGGTTTTCCTCCGCATGCTGGTACTTTTGGTTCTCCAAGTACCAGCTTGCGGGGGAGGCTTGCTGGGACTTGTAGTACTGCTACTAAAAACAATATTCATTTTTTTACACAATGGCTATCAGCCTCCCATCCGCAGCCCTTGGATGGGGGGGGACAGCCTCGGGCTTCACCCCTGGTCCTTGGGTGGCTGGAGGGGGGGGACCCCTTGATTGAAGGGGTCCCCACTCCTCCAGGGTACCCCGGCCAGGGGTGACTAGTTGGTTATGTAATGCCAGGGCCGCCGGAAGCTATATAAAAGTGTCCCCCGGCTGTGGCATTATGTATCTGGCTAGTGGAGCCCGGTGCTGGTTTCAGAAATACGGGGGACCCCTACGCTTTTTGTCCCCCGTATTTTTGGAACCAGGACCAGGCGCAGAGCCCGGTGCTGGTTGTTGAAATATGGGGGAACCTCTATCATTTTTCCCCCCATATTTTTGCAACCAGGACCGGCTCAAAGAGCCCGAGGCTGGTTTTGCTTAGGAGGGGGGACCCCACGCAATTTTTTTTTCAAAAAATACACACTTTCCCATCCCCTTCCCACTGATAAACATGCACGGATCTCATGGATCCCTGCATGCCTATCCAAACACGGGATAAAAAAGCAGGTCTGTTTTTTTTTAGCACTTTTTCACGAATTGTATTTCTGCACGGCAGTGTTTGGCTATTGTCGGCAGTGTTTGTGATTTGCACTTTTTAGTAAATTACCGATTTCTACAAAATTGCAGGCGTATTTGACCAATGGTGTATTGATTCGTGATTTTTTCCTAGGACTTCCAAAATATTACGAATGCCCTCATCACTGCCGAGATTTTTGCTTAGTAAATTACCGAAATGACACTTTGAAGAAAAAACGGCATCTCGGTCAAAATCGGGACCTTAGTAAATATACCCCATTGTGTCCACTTTGTGCTGCAAGGCAGGACAAAATGTTTGTTACTCCTCTAATCATATATACCTTGTTCATGTCGACCTAATGACGATGTTGGCTTAGTGACCCTGACGACCTAATGCATGTCGACCTAATGACTGTCGACCTAAATTTTGTCGACCTAATGACCCATACCCATTTGTTATATAGAAACTTGCATAACACACTAGGAGTGTAATGCCAACATTATTTTATCCCACCTACATAGGTAACAAACGCATAGCCCATACATGTTCTTATTTTCCTAGAGTTAATGGCTTGGGATTTTTTTTTTTTTTTTTAAAGTTGACCTTCTGACACTAGACTTTAAAAAAAAATATTTATAACTTGATGTAAAAATAAGATTTTACTCACCGGTAAATCTATTTCTCGTAGTCCGTAGTGGATGCTGGGACTCCGTAAGGACCATGGGGATTAGCGGCTCCGCAGGAGACTGGGCACAACTAAAGAAAGCTTTAGGACTACCTGGTGTGCACTGGCTCCTCCCACCAAGACCCTCCTCCAGACCTCAGTTAGGATACTGTGCCCGGAAGAGCTGACACAAATAGGAAGGATTTTGAATCCCGGGTAAGACTCATACCAGCCACACCAATCACACCGTATAACTCGTGATACTATACCCAGTTAACAGTATGAAATATAACTGAGCCTCTCAACAGATGGCTCAACAATAACCCTTTAGTTAGGCAATAACTATAAACAAGTATTGCAGACAATCCGCACTTGGGATGGGCGCCCAGCATCCACTACGGACTACGAGAAATAGATTTACCGGTGAGTAAAATCTTATTTTCTCTGACGTCCTAAGTGGATGCTGGGACTCCGTAAGGACCATGGGGATTATACCAAAGCTCCCAAACGGGCGGGAGAGTGCGGATGACTCCGCAGCACCGAATGAGCAAACTCTAGGTCCTCCTCAGCCAGGGTATCAAACTTGTAGACTGTTGCAAAAATGTTTGAACCCGACCAAGTAACAGCTCGGCAAAGTTGTAAAGCCGAGACCCCTCGGGCAGCCGCCCAAAAAGAGCCCACTTTCCTCGTGGAATGGGCTTTTACAGATTTAGGATGCGGAAGTCCAGCCGCAGCATGTGCAAGTTGAATCGTGCTACAGATCCAGCGAGCAATAGTCTGCTTAGAAGCAGGAGCACCCAGCTTGTTGGGTGCATACAGGATAAATAGCGAGTCAGTTTTCCTGACTCCAGCCGTCCTGGAAACATATACTTTTCAGGGCCCTGACTACGTCCAGTAACTTGGAATCCTCCAAGTCCCAAGTAGCCGCAGGCACCACAATAGGTTGGTTCACATGAAAAACTGATACCACCTTAGGAAGGAATTGGGAACGAGTCCTCAATTCCGCCTTATCCATATAAAATACAGATAAGAGCTTTTGTATGACAAAGCTGCCAATTCTGATACACGCCTGGCCGACGCCACGGCCCACAGCATGACCACTTTCCACGTGAGGTATTGTGGCTCAACCCAATGCGACTTCAGGAAATCCAACACCACGTTGAGATCCCACGCTGCCACTTGAGGCACAAACGGGGGCTGACTATGCAGCACTCCCTTAACAAAAGTCCAAACTTCAGGCAGTGAAGCCAGTTCTATTTTGGAAGAAAATCGATAGAGCCGAAATCTGGACCTTCATGGAACCCAATTTTAGGCCCATAGTCACCTCTGACTGTAGGAAGTGCAGAAATCGACCTAGCTGAAATTTCTCCTTTGGGGCCTTCCTGGCCTCACAGCACGCAACATATTTCCACCATATGCGGTGATAATGGTTTGCGTTCACTTCTTTCCTAGCTTTAAATAGCGTAGGGATAACTTCCTCCGGAATGCCCATTTCCTTCAGGATCCGGCGTTCAACCGCCATGCCGTCACACGCAGCCGCGGTACGTCTTGGAACAGACAGGCCCCCTGCTGCAGCAGGTCCTGTCTGAGCGGCAGAGGCCATGGGTCCTCTGAGATCATTTCTTGGAGTTCTGGTTACCAAGCTCTTCTTGGCCAACCCGGAACAATGAGTATAGTTCTTACTCCTCTCCTTCTTATTATTCTCATTACCCTGGGTAAGAGAGGCAGAGAAGGGAACACATACACCGACTGGTACACCCACGGTGTTACCAGAGCGTCCACAGCTATCGCCTGAGGGTCCCCTGACCTGGCGCAATATCTTTGTAGCTTTTTGTTGAGGCGGGACGCCATCATGTCCACCTGTGGCCTTTCCCAACGGTGTACAATCATTTGGAAAACTTCTGGATGAAGTCCCCACTCTCCCGGGTGGAGGTCGTGTCTTCTGAGAAAGTCTGCTTCTCAGTTGTCCACTCCGGGAATGAACACTGCTGACAGTGCTAACACATGATTTTCCGCCCATCGGAGAATCCTTGTGGCTTCTGCCATCGCCATCCTGCTTCTTGTGCCGCCCTGTCGGTTTACATGAGCGACCGCCGTGATGTTGTCTGACTGGATCAGCACCGGCCGGTGTTGAAGCAGGGGTCTAGCCTGACTTAGGGCATTGTAAATGGCCCTTAGTTCCAGAATATTTATGTGTAGGGAAGTCTACTGACTTTTCCATAGCCTTGGAAGTTTCTTCCCTGTGTGACTGCCCCCCAGCCTCGAAGGCTGGCATCCGTGGTCACCAGGACCCAGTCCTGTATGCCGAATCTGCGGCCCCCTAGAAGATGAGCACTCTGCAGCCACCACAACAGCGACACCCTGGTCAAGGTAACGGCGAGGGGGAGTCGCCTCGAACTCCAGCCTGTATCCCTGTGATACTATTTGCAGAACCTAGGGATCCACCTGTGGGCAAGCCCACTGGTCCCTGAAGTTCCCGAGACGCGCCCCTACCGCACCTGTCTCCACCTGTGGAGCCCCAACGTCATGCGGTGGACTCAGAGGAAGCGGGGGAAGATTTTTGATCCTGGGAACTGGCTGCTGATGCAGCTTTTTCCTTCTTCCCTTGTCTCTGTGCAGAAAGGAAGCGCCTTTTACCCGCTTGCTTTTCTGAAGCCGAAAGGACTGTACCTGAAAATACAGTGCTTTCTTAGGCTGTGAGGAAACCTGAAGTAAAAATTTTTCTTCCCAGCTGTTGCTGTGGATACGAGGTCCCAGAGACCATCCCCAAACAATTCCTCACCCTTATAAGGCAGAATCTCCATGTGCCTTTTATAGGCAGCATCACCTGTCCACTGCCGGGTTTCTAATACCCTCCTGGCAGAATGGACATTGCATTAATTCTGGATGCCAGCCGGCAAATATCCCTCTGTGCATCCTGTATATCTAAGACGACGTCTTTAATATGCTCTATGTTAGCAAACTATTATCCCTGTCTTAGAGTATTAATATTATCTGACTGGGTATCAGACCACGCTGCAGCAGCACTATTTATGCTGAGGCAATTGCAGGTCTCAGTATATATAACCTGAGTGTGTATATACAGACTTCAGGATAGCCTCCTGCTTTTTATCAGCAGGCTCCTTCAAGGTGGCCGTATCCTAAGACGGCAGTGCCACCTTTTTTGACAAACGTGTGAGCGCCTTATCCACCCTAAGGGATATCTCCCAACGTGACCTATCCTCTGGCGGGAAAGGGTACGCCATCAGTAACTTTTTAGAAATTACCAGTTTCTTATCGGGGGAACCCACGCTACTTTACACACTTCATTCATTCATCTGATGGGGGAACAAAACACTGGCTGCTTTTTCTCCCCAAAAATAAAACCCCTTTTATGTGGTACTTGGGTTCATGTCAGAAATGCATAACACATTTTTTATTGCCGAGATCATGTAACGGATGTTCCTAGTGGATTGTGTATATGTCTCAACCTCGTCGACACTGGAGTCAGACTCCGTGTCGACATCTGTGTCTGCCATCTGAGGTAACGGGCGCTTTATTGAGCCCCTGATGGCCTTTGAGACGCCTGGGCAGGCGTGGGCTGAGAAGCCGGCTGTCCCACAGCTGTTTTACGTCATCCAGCCTTCTATGTAAGGAGTTGACATTTTCGGTTAATACCTTCCACCTATCCATCCACTCTGGTGTCGGCCCCACAGGGGGCGACATCCCATTTATCGGCCTCTGCTCCACCTCCACGTAACCTTCCTCATCCCACATGTCGACACAGCCGTACCGACACACAGCACACACACAGGGAATGCTCTGACTGAGGACAGGACCCCACAAAGTCCTTTGGGGAGACAGAGAGAGAGTATGCCAGCACACACCAGAGCGCTATATAATGCAGGGATTAACACTATAACTGAGTGATTTTTCCCCCAATAGCTGCTTGTATAAACAATATTGCGCCTAAATTTAGTGCCCCCCCTCTCTTTTTAACCCTTTGAGCCTGAAAACTACAGGGGAGAGCCTGGGGAGCTGTCTTCCATCTGCACTGTGAAGAGAAAATGGCGCCAGTGTGCAGAGGGAGATAGCTCCCTTTTTCGCGGACTTTTCTCCCGCTTTTTTATGGATTCTGGCAGGGGTATTTATCACATATATAGCCTCTGGGGCTATATAATGTGATATATTTGCCAGCCAAGGTGTTTTTATTGCTGCTCAGGGCGCCCCCCCCCCAGCGCCCTGTACCCTCAGTGACCGGAGTGTGAAGTGTGTATGAGGAGCAATGGCGCACAGCTGCAGTGCTGTGCGCTACCTTGGTGAAGACTGATGTCTTCTGCCGCCGATTTTCCGGACTCTTCTTGCTTCTGGCTCTGTAAGGGGGCCGGCGGCGCGGCTCCGGAACCGAACATCAATGGCCGGTTCCATGCGGTCGATCCCTCTGGAGCTAATGGTGTCCAGTAGCCTAAGAAGCCCAAGCTACCACCAGTTAGGTAGGTTCGCTTCTTCTCCCCTTAGTCCCTCGCTGCAGTGAGTCTGTTGCCAGCAGATCTCACTGTAAAATAAAAAACCTAAAATATACTTTCTTTCTAGGAGCTCAGGAGAGCCCCTAGTGTGCATCCAGCTCAGCCGGGCACAAGAATCTAACTGAGGTCTGGAGGAGGGTCTTGGTGGGAGGAGCCAGTGCACACCAGGTAGTCCTAAAGCTTTCTTTAGTTGTGCCCAGTCTCCTGCGGAGCCGCTAATCCCCATGGTCCTTACGGAGTCCCAGCATCCACTTAGGACGTCAGAGAAAAATCCCTTTTAGAGAGGAGTGTTGTTTTAGCATTAAGCCAAAAGCAGAACGATTAGTCAAAACTAAACAAAAAAAATAAAAATATCAAACACTGTAAGTGCCACTTTATATATTAAAAAGTGAATAACGCATCCCAGAGGATGTCGCTATGCAATGAAATATGGCCATCTCTCGCAAAATAAGCAGCATTATGCAAAACACACGGATAATAAAGGCATAGGTGATAACAGAAATGCTGGTTGTGATGGCAGCTGTAAACTGGTATCAAAAATCTACTGTGGATAATGTAAAAACAAACAGATTTTTAAACACAACTAAATAAGAGATTTCAGTTATATGGACATTCTCAAAGATATGGAAGCATCCAGTGAGGAGAAAGAGGACTAAACAAATAATATAACTATTTTGAGTACTTACGATAACCAACAAAGGTAATGGGCCCTACACATATGGCGATGTGCCGCCGAGGTGCCCGACGGCCGATACGGCCGACGGGCGACCCGGCGGCGGGGGGGCAGTGACGGGGGGAGTGAAGTTTCTTCACTCCCCCCGTCACCCGGCTCCATAGACGTGCAGGCAAATATGGACGAGATCGTCCATATTGGCCTGCATGCACAGCCGACGGGGGACCAGCGATGAACGAGCGCGGGGCCGCGCATCGTTCATCACTGGAGCCTCCACACTGAAAGATATGAACGAGTTCTCGTTCATTTATGAACGAGATCGTTCATATCTTTCAAAAAATCGGCATGTGTGTAGGGCCTATAACACAGAGCTTTCTGTACCAGCACATAAACATTGTTACAACCCTTATTTACCCTTTTAAAATGCCCATCAGAATGAGAACAGAAATATTTGAACGGAAGTTACAGGAAAATATTTAAAAAAATATGTTCATATTGTTATTTGTGTTTAATATTGGTACAAACGCAAACTCAACCTAAAAATTTTGGATTTTTTTTTATAAGTAAACACTTTCCGAATAAAGCCACATATGTGGCATACATAAAGTAACGTCTCTGTTAGCTGACATAATGGATAAGCCATAAGTGCAGTGACATGCCAGAGTTTCTCCTACATTCCCCGAGCAGTGCGTGCTGTTGTGATACCACCGTTAGGAATGGAGAAATATAATAAAAGTGGTGCAGAAGTTCTTGTGCAGTAAAGGTACTGTAACTAAAAGTACCCAAACAACTGCTTTTATTTCGAAATATTTACAGTTCATCATATATATAACTGAATACCAATACCTATAAACATCTAGGGCAGTGATTTTCAACCTTTTTTTACTCGTGGCACACCAAACAATATTTTAAAATTGCCAAGGCACACCAACAGTTCCCCACAGAAAAAACAAAACAAGAAACACACATTGGCCCTCATAGTAAAAATAAATAAATCCACAAATACATTGGCCTACACAGAAAAAACAATCACATTGCTCCCTACATAAATTCTATTGCTCTCCACATGAATTATTCACATTGTTCCCCCCATAAATCCTATTGCTACCCACAGGAGAAATAAAATAACAAATATTAGCCCCTACCGGTCAGCTGTCCTCCTCTACCTGTCCCTCAGTGGCGGGGGTTGTTCATAGTGGAGTGCTGCGAATACTGAGCAGCAGGTGGTCGGGCAGGTGTGGATGAGAGTGGGCAAGGAAAGCTGTGTATGCAGGCGGGAACTGGAAGATGTGTATGCAGGCGGGTGGGCTGGCGATACGCAGCAACCGTGACCTATGATATCACACCGCCGCGTCTTCAAGGCATACGTCACGTCCGGAGCACGACTGATCCTCTAAGAGAAGCCCGGGCTAACAGTTCACTCTGAAGGTTCAGGCAGCTGCTCTGGCTTCGCGGCACACCTTGCAACTGGTCGCGACACACTAGTGTGCCACGGCACACTGGTTGAAAAAGTGCCGTTTTTTCAAGCAGTCAAAAAAATTGCACTTTCGCCCATTTTTAAGTCAAATTTACATTCGACTTATTCAATGCCCATGTAATTTTTTTCGACTGGTTGAAAAATCCGACATGGGCGAAAAGCATGTGGATTGGCATCTTCGCCGCTGATCCACGTGTTTTAGCGAATTCACGGGCGTCTTAACCATTTTTGGGCCAGTATTCGGCCATACCTATAAAATGAATAGGCATGGGTGAAACTGGATTCAAAAACGGGTGCAACTGCCCGCAATTGAATACACTGGGGGGTATTCAATTGTTTGAAAAGTCAGTTGGGAGTCTGTTTTTTCCTATCTAATAGACAGGAAAAAACAGACACCCAACTGACTTTCAAACAAATGAACTCCACCCATTGTGTGCAATTATTGCAGATTTCTCGGCTAGCCGAAAAATCAGGCACTAACTGAATACCCCCCTAGTGTCTCGAAAATGCCATGTTACTGTTTCCTAGCTGCACGTGACCTTAGGCTAATGCAGAAATTATGTTCAAGTTGCATGTGGTTAGGAAAATCCCACTACATGGGCAACAGAGAGACCGGCATTGCTAACCTAGTCTCAAAAAAGAATGCAAATAATTGTTACTTTTCTTTTCATTGTTCTTTAAAATTAGCTTGTTTGTTCTTTAAAATAATGACACAAATAGACTTTGCAGCAGTGCCAATGCATAATACATCCTTATAATGAATGTAGTTTCTGCTCGGTAATTATTTCAGTCTCACAAACGTAGACCTTCATCTACCATCACTCACCGGCAGCTTGGAGAACCATCTGCAGTGTTGCTTTGGCCTTTTCAACAGGAGTCTAAAAACAAAGACAAAAAGCATATTTACCATACATTATGGCACTAATCAAAGGCACTGTGTGTTTATACAGAAGAAACAGCAGTGAGATAGACCAAAACAACCATGAAAGTACATATCCCTCCTCATTTCTATGCAATATCCATTATTTGAAAGTACATTCACTATTTTGCAGCCTCCACATTTCCTAACCCCAACCTACTATATTCTTCCTAGCTCATTTAATTGTTAGGCTGTATCCACTTCTATTCAATGTAAATTGTTCCCCGCCTCTCTTACGAGTCCAACCAAAGATTATGTTTTGTGCATGCTATCTGCCCCCACTGCCCCATCATCTGCCACCTCAGCATCACATTATATGCCCCCGCAGTGTTCTTTGTTTCTGTTTTTCAATAATAAAAAAAAAAAAACAACACAAAGAAGCTCTAATCTGGCACATAAATATTAAATATTAATTATTAAATTAGTATTTGTTTTAAATCTTTAGATACGTCTCGTCAACATTTTTACTAAACCTTTCAAAGGTTAATGTATCTACTAATTTGATAAATATGTGAAAGTAAATAAAAGCATACATATTACATTAAAAAAATCAAATGCTTTATCGTCATCAAACTTAATACATTCATGACTTCTAAAAACCAAGAAACGCCAAACAAATCCTTTTAATCAAAACTAAAGTTAGATTTTTAACTTTCTGCAAATGTTACACACTGGCTTCAAAGCTTTTAAACAGAAAACAAATGTGGTTATATCACAATAGGATAATGCTTTGCACCTGTAAGTAGATTATATATATAAAAAAAATAAAACAAAACTAATGACTTTTTCCCAAGACTCAATGAATTACCAGATAACTCAAGTTTAACAAAATTAAATTTTTTAACAGCAACTAGTTGGCAATTAACCAATTTGCCATGAAATGATATGAATCCTGTAGCTCGCTGCCACAGTGTTAATTTTGTCTACAAACATTTTGACTAAAAGTATACATCGACTACAGTTTATTTCAGGACTACAATTAGACTAAAATGAAAACTGAGATCCACTGACTAAATCTTAACTAAAAAAATAAAGCATTAAAAAAAAGCAACTAAGACTAAAAGTCTTTGTTAACACTGGAAGCAAGTTTTTACATTTTTAAAGAACAATAATATGTTCTAGGTATTTGTAGAAAATAAAAATGACCTGCTGTGAAGGAGATATGATTGTATTGCACTTTGACACTGAGTTTTAACAAACTTAAGGCATCCATTTGTTTATGATATATGGAAGTAATGCGGTAAGTTAGACTTCGTATGTAACACATTCTCAGCCTACTAAGACTAGATTACTAAATACATAGTTAAAAGGTATGCAAGCAGCTCAAGAGAACTTGAGAAATGTTCTTCAACAAAATCCATTACATTAAGCTGCAAAATTTATGACTAAAAACAATGACTAAAATTAGACTGAAATTAAAACTCTGATATTAAATCTTAACTAAAACAAAGCAAAAATGAAAGCTAAAATGTGACTATAAACCAAATGCAAGTTTAGGCAAGTGACTAGAGCTGGCCATACACCTAAAGATTTATTGTCCGATCTGGCTGGTTGGAACGAAAATCTGGTAATGGATGGGAGCAAATGACAATTGACCATTTACTCAGAAATTTCGGAACACTGACAAAAATGGTCGTTCAGACAAACTGGTTAAATCAAATGGATTTAACCAATTTTTTTGATTGACCATTTTTGTCTGTTTTTCAGTGTTTGGGAGCAAATGGTCAATTATTATTTGCTCCCATCCAATACCAGATTTTTGTTCCAACCAGACAGATTAGATAATAAATCTTTTGGTGTATTGCCAGCTTACACATAGGGAGAGATGTGTGCTGAGCGATCTATCACAGACCGCTCAGCACACATCTCTCCCCCACTCAGCACAGCCGCGTTGTGTGCTGATCAAGGGAAGGGGGCGCTCATTTCACCCGACCTGCTAGATCAGAGGTTCTCAAACTCGGTCCTCGGGGGCCCACACAGTGCATGTTTTGCAGGTAACCCAGCAGGTGCACAGGTGTATTAATTACTCACTGACACATTTTAAAAGGTCCACAGGTGGAGCTAATTATTTCACTTGCGATTCTGTGAGGAGACCTGCAAAACATGCACTGTGTGGGCCCCCGAGGACCGAGTTTGAGAACCTCTGTGCTAGATTGTGCCTGCATGCAGGCCAATCTAGTACCGGCGATAGCGATGCACGGGGCCGTGCATTGCCATCGCTGTAGGGGATACACATGGAGAGATCTGTGCTCAACTTCTAAACAATCTAGTCAGATTGCTTAGAATTTAAGCACGGATCTCTCAGTGTGTTCTCCCCTTTAAGCCCAGTACTCACGGGCCGATCAAGGAGAGATGCGTGCTGAGCGAACCGCTCAGCACACATCTCTCCTGCCGCTCAGCACAGCGCGATCTGTGCTGAGCGTGCGGGGGGAGACGGGGGGGCCGCTCACTTCACCCAGCGGGTGAAGTGAGCGACCCGCTAGATTGGCGTGCATGCAGGCCAATCTAGCAGCGGCGATAGCGATGTGCGGGGCCGCGCATCGCTATCGCCGAGGGGGCTACACACGGAGCGATCCTGCCGATATTCTAAGCAATCTAGTCAGATTGCTTAGAATATCGCTCCGTGAGTACCCCCCTTTAGACTAAAACTAAATTGAAAACCCTTGTCAAAATGAACACTGTGTTGGCATTGGTCTCATCCACCTTAACTATAAAAGAAGATATGTTTTTTCATGACATCTCACTTTTCATTGTAAGAGAAAACAATGACAGGACATAATAGGGTTTTAGGATACCATTGACAGTTGAAGAAGAACTAATTATTTAAGTAGATCTCCACATTACTATGGGGTAAACGTATTAGCCTCCGTTATGGGGGAGAAGTGATATCAGCACACGTTATGGGGGAGAAGTGGTATCACTTGGTATCGCTTCTTCCCCATTACAGTGGCGGTGTCGGCTCTGTCATTATTGCACTGCTATCTGTAAGACAGCACGTTGATGTGCTGGGCAATGTATAAATGGTCAGTAGCAATAACCGTTCCGATACCTGGCTGCATCTTTTCTGCATAACTGAGTGGTAACATGGTCATTCTTTCTGAGAACAAAAGGGTCATACATCAAGCAGCAACTGGAGCAATTCCCATTTTGCCAAGGACTAACTGAGCGTTTGGGAAAATCCAACATGTTGGTAATCCATTGTCGTAAATTGCAACCAAAAAAAATAATCTGGATCAGTGAATTGTAGATTTTTAATATGCTATATTTTGCCTGAGTTGGCAAAATAGGAAATCGGCCTGCATATGTATGGGCCAAATATGGTTAATCATATGGAATTAAAAACAAGATTAATATCATTAACAACAACAACAGGTGTAAACTTTTTTTTTCTTGTACTGAGTGTTTGTAATACCCCTTTCAGACCGCCAGCCATGAACACGGGTTATAGGCACATGAACGCGTATAACCCGTGTTCATGTGCGGTCTGAAAGGTGCCAGGGTTGAAATACTGGGTCGAGCGACCCGGTATTCCAACTCAGGTAGCGTGCCAGGTTGAACACATGTTCAAACCGGCTTGCTGTGCGGTGTGAACAAGAGCCAGGTCGATACGATCCGTTTCCCGTTAACTGCATGTGGACGGGCGGCACTTGGAGATCATGTGATGCAGGGTTGCTTACACTGGCGGCTGGGCGCCTGAGGCAGGTCGTACCCTGGGAGCTCAGTGTCAGGCTCCCAGGTGCAATCCGCCTCAGGCGGTCTGAAAGGGCTATAATTCTAAATCATTTATTAAACATGATTTCAAAATATAACAACTCAGAAAAAGTTTATTATTTTTAATACCTTTTAAATATGGTATTATGGACATAAGCTCGTTTCATTCAAAAAACATAGTTGTCAAAATTAGAGTCTGAATTATTTGACAAATAGTAATGCTACATTAAAATAAACTTACAAGAAAAAAATAGGGTGTGTGCTTCTGCTAAATAAAAGTAACATTTGTAAAAAAAATATTTAAAAAAGTTAAAAAATTAACACAGAAAAACAGTCTGCCGTGGAAACAAACAAAGCCAATATGAGATACAAATACAGAATAAATCTCCTAATTGTACTAAGCAGTGTTGGCCCCTCTCACCCCTATTGTTTGCCTTGATCATGGAACCCTTAGCGTTTAGGTTGCGCAGTAACCCAAACATCACTAGTATCAAAATTGGTCCGGTAAACCATATATTTGCAAACGAGGTCATGCTCACCATCACTAATCCTACTTCTTCCCTTCCTGAAGTTATTGCCGGGCTCCGCATCTATGGCCAGTTATCTCATTTTAAGGTCATTCAGATAAGACAGAGGTTCTCCCCCTACACACTAACACCATGATACTCCTTCACTTACTGAGTAACTTCGACTTCCATTGGCGTACTAGCTCTCTGAAGCAACTGGGTGTGCAGCTCACCAAATGTTATGACCAGTTGTTCACGGCTAACTTTCATCCCATCTAGAGAAAATTCACCATGATCTCAGGACTTGGGGGACTCACTTCATATCCTGGTTGGCCGCCTCAACACCATTAAAATTAATACCCTCCCAAGATTTCTCTATCTTTTCAGACACTTCCAGTTAGAGTCACTTCCCGCTTTATATCTGCTTTTCAACGCTTAGTATCGAAAGGTTAGCAGAATTGCTACTAAATAATTCCTTGCAGTTTCTGAGTAGCTCCAGACCTACTCCTAGATTGCGATCACCTCGGTCTGTTTAGTTCCTGGTTTGACATCACAAACACGCCCTGCGTTCGGCCAGCCACTCCCCGTTTTTTCCTGGCACGCCTGCGTTTTTTTAGCACACTCCCTGAAAATGCCAAGTTGCCGCCCAGAAACACCCACTTCCTGTCAATCACACTACGATCACTCGAGCGTTGAAAAATCGTCGCTCGCGCAAATCTCCAAAGTTGTGTTAAATTACTAAGCGCAAGCGCGCTGCGTACTATGCACATTTTCCACCTAATCGCTGCGTTGCGAAAAACGGCAACGAGTGAACAACTCGGAATGAGGGCCCATAACTTAGAGACACCCCCCCAACGAAAGGAGAAAGCTGGTCACCTTGGCCCTAAGACTGTCTGAGCTGACCCCCGCAGGAAGGAGGATGCCGACCACCCCCTCCATCTTTGCTCACATGCAAGTGAGATTCCAAGTTGTACCCCCCATACTGGTTCAGTCAGCGCAGGCCCCCCTGAGACACCACCACCATCCACCCCCAGTTTGGTCCAGTTCATGTGGTCAGGGAGGAGGTCCAGGGTGTGGTTTAGAGTTTTGTGTTATCGCTCCAGGGACATTGGCTTAGGTTTCGCAAAAATCAACAAATATTGTTTGTCAACGCATCTTACCCAAGTGGTCCTTGCTCATGCTCACTGCCGTGGATGGCTCGATCTTGAGGCCCACATTGTAAATATCTCTCCTTACTCCCTCTACTGGATGCAGTCCAGGCATAGACCACTGTCTTCTCGCCTCCCTTCTATGCGTTTCTCTATCAATTTGGAACTACTGTAGTAGAATTTTCTCACTGATCCGAAACCATCTCCCATGACCCCCTTATAGAATAATAAGGCATTTCTCCCTGGGTTAGACCCCAAACCCTTTGCTTTTCAGACCAGACAAAATATAAAATGTCTCCATGACCTTGCTCCTTTCCAAGTATGCTCTGTGATCTTCAGGTTAGGTTCATTGAGCCTTTAAATGTTTTCATCAATATTTACAACTTCAACACCAATTTACCTCCCTCCATGGCTCTCAATGCAGTCTATATCTACTCTCTATGGTCTTCTGATTGACCACAGCCGTCCTCCCAATGTATCTCATGAGCTGGCTCGGAAGAGGGACACTGGAAAGACTCTGGAGTCAGAGGAATGGGTCATAATTTGAGAAGGCAATGCTAAAGCCTTCATTTGTGTTTGGACTTAAATAATTATACAGGTGATACTTAGCACCTACCTGCCTCAAAGCTGTATTCCCCCAGGCTTCTGAGAGATGTATGCTGGGCTGTGGGGAATAGGGCATCTTCGCCCATATACGGTGGTATTGGCCAAAGATTATATGCTTCAGGGACATGGTCCATCGTCTAATTTCTCCCTTACAGGCATTTCAATTCTGCACTGCCTTTCATTACCCCTTTTACCATTGTCTATTCCCAAGATAGATAGACCCATTCAAGCACTCATTAGGCACGTTCCCAATGGAGCCAATTGTGCCATTTCTGCTTCCTAGAAAAAGGTAGAACCCCTCCTCTTCTGCATTACACAACTCTATATGGCATAACTATATAACTTGAATACATCACTAATTGCTTAGATCAGAGGTTCTCAAACTCGGTCCTCGGGGGCCCACACAGTGCATGTTTTGTAGGTCTCCTCACAGAATCGCAAGTGAAATAATTAGCTCCACCTGTGGACCTTTTAAAATGTGTCAGTGAGTAATTAATACACCTGTGCGCCTGCTGGGTTACCTGCAAAACATGCACTGTGTGGGCTCCCGAGGACAGAGTTTGAGAACCTCTGGCTTAGATGAACGCACTCATAAATTTTATGACATTTGGTCCCCCTTGTCCTCTTATCATGAGGCTCGCAATTAACATTCCATGATCTACCCCTGACAGTACTCTTAGCCAATGGCCCTCTATCACTCTTTCCTTCTCTAGCCTTACTATCACCAGCCACTTTTGGTATTGCATTTATTTGATCAGCCTTGCTATGAACCAACTATAGATCACGTTAGCAGCTACGCATTCATGCTACTTTGTCTCCCTCCTTCACATTATTTGCCAGTTTGTGATTTAGTTTTAGAAACTTTAATTAAAACTGTATTAAAAAAAAAAAAAAATCTCCTGTGTACTACAATCGCAAATACAAGCCAAGTTAGTAAGTTCCCTCCACTAGCAAATGGGTGATCTCTGTTAGGGGTACACCTAATACTGACCTATACTTCATTACTTAAATCGATAAGACCGAAATAGACCTCAAAATTATCCATATATTCAAACAATTATTCTTAAATATTATATGCAAAAAAAGTAACTAAAAAGAAATCAAATAACAAGATGTCGAGTGAACTAAAAAAAAAGCTATATATATATATATATATATAGAGAGAGAGAGAGAGAGAGAGATTGAGATTTTTTTTTTTACAGATGTGTCCTCTTTAGTCACCTTAAATAGCTCTTCTAGTTGCGAGTCATAAGCGCGTTTACTAACGCGTAAGAGCGTTTACTAGCGGCGGTATCTTTTTGTGTATTTTTCACATCGTTATGCAAAAAAGACACAGAAGCAGACTCTGTTTTGCCCACTTCCAAAAATCAGAGAAAGTCTTGGTAAAAAGCGGTGTGATGTTAGCGTTGTATAGCTGTGAGCGGTGTGGTGTTACAGATGTATCCTCTTACATTCTTGCTGCAGTC
Organism: Pseudophryne corroboree; assembly: GCF_028390025.1. Lineage (NCBI taxonomy): Eukaryota > Metazoa > Chordata > Amphibia > Anura > Myobatrachidae > Pseudophryne > Pseudophryne corroboree. Next base: position 274,508,056 of record NC_086447.1, on the reverse strand, counting down.
ACACTATACAGCCCTTGAAGTTGCACCATGCGGTGGTGGGACTCGGTAGCGCTGTGCATCTTTTTTGCGTTTCCTGCAAAAATGCGTCTTGGGTGCACAGTAATGTAAGGACACACAAGCAGCTCTCCTGATTAAAATGATATGTGGCATGCCCATATTCAAGCACCAATAATTAGCATCAGGAGATGCTGCTGAAGGAGTGGAAGTCAAAGAGTAAGCAAAGTTGCGGGCTGGGCCCGGGGTATCAAAGTAGAAAGGCTTCCCATTATTAAGTACACGCAATATCGCTGAGTAGAGTAGTGCTAATCGCACTCCTTTGGTGAACAAATCTTTGCAAATAGGGGAAAATTCCCATTTGTGGGTTGAGACTTAAAAAGAAAAATCTTGGAACAGTAGCAGTCTGTGTCCCTCATTCAAGATAATTATTTCGACAGTAAGCGTCCATTATCTTGACAGTATCAGTATAATTCAGCAATTTAAAGATCACAGGCCTGGGCCGTTGTTGCGTGGATTGACGATCAGGTCCAATTCGGTGTGCCCTTTCCACCAGAATGGGTGTGGAGGACATGGAGATACCAAGTCATCAGGAAGCCACGAAGAAACCAGACGTGACAGATCCCTAGGCTTGAACGACTTATTTCTCCTATTTCTGTTTTCTAAATTTTCAACCTTATCATGGAGAGTTGTAAGTGACTATTCCTGTTTATGAAGGAGAGATCTGGCTCGATGCAGATCGTCCTCCAACTTCGACCTCCGTGAGGTGCTTGATGTGCTGCAATAGCTGAAGCACTGCCGAATTAATTGCTTCCATCAGGGGCGCCAGTCTGATGTCTAATAGGGGGTCATTCCGAGTTGATCGTAGCTGTGCTAAATTTAGCACAGCTATGATCATGTTCCCAGACAGCCCCGCATGTCTGTCCGCCCCGCCCCCCGCACAAGTACAAAAGCGCTTTTGTACTTGTTGAGTAACTCCTGGCCAGCGGAGCTCCTGCGGCTGACCGGGAGTTGCTCGTCGCTGTCCCTGGTCGCAGCGGCTGCTGTGGCCCGCCCCCGCATGGTCCGGTCACGCCTGCGTTGGCCAGACCGCGCCCCCAAAATGGCGGCCAAACGCTGCTGTGCCGCACCCTCCCGCCCAGCGACCGCCTCTGTCTGTCGATCAGCGAACAACTGCAGCGAGCCATCGGGTCGGAATGACCCCCATAGTGGGGAAAGGATTTCAGAGATCTCCTTCGCTTACTGACTTTGCCTTATATTTAGAAGCATCAAAGAGAGCCTCCAGGGATTCTGCTGCCTGCAGCAACAGGGGTGAGGAGGATTAAGGTGAAAGAGGTACTTTGTCCTCCGCCTTGGTTGTCTGAGAACCCCGTAGGGGCCTAGGAGTTTTAGCTACATATTTCTCCATGGTGTAATTGCAGACATTGCTGGAGTGGAGGAAATTGCGTTTTCCAAGAATATGCTCGCTATGAAGAGGTCAGTTGTTACTGTTTTTCAATGTCTGTCAGAGGCAGAGTTCTTACTGCCAGTGATCGCAATAACGTGCCATAGCGCGTATTTTACCCGATATTGTGGACCAGAGACTCCCTTTTTCTGAATGGGTGGTTCCCCAGTGACGCCCTCCACTGGGATTGGCAGTAGGTTTAGTGATTGATGTCTCACTTGCCCGGCTGCAGAGAAGACTGAAAAAGTGGAGGAGGAGCCAGCTGGGCAAGAGAGACATCAATCACTAAACCTCTAGCCAGTCCCAATGGAGCACATCACGGTGGACCAACCCATAGGGGTCGGGGATGATCGCATGCTTGCAGAGCTCCCATCCTCGGTCCCAGGGATTCACGGCCTCCTGCCCCCTCTCCTGCCGTGATCTACAGGGCCGCCGCCATGGGGGACCCACCAGGCACAGAGAGACGCCCGCCGGCTGCAGCGACGTGTACTGCTGCTACAGGGACCGGGAGCTGCACTGTGGCCCCCGCTACCTCCCAGAGCTCACCAGCCTCAGCATCCCCTGCACACTCTGCCCTCCTGCTATTGGGATCCTCGTTTCAGCAGCTGACTTTCCACCCGCAGTGTGCATCACTGTACTGCGTGCCCCTTCCCTCCCTCCAATGTGTCAGTGTACTGCATGCCTCCCCTCCCTCCAATGTGTCAGTGTACTGTCCCCCCCTCTCCCTCCCATGTGTAGTACCCCTTTCACACCAGAAATGCAGGGCCTAAACCTGGGAATTCTGCCACGGGCTCATGCAGGGACATTCCCGGGTTGGGCCCGTTTATACCAGCATTTGGAGCCAAGACATCCCGGGTCTGCACCTTTCATACTGAACCCGGGATGGCCCTGCATTTTCTGAGAATGGGCATCTCAGGAAAAACACAAGACCAGGAAGTGCCCTGAATAGCCAATCAGCATCAGCAGAGGCAACCCGGGAAGGTTGGACATGTCCCTGCACCATTCACACTGTCCAGGTTCCAGGGAAGATCCCGGGACCAACCCTGGTCGATTGCAGGGTTGAAATGCGGGGACAGAAATCCCAGGATTTTGTCCCTGTACCCTTTCACGCTGATAAATTTCCTAGGTTGATGCGCGTTCATGTGTTTTAACCCGGGAAATTTTGGGCTGTGTGAAAGGGGTATAAGTGAACTGTCGCCCCTTCTCCCTACCATGTGTCAGTGTACTGGCCCCCCTCTCCCTCCCATATGTCAGTATATTGTCCCCCCCTCTCCCTCAAATGTTTCAGTGTACTGTCTCCCCCCTCTACCTCCAATGTGTCAGTGTACTGCCCCCCCCTCTCCCTCCCATGTGTCAGTGTACTGTCCCGTCTCCCCTCACTCCGATGTGTCAGTGAACTGTCTCCCCCCCCACCCCTCCCTCCAATGTGTCAGGGTACTGGCCCCCCTCTCCCTCCAATATGTCAGTGTACTGCCCCCCCTCTCCTGGATACCCAGTGCTGGCATTTAATACTGGACCCAGGAACAGCTCTTTGATGCTGAGCAGGATTGAATAGCTTTTAGAACAAGGTGCCCCACAGAGGGTATCACCCTGCCCTTCCTGTCTGATCTCATTTAGTTCCCTCTATCAACTGTCACCCAGTGTCTCCCTAGTCACCCACTATCTGCCTGTCACCCCCAGTACTGCCCCAGCTCCTGTCTGCACTAACCCCTCCATACCCATAGCACAGACTACACTTACCCCTTCCTACTCCCAGCACTGCCTGCCCTTACCTCCAGCTTCTCCCCCCATGATATGTGATGGGACCCAGAATCAGTGGAGTAGGACCCCAATTTTTTAAAGTAATGGTCAGCGCGATCACTGACGGTTTTTCAACCTTTGGCAGAGGATATGACAGTTATGCCCACACTGTACCAGTCCAGAGAGTCTGCTTGTAATAACTGGGCTTATAAATATAAATATTAAAGCACCAGAGGTAGGAGCAGCTTTCCTGCTGCCTGTGCTGGGGTGACTAAGGCAGGCTGCATGTGTGAGAGAACAGTTATCAGCCTCTAGGATGTGGAATGCACATTATTTGTCCTTTATTTGCTATATAGAGCCCTTGCGTGGGCTGGTCCCCCAGGCTTAGTCTATTTGTCTGTAACAGAAGGCAGTTTTTTCACCGAAGGGCTAGAGAGTGGTAGAATAATGAGTCAACTTTTATGTCCTAGGGCGTTATGACTGCGCACTCAAGGAGCTGCAATTATTGGTCATGCACTCAGTGTGTCACCCAACACCAAATATTAAACATTTTAACTCATCAGTCCAGAGCACCTGTTGACATTTTTCTGCACACCAGTTCAAATGTTTTTGTGCATAGTTGAGTTGCTTGGCCTTGTTTCCACATCGAAGGTATGTATTTTCAGCCGCAATTCTACCACGAAGACCACTTCTGACCAGACTTCTCTGAACAGTAGATGGGTGTGTCTGGGTCCCACTGGTCTCTACCAGTTCTGAGATGACGGCACTGATGGCATGATGTGTCTTTCATCTGATGCACTAAGTTTCTCTGGCTGACCACTGTGTCTACGGTCCACAACGTTGTTAGTTACTTTGTGCTTCTTCAAAAGAGCTTGAATAGCACTTCTTAAAACCCCAGTCTGCTTTAAAATCTGTGCCTGCCTGGTAGAAACCTTGCTGATGCAGTATAAGTACCTTGTGTCTTGTTGCTGTTCTCAGTCTCGCCATGGTGTAGGACATGTGACATGAAAAAATCTTTCACAACCTTACCTTTGTAGCAGAGTTTGGCTGTTCCTCACTCAGTTTTAATCCTTCTACTTAGCTGTTTCAGTTAATGACTCTTGTAACATACAAATGAAAATGATGATCATCACCTGTTGGTATGACTGGTTAATCATACACCTGACAATCCTATAAAATCCCTGACTGTGCATGTGTACCTAGAAGAACTGATGTTATTTTGAAGGCAAAAAAAGCGGTCATGCCAAATATTGATTTGAATTAGGTTTCTCTTATGGTCACTCACTTTGCATTTTAATAATTGATAAAAATAAACTATTAACCCTTCTATTTCTAAAAGCATTCTTACTTTGCCACATTTTTTCCACACTCACGTTTGCACAATATTGTGTGTGTGTGTTATATATATATATATATATATATATATATACACATAAATATACACACACATTCATACATATATACAAATTAAAATGAAACCAGCAGCTCTAGATGTAGGGAGATGCCGGACAGCACAATGGCTATGATATAATGTATAGAAGTAAAGAAATCACATTTCTTTGGCCTTCAGACGCCTTTGAAATATTGCAATCTGTAAGCATTCCCAGAAATCTTGTTATAAAACTACTTGAAAATATACTTATTTTTACATACAAAAACAAATATATATATATATATATATATATATATATATATACACACACACACTGCCATCCACACATAAAACATTTTAAAGTTAAACTGAGCATTCTGCTAGTAACAGGCCTCATTTTATGTAATATATTACAAGCAGAATGTACCTACTTTCTAGTGTTAATCTGAAGCTCATCTCCATCTACAATATGAAAATGTTCAAGTTGTTAGCCATTATTTTATTTATAAAGCGCCACAAGTGTTTTGCAGCGCTTTACATAGTACACACATTAGATCAATAGAGGGTACACAGAACTTAGATTTACAGAAACATAAAAATTAAAACAGCACAGATGAGATTTAGCACCACAGTTCTCAGTACACAATATATCTGAGATGTAAGGAAGCAAAGGAGCAATCTACGTACTACTAGGGGCGGGCAGCCGTTGGAAGAGATGAACGCTCATGAGCGAGAAATGCAGGTATCACTGAGGAGAGAGCTGTAAGTAAAGAGGGGCTGTGAGAACAGGAGGGAAGAGGGCCCTGGTCCAAGGACCATACAATAAATAGAGAAAATAAAAAAAATGATATGATATATATATATATATATATATACAGCAAGGGAGAAGCGGCGGCACTCAGAGACTTTCACTTTCACGGATAATAAAGCAAAGGGTGCATTTATTAGGTCAACGTTTCGGGGGACAGACCCCCTTCTTCAGGACACTGCAAACTAGTGAATGTGCATAAAAAACAACTTAAATACCTTACCTTTACCGTGAACCTGCGTCCGCCTCCACGTCCCAGCCGTCCGGTGTACGGAGCCCGCGCTTCCGGCAGCGTGTGGCATGCAGTATCCGGAAGTCGCGTCATCCCGCGCCTCGGACCTCCCTGTGACGTGGCTGTGGACAGAGGACAAACGGTAACTATGGAGATGCGACGCAGCGTCGCAACGCTGTGCTGCCACGCATAACAAATGTGACATGTAGTACAGAATAAAAATCTAACAAAACTATTATGAATGAATATATATAAAAATACATGAAAAGCAAGTGTGATACCGTGTAAGAAATAACAAACGAGTAAAAAATAAAACATATATATAAAAATGAATGTGAACAAACAATGCTGGTGTATAAATAAAACTATGCAAATTTATCATAAATATTGACTACTAATAACCCAGCAGGGTCCAGATTGGACCATATAGGGTCCTGTCACAACAAAACTGGTCGGACCAGAGCTCAATGAAAAAAATAAAAATAAATGTAAATATACAACAACATCATCATAATCATGACATCGCTAAGCATCAGATATTAACTGTATGGCAGGTATATTACCCATCTCATCCCTGGAACCAAACTGTCTAAATATACTTTTGAGAATGCACATGCCCGAGCTAGATGATTGAGAACAGGGCATTAGCAGAGGGCATGTTTACCTATGCCAACCCTGGCTAAAGGAAACACTGTAAATTCAGCTGTTCATTGAGGCCCCTGGGGTAGATGGTATCTAATTTAAAGATCCAACGGGCCTCTAGTTGTAATAGTTGGGCCGCTCTATCCCCTCCTCGGGCAGAGGCAGGGACCTGGTCCACTATTTTGTACCTAACCGTGGCCAAGCTGTGCCGCATCTGGGCAAAGTGGCGTGCGACCGGTTGGTCGCTTTTGCCAGTGTTGAGGGCAGCCCTGATGGCCGACCTGTGTAGAGCCATACGTTCCTTAAAAAGGCATTGTGTCTTACCGACGTAATAAAGACTGCAGGGGCAGACCAAAACGTACACTACATATGTAGAACTACAGGTCAGTGGCCATCGGATGCTTATTTTTCTCCCTGTGTGGGGGTGCTGGATGAAATCTCCCGTAAGCATGTAGCTACAGGTCGTGCAGCCTAAACATTTGAAGCAGCCGGGCTTCCGGCTCAAAAAATGCTTGGCTGCCGTAGCTGTTTTAAATCCCGAAATGTCATTTTTGACCACAAGGTCCTTAATATTGGCACTGCGAGTATAGCATGGCATGATTCTCGAGTGTTTCAAAGATGGTAAGCTCGGATCAGAGCTAATAATGGGCCACATCTGTTTGACCCTCTTATTAGTCCTGGAACTGTTAGTGTTAAATTCATTAACCCAAGTTGTTCTATCAGTGTTAGCCTTGGGATTTTGCCCTTTCAGAGCATCACACCTACTCAGAGCCATGACCTTTTTGCGTGCCTGTCTTAAAATGTTATTGGGATAACCCCTCTGGCGGAATTTCTCAGACATCAGATCTAACTGTTGTTCAAAGTCCCCAGGGTCGCTGCAGATTCTGCGAACCCTGAGGAACTGGGAAAACGGCAAGCCTCTAACCAACGATCTAGGGTGAAAACTGTCGTAACGTAACAGGGAATTTCGGTCGGTGGGTTTGCTGTATAGTGAAGTGTGGATCAAGCCATCATTCACAGTGATTTTGATATCAAGAAAACAAATTTCAGTGACATGCGAAGTGAGTGTGAATTTAACCGGGCTGGTTGATACATTGTGTTCCTCTATTAAAGTGTAAAAAACTTGGGGGTCATGTGTCCAAAACAAAATTGAATCATCTATATATCGAAAATATAGAGAAATATGGTCAGCAATGGATGTCTGTTCAAAAAACAGTCCACGTTCTATTTCCCACATGTAGGCATTAGCCAGTGACGGAGCCACTGCCGACCCCATTGCACATCCTTTCTTCTGTATGAAGAACCGGCCATTAAACAAAAAATAATTATGTGTAAGTGTAAACTCTAATAACGTGATGAAAAAATCTATGTCTGGCCCGGTGTACAATGGATTGTTGGTAATAAGGTGTCTTACTGCCATGAGGCCAGCTTGGTGCGGAATGCACGTATATAAGCTGGTAACATCTAACGTGTGTAATGTGGTGTCTGGATCAACCGGCCCGAATTCAACCAACTTCCTCAAAAGCATGTTGGAGTCCTTCAAGTGGGTGAAGGTAGCCTGGATGCAGGGCTGTAAATATGCGTCCAGGAAAATGGCCAGTGCTTCACATAATGAACCCCTGGCGGAAATGATGGGCCGGCCAGGGGGGTGTTGGGCATTTTTGTGCAGTTTGGGGATGGCGTAAAATATGGGGGTGACTGGGAACCTGCAACATAACTTGTGAAATATTTCTTGAGAGATAAGCCCTTCAGACAAAGCTGAATTTAGAAAGACATCTAGCTCAGATTTAAACTCTAGGGTGGGGTCAACTGGCAATTCGCTATATGTCTCACTATCAGCCAATAGGCGGTCACATTCTGCAATATAGAAATCTATGTCCAAAACGACAATCCCCCCACCCTTATCGGCTCCCCTAATGACTATGTCCTGTCGACCCTGGAGTGACTTAAGCGCCAACTGTTCTTCTCGTGAGAGGTTTTTATTAGTCCAGGGGGCAGGTGCATTCTGGAGACCGTCCATCATCCGGGTAAAGGTCTTGATGGACGAATTCGTAGAAATAGGATCAAATCTGGAAGTCATACCAAGTTTCCCAATCTGCGGCGGCAGACTTGACTTAGCTTGAGGCACGGTGGATTTGTCAAAATGTTCACGCAATTTGAGAGTTCTATTGAACTTGTAAGTCTCTACTTTCCACTTAAATTTATCCGGGGACTTGGTGGGGACATATGCCAGTCCTTTGGCTAAAACAGATGTCTCTGCCTGGGAAAGAGGCACCGAGGATAAGTTGAAGATAACATCTGTGTCTACCTTGGGCATTAGGGGAGCCGATAAGGCCGATAAGGGTGGGGGGATTGTCGTTTTGGACATAGATTTCTATATTGCAGAATGTGACCGCCTATTGGCTGATAGTGAGACATATAGCGAATTGCCAGTTGACCCCACCCTAGAGTTTAAATCTGAGCTAGATGTCTTTCTAAATTCAGCTTTGTCTGAAGGGCTTATCTCTCAAGAAATATTTCACAAGTTATGTTGCAGGTTCCCAGTCACCCCCATATTTTACGCCATCCCCAAACTGCACAAAAATGCCCAACACCCCCCTGGCCGGCCCATCATTTCCGCCAGGGGTTCATTATGTGAAGCACTGGCCATTTTCCTGGACGCATATTTACAGCCCTGCATCCAGGCTACCTTCACCCACTTGAAGGACTCCAACATGCTTTTGAGGAAGTTGGTTGAATTCGGGCCGGTTGATCCAGACACCACATTACACACGTTAGATGTTACCAGCTTATATACGTGCATTCCGCACCAAGCTGGCCTCATGGCAGTAAGACACCTTATTACCAACAATCCATTGTACACCGGGCCAGACATAGATTTTTTCATCACGTTATTAGAGTTTACACTTACACATAATTATTTTTTGTTTAATGGCCGGTTCTTCATACAGAAGAAAGGATGTGCAATGGGGTCGGCAGTGGCTCCGTCACTGGCTAATGCCTACATGTGGGAAATAGAACGTGGACTGTTTTTTGAACAGACATCCATTGCTGACCATATTTCTCTATATTTTCGATATATAGATGATTTAATTTTGTTTTGGACACATGACCCCCAAGTTTTTTACACTTTAATAGAGGAACACAATGTATCAACCAGCCCGGTTAAATTCACACTCACTTCGCATGTCACTGAAATTTGTTTTCTTGATATCAAAATCACTGTGAATGATGGCTTGATCCACACTTCACTATACAGCAAACCCACCGACCGAAATTCCCTGTTACGTTACGACAGTTTTCACCCTAGATCGTTGGTTAGAGGCTTGCCGTTTTCCCAGTTCCTCAGGGTTCGCAGAATCTGCAGCGACCCTGGGGACTTTGAACAACAGTTAGATCTGATGTCTGAGAAATTCCGCCAGAGGGGTTATCCCAATAACATTTTAAGACAGGCACGCAAAAAGGTCATGGCTCTGAGTAGGTGTGATGCTCTGAAAGGGCAAAATCCCAAGGCTAACACTGATAGAACAACTTGGGTTAATGAATTTAACACTAACAGTTCCAGGACTAATAAGAGGGTCAAACAGATGTGGCCCATTATTAGCTCTGATCCGAGCTTACCATCTTTGAAACACTCGAGAATCATGCCATGCTATACTCGCAGTGCCAATATTAAGGACCTTGTGGTCAAAAATGACATTTCGGGATTTAAAACAGCTACGGCAGCCAAGCATTTTTTGAGCCGGAAGCCCGGCTGCTTCAAATGTTTAGGCTGCACGACCTGTAGCTACATGCTTACGGGAGATTTCATCCAGCACCCCCACACAGGGAGAAAAATAAGCATCCGATGGCCACTGACCTGTAGTTCTACATATGTAGTGTACGTTTTGGTCTGCCCCTGCAGTCTTTATTACGTCGGTAAGACACAATGCCTTTTTAAGGAACGTATGGCTCTACACAGGTCGGCCATCAGGGCTGCCCTCAACACTGGCAAAAGCGACCAACCGGTCGCACGCCACTTTGCCCAGATGCGGCACAGCTTGGCCACGGTTAGGTACAAAATAGTGGACCAGGTCCCTGCCTCTGCCCGAGGAGGGGATAGAGCGGCCCAACTATTACAACTAGAGGCCCGTTGGATCTTTAAATTAGATACCATCTACCCCAGGGGCCTCAATGAACAGCTGAATTTACAGTGTTTCCTTTAGCCAGGGTTGGCATAGGTAAACATGCCCTCTGCTAATGCCCTGTTCTCAATCATCTAGCTCGGGCATGTGCATTCTCAAAAGTATATTTAGACAGTTTGGTTCCAGGGATGAGATGGGTAATATACCTGCCATACAGTTAATATCTGATGCTTAGCGATGTCATGATTATGATGATGTTGTTGTATATTTACATTTATTTTTATTTTTTTCATTGAGCTCTGGTCCGACCAGTTTTGTTGTGACAGGACCCTATATGGTCCAATCTGGACCCTGCTGGGTTATTAGTAGTCAATATTTATGATAAATTTGCATAGTTTTATTTATACACCAGCATTGTTTGTTCACATTCATTTTTATATATATGTTTTATTTTTTACTCGTTTGTTATTTCTTACACGGTATCACACTTGCTTTTCATGTATTTTTATATATATTCATTCATAATAGTTTTGTTAGATTTTTATTCTGTACTACATGTCACATTTGTTATGCGTGGCAGCACAGCGTTGCGACGCTGCGTCGCATCTCCATAGTTACCGTTTGTCCTCTGTCCACAGCCACGTCACAGGGAGGTCCGAGGCGCGGGATGACGCGACTTCCGGATACTGCATGCCACACGCTGCCGGAAGCGCGGGCTCCGTACACCGGACGGCTGGGACGTGGAGGCGGACGCAGGTTCACGGTAAAGGTAAGGTATTTAAGTTGTTTTTTATGCACATTCACTAGTTTGCAGTGTCCTGAAGAAGGGGGTCTGTCCCCCGAAACGTTGACCTAATAAATGCACCCTTTGCTTTATTATCCGTGAAAGTGAAAGTCTCTGAGTGCCGCCGCTTCTCCCTTGCTGTACATATTGGGGTTGCCACACCCCTAGGAGGGCACCGGAGCATTATCCCGCTGGGGACAACGGAGTGCCGGGCTGCTTCCATGTTCTATATATATATATATATATATATATATATATAAAATAAGATTTTAAACCTACCGGTAAATCTTTTTCTCGTAGTCCGTAGAGGATGCTGGGGACTCCGTAAGGACCATGGGGGATAGACGGGCTCCGCAGGAGACATGGGCACTTTAAGAAAGACTTTAGATCTGGTGTGCACTGGCTCCTCCCTCGATGCCCCTCCTCCAGACCTCAGTTAGAGAAACTGTGCCCAGAGGAGACGGACAGTACGAGGAAAGGAGTTTTGTTAATCCAAGGGCAAGATTCATACCAGCCACACCAATCACACCGTATACTATCCAGTTAACAGTATGAAAACGACATAGCATCAGTCCAAGACCGATGAGACTATAACATAACCCTTATTTAAGCAATAACTATATACAAGTTTTGCAGAAGTAGTCCGCACTTGGGACGGGCGCCCAGCATCCTCTACGGACTACGAGAAAAAGATTTACCGGTAGATTTAAAATCTTATTTTCTCTTACGTCCTAGAGGATGCTGGGGACTCCGTAAGGACCATGGGGATTATACCAAAGCTCCCAAACGGGCAGGAGAGTGCGGATGACTCTGCAGCACCGATTGAGCAAACAGGAGGTCCTCCTCAGCCAGGGTATCAAACTTATAGAACTTTGCAAAGGAGTTTGAACCCGACCAAGTAGTAGCTCGGCACAGCTGTAGCGCCGAGGCCCCTCTGGCAGCCGCCCAAGAAGAGCCCACCTTCCTAGTGGAATGGGCCTTTATTGATTTAGGTAACGGCAATCCCGCCGTAGAATACGCCTGCTGAATCGTGTTACAGATCCAGCGAGCAATAGTTTACTTTGAAGCAGGGGCACCAGTTTTTCTGACTGTAGCCGATCTGGCCACGTAAATTTTCAAAGCCCTGACCACATCAAGGGACTCGGGATCCTCCAAGTCACGCGTAGCTACAGGCACCACAATAGTTCATATGAAAGGATGAAACCACTTTTGGCAAGAATTGAGGACGGGTCCGCAATTCCGCTCTATCCATATGGAAAACCATATAGGGGCTTTCATGTGATAAAGCCGCTAATTCCGACACTCGCCTAGCCGAAGCTTATAACATGACCACCTTCCAAGTGAGATTTTTCAACTCCACCGTTTTAAGTGGTTCAAATCAGTGTGACTTAATGAAACTTAACACCACGTTAAGGTCCCAAGGCGTCACCGGAGGTACAAAAGGAGGCTGAATATGCAGTACTCCCTTCACAAAAGTTTGTACTTCAGGGAGAGAGGCCAATTCGTTTTGAAAGAAAATGGATAAGGCCGAAATCTGAACCTTAATAGATCCTAATTTTAGGCCGAAATTCACTCGTTTGCAGGAAGTGAAGGAAACGGCCCAGATGGAATTCTTCCGTAGGAGCATTCCTGGCCTCACACCAAGAAACATATTTTCGCCATATACGGTGATCATGTTTAGATGTCATGTCCTTCCTAGCCTTTATTAGCGTAGGAATGACCTCATCCGGAATACCCTTATCCGCTAGGATCCGGCGTTCAACCGCCATGCCGTCCAACGCAGCCGCGGTAAGTCTTGGAATAGACATGGTCCCTGTTGCAACCGGTCCTGTCTTAGAGGAAGAAGCCACTGATCTTCTGTGAGCATTTCCTGCAGATCCGGATACCAGGTCCTTCGTGGCCAATCTGGAACAATGAGGATTGTTCTCATTCCTCTCCCTCCTACCATTCTCAACACCTTGGGTAGGAGAGGAAGAGCGGAAAATACATAGACCGACTGGAACACCCACGGTGTCACTAGGGCATCTACAGCTACTGCCTGAGGGTCTCTTGACCTGGTGCAATACCTCTGTAGCTTCTTGTTGAGGCGGGACGCCATCATGTCTATCTGTGGCAGTTCCCACTGACTTGCAATCTGTGCGAAGGCTTCCTAAAGAAGTCCTCTCATGGATGCAGGTCGTGTTTGCTGAGGAAGTCTGCTTCTCAGTTGTCCACTCCCGGAATGAACTGCTGAAAATGCGCTTACATGATTTTCCGCCCAGCGGAGAATCCTGGTGGCTTCTGCCATTTCCACTCCGCTCTTTGTGCCGCCTTGGCGGTTTACATGAGCCACTGCGGTGATGTTGTCTGACTGGATCAGAACCGGTAGGTCGCGAAGCAATGTTTCCGCTTGCCGAAGGGCGTTGTATATGGCCCTCAGCTCCAGGATGTTGATTTGAATACAAGTTTTTTTACTTGACCCAAAGACCTTGGAAGTTTCTTCCCTGTGTGACTGCTCCCCCACCTCGGAGGCTCGCGTCCGTCGCTACCAGAATCCAGTCCTGGATGGCGAATCTGCGACTCTGCAGAAGGTGAGCACTCTGCAGCCACCATAGGAGAAACACCCTGGCCCTAGGGGACAGGGTGATTAGCTGATGCATCTGTAGATGTGATCCGGACCACTTGTTCCGTAGATCCCATTGGAAAGTCCTCGCATGGAACCTGCCGAAGGGAATGGCCCCGTAAGATGCCACCATCTTTCCCAGGACCCGAGTGCAGTGATGCACTGACACCTGTTTTGGCTTGAATAGGCTTTTTAGCAGAGTCATTAGTTCCTGGGCCTTCTCTATCGGAAGATAAACCCATTTCTGGTCCGTATTCAGAATCATACCCAAGAAGGGCAGACGAGTCATAGGAACCAACTGTGACTTCGGGATATTGAGAATCCAGCCGAGTTGCAGTGACACCTTCAGCGAAAGTGACACGCTGTTCAACAACTGCTCTTTTGATCTCGCCCTTATTAGGAGATTGTCCAAGTATGGGATAATTGTGACTCCATCATTTCCGCCAATTACCCTGAAATTGGTAATGACAATACTGTACCGTAATTCTCAGGTACGCCTGATGGGGTGGATGAATGGGAACATGAAGGTATGCAGCCTTTATGTCTAGATACACCATAAAATCCCCCCCTTCCAGGCTGGCGATGATCGCTCTGAGCGATTCCACCTTGAATTTGAACCTTTTCCAGTATAGGTTCAGAGATTTTAATTTTAAAATAGGTCTGACCGAACCGTCCGGTTTCGGGACTACAGCCAAGGTTGAGTAATATCCCCTTCCATGTTGAAGGAGGGGAACCTTGAGCACCACCTGTTGGAGATACAATGTGTGAATTGTATTTAATATTATCTCCCTTTCTGGGGGAGAAGCCGGTAGGGCCGATAAGGAAAGCCGACGAGGAGGCACCTCTTCGAATTCCAGCTTGTAACCCTGAGAAACAATTTCTATTGCCCAGGGATCCACCTGTGAGTGAACTCAGATGTGGCTGAAGAGTCGAAGACGTGCTCCCACTGGGGCGGACTCCCTTAGCGGAGCCCCAGCGTCATGCGGTGGATTTAGTAGAGGCCGGGGAGGCCTTCTGTTCCTAGGAACTAGCTGTGCCCTGCGCCCTTACCTCTGGTAAGAAAGGACGCTCCTCGTACTTTCTTGTTTTTTCTGGGACCGAAAGGACTGCATTTGATAATGTCGTGCTTTCTTAGGCTGTGAGGGAATAGAAGGCAAAAGATCAGATTTACCAGCTATAGCTGTGGAGACCAGGTCCGAGAGACCTTCTCCACACAATTCCTCACCCTTGTAAGGTAAAACCTCTATATGCCTCTTTTAGTCGGCATCACCTGTCCATTGCCTGTTCCACAGGACACGTCTAGCAGAAATCGACATAGCGTTGACTCTAGAACCCAGTAGACCAATGTCTCTTTGAGCATGTCTTATATATAAGGCAGCATCTTTTATATATCCTAGGGTCAATAACATGGTATCCTTATCTAGGGTTTCAATCTCCGCTGATAAGGTATCTGTCCACGCTGCTAAGCGCTATAAACCCCTGCCGACACAATCGCCGGTCTGAGTAGTGTACCAGAATGTGTGTAAATGGACTTCAAAGTACTTTTCTGCATGCTATCTGCAGGATCCCTGAGGGTAGCTGTATCTTGGTATGTCAGTGCTACCTTTTGGGTAAACGTGTCAACGCCTTGTCCACCCTGGGGGAGGATTCCCATCGTATCCTGGCCCTAGCAGGGAAAGGATACGCCATGAGAATTCTTTTGGGAAACTGCAGTTTCTTGTCTGGAGATTCCCGCTCTTTTTCACGCAATTCATTTGGTTTATGAGAGGGGGGAAATGTTATCTCGGCTTTCTTCTCCTTAAACATGTGTACCCTCGTGTCAGGGACAGATGAGTCATCAGTAATATGCAAAACATCTTTTATTACAATAATCATATATTCAATACTTTTCTGCCAGTTTTGGCTGTAACTTTGCATCATCGTAGTCGACACTGGAGTCAGACTCCGTGTCGGTATCAGTGTCTATTATTTTGGATAGTGGGCGTTTTGAGACTCTGAAGGTCCCTGCGAGATAGGGACAGACATGGGTAGATTCCCTGTCTGTTCTCTAATCTTTTGTGCAATAAATTTACCTCAGCACTTAATTCCACATATCCAGTCAGGTGACGGCGTTGTCGACGGAGACACCACACACACACATTTGCTCCATCTCCTCCTTAGAAGAGCCTTTTACCTCAGACATGTCGACACGCACGTACCGACACACCATACACTCAAGGAATCCTCTTATCTGAAGACAGTTCCCCCACAAGGCCCTTTGGAGAGACAGAGAGAGAGAGAGAGAGAGTATGCCAGCACACACCCAGCGCTAATACCCCAGGAAAAACACACAATGTGTTTACCCAGTAGCGCTGTAATGTAATACTATTATTTGCTGCCAATTATGTGCCCCCCCCCTCTTCTCTGAAACCCCATTTCACCGTGGATAAGCAGGGGAGAGTCCGGGGAGCTTCCTCTCAGCTGTGCTGTGGAGAAAATGGCGCTGGTGAGTGCTGAGGGAGAAGCCCCGCCCCCTCGGCGGCGGGCTTCTGTCCCGCTTAAATATAATAAAAACTGGCGGGGGCTCTTTATATATACAGTGCCTAGCTGTATGTATATATATATATCTTTTGCCAGAAATGAGGTTTATATTGCTGCCCAGGGCGCCCCCCCTGCGCCCTGCACACTTACAGTGACTGCCGTGTGTGAGGTGTGTGGGAGCAATGGCGCACAGCTGCACTGCTGTGCGTTACCTCAGTAAAGATCATGAAGTCTTCTGCTGCCTCTGAAGTCTTCTTTTCTTCTCATACTCACCCGGCTTCTATCTTCCGGCTCTGTGAGGAGGACGGCGGCGCGGCTCCGGGACGAATTCCAGGGTGAGACCTGTGTTCTGACTCCCTCTGGAGCTAATGGTGTCCAGTAGCCTAAGAAGCAGAGCCTTGAAACTCACAGAAGTAGGTCTGCTTCTCTCCCCTCAGTCCCACGATGCATGGAGCCTGTTGCCAGCAGGCTCCCTGAAAATAAAAAACCCAACAAATATACTTTCTGTCAGAAAGCTCAGAAGAGCTCTCTGAAAAGCACCCAGTCTCCACTGGGCACAGTATCAAACTGAGGTCTGGAGGAGGGGCATAGAGGGAGGAGCCAGTGCACACCAGATCTATAGTCTTTCTTAAAGTGCCCATGTCTTTTGCGGAGCCCGTCTATCCCCCATGGTCCTTACGGAGTTCCCAACATCCTCTAGGACGTAAGAGAAATATATATATATATATATATATATATATATATTTATAGAGAGAGAGAGAGATCTATATATACATACAGGAAGAGAAAAAGAGAGAGAGACAAATAGGCCATCTCAGTGCACCAGGTTGCAGACGACTCAGCCACACCGAGTCTTTCTTGCTCAAAAATTACTCTGCTAGCTTACACTGAACAATTTGATGTGCAACACTTGTATATCTGTGTGCAAATAAGTCAGAATCTGTAGGTGAAGTGCTAAGATGCATCGGCCACAGCTTTTTCTAACACCAAGTTCTGTTGTGCTTTATCTGTGACTTTATAAGTGTTAAATCAAATTCATGTGCAGTGGTTTTACTCTGCGACTGCCATGCATATGATGCAAAATGTAAAGAAAAAGATGGTTCACTGCAATTCTCAGAGTGGCTCAGTGCACAGGGTAAGTGTAGTGGTTCGGTCGTGCTGGGAGTCTTACATATAGAAACCATTATAAATGCTTTTCTAGTTAATTCAAGCTAGTTCCACACATGTCAATATGGTGATAAGACCATAGGAGCACATGAATCAGTGATGCTGAGCAGATATAGATATCTTGGTTATACAGTTGTGCTCATAAGTTTACATACCCTAGCAGAATTTGTGATTTTCTGGCCATTTGTCAGAGAACATGAATCATAACTCACAAACTTTTCTTTCACTCATGGTTAGTGGTTGGGTAAAGCCATTTATTGTCAAACAACTGTGTTTACTCTTTTTAAATCATAATGACAACAGAAACTACCCAAATGACCCTGATCAAAGGTTTACATACCCCAGTTCTTAATACCGTGTATTGCCCCCTTTAACATCAATGACAGCTTGAAGTCTTTTGTGGTAGTTGTGGATGAGGCTCTTTATTTTCTCAGATGGTAAAGCTGCCCATTCTTCTTAGCAAAAAGCCTCCAGTTCCTGTAAATTCTTGGGCTGTCTTGCATGAACTGCACGTTTGAGATCTCCAAAGAGTGGCTCAATGATATTGAGGTCAGGACACTGAGATGGCCACTCCAGAGCCTTCACTTTATTCTGCTGTAGCCAATGACAGGTCGACTTGGCCTTGTGTTTTGGATCATTGTCATGTTGGAACGTCCAAGTACGTCCCATGCGCAGCTTCCGGGCTGATATGTGCAAATTTTCCTCCAGTATTTTCTGATAACATGCTGCATTCATCTTGCCATCAATTGTGACCAAGTTTCCAGTGTCTTTGTAGCTCACACATCCCCAAAACATCAGCGATCCACCTCCGTGTTTCACAGTAGGAATGGTGTACCTTTCATCATAGGCCTTGTTGACTCCTCTCCAAATGTAACGTTTATGGTTGTGGCCAAAAAGTTCAATTTTGGTCTCATCACTTCAAATGACTTTGTTCCAGAAGTTTTGAGGCTTGTCTCTGTGCTGTTTGGAGTATTGTAAGCGGGACACTTTGTGGCATTTGTGTAGTAATGGCTTTCTTCTGGCGACTCGACCATGCAGCCCATTTTTTCTTCAAATGCCTCCTTATTGTGCATCTTGAAACAACCAGACCACTTTTTTTCAGAGAGTCCTGTATTTCAGCTGAAGTTATTTGTGGATTTTTCTTTGCATCCCGAACAATTTTCCTGGCAGTTGTGGCTGAAATTTTGTTGGTCTACCTGACCGTGATTTGGTTTCCACAGAATCCCTCATTTTCCACTTCTTAATTAGAGTTTGAACACTGCTGATTGGCATTCTCAATTGCTTGGATATCTTTTTTTATCCCTTTCCTGTTTTATACAGTTCAATTACCTTTTCCCGCAGATCCTTTGACAATTCTTTTGCTTTCCCCATAACTCAGAATCTAGACACGTCAGTGCAGCACTGGATGTAAGATGCAAGGGTCTTTCAGGAGTCCAGAAACTCACTGAACTTTTATACACACACACTGATTACAAGCAAACAGATCACAGGTGAGGATGGTTACCTTTAGTAGCCATTCAAACCCGTTTGTGTCAACTTGTGTGCATGTTATCAGGCCAAAATCTCCAGGGTATGTAAACTTTTGATCAGGGTCAATTGGGTAGTTTATGTTGTCATTATGATTTAAAAAGAGTAAACACAGTTGTGTGACAATAAATGGCATCACCCAACCACTAACCATGAGTGAAAGAAAAGTTTGTGAGTTATCATTCATATTCTCTGACAAATGGCCAGAAAATCACAAATTCTGCTAGGGTATGTAAACTTATGAGCACAACTGTATATACCTATTGGTGTTTTTTTTATCTTCTGCGCTTCTCCGTAGGGCCTGCATCCCCCAGATTTACTAAACTCACACTGCTACAATTCTGCTGAGAATCCTGACAGAAGTTTGATTGACCATCAATGTTTTTAACACTGCAAATACAGAAACCCCTGATTCACTATATGGTGAGTTTAGAACCTGTCGCAAACCTGCCCATACAAATGCCCTGCACCAGGCAGGCATGTAGCAAGTACTGCTCCCTAAGAATTGGAATATGTGCATGTTTTTTTAATCATAACATTTTTTGAAAATTAATCAAAGAAAAAAAGACGGAGTGGGGTCCCCAAAAAATTATATCCAGTCCAAACCCTTTAAGCCTAGGATGGTAGTGAATAAAAATCAGGGGACAAAGAGCATGGGGTCACCTACATTTTTCACCAACTAGCATTAGGTGTTACCAACCAGGTCAAATAGAATCATAGAGGGGAGACCTGAAACGTGTGGTCTTCCAAACACGGTACCAATCTGCCCAAGGCAAGTGGTACTAGGGCTGTCTTTCCCAGGGGGTTTGGACCCTCCACTCCTGGGTATTACCAACCCCAGTGCCAATAGCACCTAGACTATTCCACACACTGCAGGGATTTGGGTGTGTGATTAATAAAGTGCTAATCGTTTGCATTTTTAGTTTTTTATTTGGTCTTTCTGGAGCTTCCAGCATGTCTGGGTGCATAAAAACCATTGTTTATCAATACATCCTGCACTACTTGGTATAAAACAGCAAAGACAAAACAAAAATAAACCCTACAATGTGACTTCTCCCTGCTGGATTCTGATAGTACCAAGGAGACACTCTTCTTATAATGAATTGGACCACTCTGATTGGTCTGAACATGGCAGCTCCCTCCCATGCCCTGACCATTCAGAGTAGTCAATTTCATTTAAAAGAAAAAAACAAAAAATAAGTAGTTAGAGAGTTCAGTGGGGAATGGCTAGCCTGGCTCAAGCTGACATGGAAGTGATAACTCAAATTATCATGCATTACAACAAAAGTATGCAGAAGAGCATCTCTGAATGCACAGAAAATTTAACCCTTAAAGTAGTAGCAGAAAACCATACAGGGTTCCACTCCTGTAAGCTAAGAACAGGTAACTAAGGCTTCAGTGGGCACATGCTCATACAACTGGACGAATGAATATGGCAAACAAT
This sequence comes from Pseudophryne corroboree, assembly GCF_028390025.1. NCBI lineage: Eukaryota > Metazoa > Chordata > Amphibia > Anura > Myobatrachidae > Pseudophryne > Pseudophryne corroboree. The sequence goes on along the minus strand of NC_086447.1, from coordinate 274,487,656 downwards.
GTTGCCTGGTCTCATAAATCTAGATTTTGTGAAAAACAGATGGTAGAACCAGAATTTGGTGTAAAACAAACAACATGAATGCATGGGAACCATCCTGGCTTGGCTCAATGTTCTGGCAGTTGGTGGTGGTTTTACATATGGGGAATGTTTTCTTGGTACACATTGGGCTCCTTAATGCCATCAGAGCTTTGTTTAAATATCACAACCCACCTGAATATTTTTGCTGGCCGTGTGAAATTTTATGGCCCATGTCACATACTGTAATCTCTAATGACTGCTTCCGGCAGGATAACATGCCCTCTTACAAAGCTTACAACATCTCAAGCTAGTTCCACAAACATGACAGTGAGTTTGGTTTACTGCAATGATCTCCAGTGTCTCAAGATCTCAATACAACAGAGCAGCTCTGGGATGCAATAGATTCACAACATAAATGTCCCACCGACAAATCTGCAACAACTATGGGATGCTATAATGTCAACATGGATGAAAATCTCTAAGGAATGTTTCCAGTACCTTGTACCATGCTACAAAGAATTTAGTCTGTTCTGGGGGCAAAGGTCAGTCCTACCCAGTGTTAGAAAAGCGTACCAAATAAACAAATAAAGAGGGCACTGAGTGTATAATATATATGAACTAAAATTAAAAGGGGCGGGGGGCGTGGCTTCGACGGACATGGAGTAGCACACAGGCTGTGTGTCTCTCCAGCTATTATATCCTGCACCAACATCCTGTGTCCCCCCCTGGGCCTGCAGTCCGCCCCAATACCTGCATTATAGTGTGGGGGTACCCCTGTGCCGCTTTGAGACCCATCAGCCAGCTATCCGCTGCAGTAGAGAGCTTATAGTGTGCGGGGGCCCCAGGCCTGCTACTACACGTGGGACGCCGCCATCCTGCTGCCCGCACCAAGACCTGCACCCGTCCTGAGCGCTGCTCACCAGGTCCGCGGCTTCCCCTCTGGTGTTGCTGGGGACGCTGTGGCGGGCGCCTCTCCTGTCGTGCTCCAGTCTGCGAGCGCTCCCCCAGCCGCTGCATCACCACGTGACCCGCTGCCGCTCTCCCTGCTCGCTCCGGCGGCCCCAGCCCGTACCCTCCGGCTCCTGCACTGTGTTCTGCCGCTGGGGAGGAGGTGCACGGCACGGCTGGATTCTATAAGTGCCTGTGCCCTCCCCATACTACTGCTGCCTTGCTGAGCTCTGCTCCATTAGGATAGGGAGCAGTTTGCTATTAACCCTTGCAGATCTTGTGATACGCTGGTCAACCTAGCCTCAGCTTCCTAGCACACACTTCATTTCAGCTTATTGTGCCCCATATGCTGGGAGGGGAGGAAAGATTTCTATATCCTGCTGCAATTATTTATTCTGTGCTAACAGAGGCTCCCGATATTATACGCGGTCACTGATCAGTTTTGGTATACTATACTTACCCGCAAGCAGCGACTGGATAATTCTGATATACTACATTCAGTTATTCATTGGCCGTCCCTGGACAGTTCTTGATATACTATTTAATATACTTCTTGCCTCCTGCCGCCCGCTCGGTTATAATGGTCAAACCGCATCAGTCTGCCGCGGCCAAGTTGAAGAAGTATGTCAGAAATCAGCCGACGCGGTCCCAACAGGGTGGGGAGATGCAGTCGACCTCAGCGCCGCCTTCTCCGTCGGCTGGCTCCTCATCTGCGGATGCTGCTCTGCAAAAGGTGCTGGATGCGGTCACGGCCAGTGAAGCCCGCTTGGCCGACAGGATCGGTCAGGTCCAGGCGGACTTATCCATTATACACCAAGACCTTCAGCGGGTGCGAGAGAGGGTCGGTGAGGTTGAGACGCGCACCTCCACGCTGGAAGACACGGTTACGCCTCTCGGTAGACGCACTTCTGCTCTGGAGTCTCAGATGATGGATGTACATAGAAAGATGACGGATATGGAGGGGAGATTGCGGCGAAATAATGTCCGTCGCGTCGGACTCCCGGAGAAAGAAGAGGGTGCCTCCCCTGAAAAATTTCTTGAACGTTGGCTGTTGGATGCATTTGGAGCGGAGGAGTTCACTTCACACTTCGCAGTGGAACGCGCCCATAGGGTCCCGATGCGCCCATTACCTCCAGGGGCACCTCCCCGTACGTTTATTGCCAAACTCCTCCATTACCGGGATAGAGACGTGATTCTGAGACTGGCCCGCACCAAGGGTCCCCTTACGTGGAACGGTTCCCCAGTTTCAGTCTTTCCGGATTTTGCTGTCGATGTCCAGAAGGATAGAGCTCAGTTTGTCCCTGTGAAACGCAGGCTGCGAGAATTGAATATCCCCTATGCCATGCTCTTTCCGTCTAAACTGCGGGTGGTCTCGGATGGGGAAACAAAATTCTTCACGACCCCTCGTGAAGCATCAATGTGGCTGGACGGACGCTTTCCGGCACGGCGGGCGCTAGCTGCTGATTGAACTTATGTGTTTGATTTCCCTACTTGCAAGTATACTGCTTCGTTTATCCTTGATATGTTATTGTTATATTGCCTTGGGAGGGATGTATAGTTGTTTGTGGTTATGTTCCTTATGATTCCCTGCAAGATGTCAGTTTGGCTGGATGGACGCTTTTCAATTAGGGGAGCGATGGCTGCTGATTGCACTCCTGTCTCTGATTTCTCAGCTAAGTCAATATGCTACTGTTTGGGATGTGCTGCTATCTGATTTACAGAGGGGCTATCTGCGGCCCTTATGGGCCTTTATTGGGAGGGGGTAGCTCTGTGGAGACGGGTGATTGGTAGATGTTGCCTTTACGCTGATTTTGGGCCTTATGATCTCGGTGTTTGCTCTGCCATATAGTCTTTAAGGGGTAAACGGTTACTCAGTTGGGGTGGGGGTAATGGTCTAGGGGGGGTTGGTTTTGTTTTGAGTTTAGCTGGGGGATTCTCCTGTCTTATGGTCATTAAATTCTTGGCCCCCTTAGTGGATATAGGAATTTGACCTTAGTTGGTACTGGCGGAGTATGTTACCGGGCTCTCTGCCTTAGTTGGGATTGTTAGTACTTAGGGTGTTTTGTTGTTAGGGAATCAGGTATGCTGCTAGTTTTAGGTGGTATACGGGGTGGGGATGGGGTTTATTTTAGATTGTTAATATTGAGGTGTTTTTATTTTTTGCAGTGCAATGTGCTTATTTTCGCTATGTCTATGTTGCAGCTAACTGCAGGCGTATCCTCTTTGATATTCACTGGCGGTGGCTGGCCGCGGGTGCTATGCAAAATCACATCAATGCCCTGTTATGGCCTCGGTTAAGTTTCTGTCGTGGAATGTGCGGGGGGTCAATGACAAGGTTAAGCGCTCCTTGATCCTTCGACAGATTAAATCTTATGCGTCGGATATAATTTGCTTGATGGAAACCCACCTACTGGGTACTAAGATTATGTCCCTTAAAAAAACCATGGGTGGGATGGGCTTACCATTCTATGCATACTGCAGCGTCCCGGGGAGTGTCGATCCTAATTAAGAAATCTGTTCCCTTTGTGCTTGATTCTGTGCAAACGGATCAATGGGGTAGATATGTATTTCTCAAGTGCAGAATTAACTCCGTCCCCTTGTTATTGCTGGCTGTGTATGTACCCCCTCCATATTCGCACGATGTCCTTAAAAAGGCGTCTGCCTTTATGGCTGCTTCCCCTGACATACCCGTTATCTGTATGGGGGACTTTAACAACATTTTAAATCACGAGTTGGATAGGTTGTCCAGGGCGTCCTCCAACCCGCAGCCCAGGCATTCCCCGTTTGCAGACACTGTGTCGGAGTTGGGTCTGATCGACCCCTGGAGATTGAAGAATCTCTAGGATAGATTTGGCTCTTCTGTCCCGGGAGCTGTTGCCCAAAGTTCAGAATGTCAAGTATGAGACTAGGGGTATCTCGGATCACTCCCCTATATCGTTACATATCGACTTAAACTGTCAGCGAGGCCAAGCAGTGTGAAAATTTAATCCCTTTTGGCTGACACATATGGGTGAGGGATCCGATTTGGAGGCTAGCTGGTCAGAATTTTTTGTTATGCATGATGACACCACGGATGTGTCTCTGCTGTGGGACACTTTCAAGGCTTTCTTGAGAGGAACATTGATCAAACGGGTGGGGAGTCTTAAATCCTCCTTTAGAAAACACGAGTCTGAATTGGAGGCTCGGGTGGCCGCTTCAGAAGTGACGTATGTGCGGGATGGCATGGATGCTTCTAAGCTGCTGTGGCTTCATGCGCAGGGTGAATGGAACGATTATCTGTGGGGAAAAACCCAGCACAGACTTCTCTTCTCCTCGCATGTCCAGTATGCTACAGGGGATAGACCAGGTTCTTATTTGGCCAATCTTGCAAGGGGTGACCATTCCTCTCATACTGTAGTGGAGATTTTGGATTCAGCTGGGTCGGTGCTGGACCGCACCCCCCAGATCGTGGCGGAATTTGTCTCATACTATCAGGCATTATATAGTTCTCAGTTGACCTGTTCTCCACTAGAGCTATGTGACTACTTGGATGGGGTCCACTTGCCCTCCATCTCCAGTGAGGCCAGGGCCCTTCTAGATGCTCCTTTGTCGGTGGAGGAGATTGAGACTGCGATCTCTGCCTCCCCCGATGGTAAGGCCCCTGGCCTTGATGGCATCCCGTCAGAACTGTATAAGAAATATATAAAATTCTTTGCCCCTCAGTTGCTTGAGTTGTTCAGTGAAATTCTTGCCCAAAGTGCGCTTCCCCCGTCTATGGCGAAGGCTTTGATTATAGTGATTCCCAAGCCGGATAAAGACCCCAGGAGGGTTGAATCCTACCGTCCTATTTCCCTGTTGCCCACGGATATTAAAATCCTGGCCAAGGTTCTGGCTTCCAGACTTGGCCGGGTTGTCTCCCAAATTATTCACCCTGACCAAACGGGCTTCATGCCTGGCAAGTCCACTGCTGTGAATTTGAGGCGCCTGTTTACTCATTTTCAGGCTTCTCGTGAGGAGGACTGCTCTGCCGTTATAGCCTCCTTAGATGCCGCAAAGGCCTTTGATTCGGTGGAGTGGGCCTTCCTCTGGGAGGCTATGAGTAGGTTTGGTGTGGGCCCCAACTTTATCAATTATGTTAAATTGTTATATTTTCAGCCCATGGCCAGAGTCTCGGTGAACGGGTTTGTTTCGGACTCCTTCCCCCTATCCAGGGGAACGAGGCAGGGCTGCCCTCTGTCCCCGACTCTGTTTGCTATCGCTATTGAGCCACTGGCATGTTTGATTAGGGCAACTCAAGATATTGTAGGTATTAGGGTTGGCGCAAGGGAAGACAGGATAGCGTTATACGCTGATGACCTGTTGCTCTTTGTGGACGATTCTGTTTCCTCCTTACCTAAACTTCTTGACTTGATAACGGACTATGGACGTTTCTCCGGGCTCAAAATTAACTGGGATAAATCCACCATTACTCCACTTAGAGGCCCGGTTTCGGAGGCCCCGGTGATTCAAACCCCCCTTAAAAATGGGTAGACTCCTTCAAATACCTGGGGGTATGGGTATTGAATAACCCTTGTACCTATGTTTCCCTTAATGTCATGCCGCTGATGGGGTATCTCCGCTCGAAGGTTAGGGTTTGGGGGTCTCTGCCCCTGACTGTTACTGGCAGGGTCAATTTGGTAAAGATGGTATACTTGCCCAAACTCCTTTATGTTCTCCAGCAATCCCCTATATATATTAACTTGAAGACATTTCGACAGATTGACAGTTTGCTTTCTTCTTTAATATGGGCCAGCAGGAGAGCAAGGCTGAGACTTGACGTTCTGTCCAGGCCGAAAGTGTTGGGAGGCTTAGCTCTCCCTATATTTCGATTTTACTACTATGCCGCGCAGTTGGCACATATATGGGAGTGGGTGAATGCCCCGGATGCTCTCACTTTGCACTCCCAATTGCTTTTCCAGATATACCCTGCCGGCTCTCCATTACAGATGCTTCTTTGTGGGAACCCTAACTTGTCCAAGATCCCTATAATAATACAGGCCGTCCTCATATGGAAACAGGTGCATGTTATCCTGTTAGGCCAGGGTATTGACCCGGATACTCCTCTGGACAATGCCCTCGGCTTCCCAGAATTGGCTTCGCTGCGGACTGGGGCGGTGTGGGGGAGGTGGCATGTGACGTCCCTGGGCCACTTATATAACGATGGTATACTGAGGTCCTTCCTGCAGCTTCAACAGGATTACAGTGTACCCTCTTCTCATTTCTACCGCTACCTGCAGCTGAGACATGCGCTTAACGCACAATTTCCCGAAACTCCTCCAATGATTGCCGACTCCCCGGTCAAGTCTCTCCTGAGGTCCCTGGGAAGCGGACATCTGGTGTCCAACATTTATGCAAGCATGCTTCGCTCTCACTATTCTGACCGGTTGTCCATTCTCAGGAGCAAGTGGGAGTCTGACTTGGGTGCCATCTCTGATGAGATCTGGGAGGGTGCTTTATGTTCTCCACGATTATCCACTACCACTACTAGATATCAGCAAATTCAACTGTTTATAATACACAGAGTATATATGACGCCAGTGCGCTTGCGACATATAGGGGGTACCCACTCCTCTGGATGTCCTAAGTGCGATAGTCTGGATGCTGACTTTTGGCACATTCTCTGGCTGTGTCCCAAGATAGCCGTATTCTGGTCGGGTGCTACTGACGCCCTGGTGTCAACGGGTATTCCCTCGTCTGTATGCTCCCCGACGACATGTGTGTTATCTGCTGTGGAGGAGGATGCCCTGGACCCCCCTGCCAAACGATATGTAATTAATCTGTGTGGCCTGGCCAAGGTGTGTATCGCCAGGCTTTGGCTAGCCAAGGATGCACCCACACTGCGATCCTGGGTCTCCCTTGTAAATGATACGGCCTCTCACGAGAAATATGTATACTTAGCTAGAAAAGCGGAGAAAAAAATATCAGGACCTGTGGGGTCGATGGCTTGAGTCCCACGCTTTCTGGGACCCGGAGTGTCTAGATATGCTGCGGGGGATTAGAGTGGGTGTGTGACTTTTGATCTGCATCAGGTACACTGTCTCTTTTTCTTTGTGTTGTCCCCTGCGCCCGCGGTCAGCCATTCCCGTTCCCGTGCCATTGCTTTAGCTCTGAAATTAGCTCAAATTTATGATGTGCTGCCATAGATATCTGTGTACAGCTTTCATTGATCCATACGCGCCTTGTTAGCATGCGATATTGATTCTAACTTACAACCTATGTTTCGGAATTTAAGCCTGCACCGGTTTCCTATGATAACTACGACAATTGGTCCCTAATGGACATGGGAATCTGCGTATTCCCTGGGCTGGGGATCTACTGTGGGTTGTGCTGTTGTTTTTTTTTTGTAATGTGTTTAATGTAAAACAGAAAACTAATAAAAAAGTATTGAATTAAAAAAAAAAAAATTAAAAGGGGCTTCCAGTGTTAAAAGTTTTTATCAACCAAACACTAGAAGAATTACCTGAAAATTTTTGTATACATGTTCATAAAGAAAAAATGTATTCGACAAAGGACAAACAAGTAACAGGAAACATCTCCCAGGGGGTCCTCTGTAAACATTACTTACAGTTCACTGTTCACATAAATCATATGGTGGCCTCCCATGCCATTTCTATTTCCCACTTCTCATTAGGTAATTTATGTAATGTTTAGGAAGTAACCTTGGGTCTAGACTCATGTATTAAAGACAACTGTAGTGTGCATGTCTACTAACCAGGATAGGTTACCCTTTCATTATCATCCGGCTGGATTTGGGATAACAGATTAGCCCAGAGATTCCCAAACTCTGCCATTACAACCCAGGTTTTAAAGAAAGTCAGGCTTGAGGTCAGATGGTTAAATCAAATTGACCGAGGTACTAATTAAGTCACGCGTGTGCAAGCATGAATATCCTTAAAACCTGTACTGTAATGGCAGCATTTGGGAAACTCTGGATTAGTCTATTATCATATTTTTATTGTAAGCAGAATGTACTATATATTTCAAATAAAAAACTGTCCATTATGGACCCACAAGTGAATGAATATATTGTAAAGTCTTTAAATCTTTCACTTTTTTTGAGCAACCGGATCCCTCTGGTAGCAGTGGCAAGTGTCATGGGTGTCATGGGTGCAAAAATTATCGGTGTGCCACTTTTATGGTTAAAAAATGGAAATAATTCACTTTGCATTTATGACATCCCCTATGCAGGAATTGGCCAGGTGATGGTGAGCAACAGACAAGAGCAACAGCATTAGTGAGAGTTTGTTTGAAAGGTGGCGAGTAGCTTTAAGTACACAGGGTGGCATCATGGGCCAGCAGAGTAAGGTATAGAAAAAGGGGATTTGCAGATAAGATGTAGCGACAAAGGTTCTGGGAGCATTGAAATATTGAGCCAAGGTGCTGGTCTTTGGAAATTAAGGCTAGAGAAGGCTATGTAATGTCGTGATTAGGTGGCTACCACCATTTACAATATTTAGCTCTGTGTTTAATTTTATTGAAGTCCCACATCAGTGTATATGTAAGCATTCATGACTGTTGCATTAGCATTTTGTCTTGCTCTAGCATTTTGTGGATCAATTTTAAGAATTCAACCAAAATTTTAAAGATTAATTTTAAAAGGACACTATTTTATTTGCCCAAGTTACATCACTGCCTGAGGATGGTAGATGACCGCTCAAAGGCCAATATTGGTCATCTCCAAACAGTCTTTACCAACGGATTCAGTATGACTTAACAGGTGGTGGGATGCCGGCTGTCCATATCCTGACAGCGCCATACCACCTGCCAGAAGGGCGAGCGCAAAGAGTAGGGATTCTGGCTGGCGGTATTGTCAGCTGTCGGGATTCCGGCGTCAGTATCCTGACCGCCGAGATCCAGACAGCTGGCAAATTGAACGTTTCCTTTACCAACATGTCCAATAATAACTGCATCTATTCCAATACAATTATTGGGCAATACAATTGTTTGGGCCCAGAAAATAAGAATTTACTCACCGGTAATTCTATTTCTCGTAGTCCGTAGTGGATGCTGGGTACTCCGTAAGGACCATGGGGAATAGACGGGCTCCGCAGGAGACTGGGCACTCTTAAAAGAAAGATTAGGTACTATATCTGGTGTGCACTGGCTCCTCCCTCTATGCCCCTCCTCCAGACCTCAGTTAGGGAAACTGTGCCCGGAAGAGCTGACATTACTAGGAAAGGATTTGGAATCCAGGGTAAGACTCATACCAGCCACACCAATCACACCGTACAACTTGTGATTACTATACCCAGTTAACAGTATGAACAACAACTGAGCCTCATTCAACAGATGGCTCATAACAATAACCCTATAGTTAAGCAATAACTATATACATGTATTGCAGAAAGTCCGCACTTGGGACGGGCTCCCAGCATCCACTACGGACTACGAGAAATAGAATTACCGGTGAGTAAATTCTTATTTTCTCTGACGTCCTAGTGGATGCTGGGTACTCCATAAGGACACAGGGGATTATACCAAAGCTCCCAAACGGGCGGGAGAGTGCGGATGACTCTGCAGCACCGAATGAGCAAACTCAAGGTCCTCCTCAGCCAGGGTATCGAACTTGTAGAATTTTGCAAAAGTGTTTGATCCCGACCAAGTAGCAGCTCGGCAAAGTTGTAAAGCCGAGAACCCTCGGGCAGCCGCCCAAGAAGAGCCCACCTTCCTCGTGGAATGGGCTTTTACTGATTTAGGATGCGGCAGTCCAGCCGCAGAATGTGCAAGTTGAATCGTGCTACAGATCCAGCGAGCAATAGTCTGCTTTGAAGCAGGAGCACCCAGCTTGTTGGGTGCATGCAGGATAAACAGCGAGTCAGTTTTTCTGACTCTAGCCGTCCTGGAAACATAGATTTTCAGGGCCCGGACTACGTCCACCAACTTGGAATCCTCCAAGTCCCGAGTAGCCGCAGGCACCACAATAGGTTGGTTCAAATGAAACGCTGATACCACCTTTGGGAGAAATTGGGGACGAGTCCTCAATTCTGCCCTGTCCATATAGAAAATCAGATATGGGCTTTTACAGGACAAAGCCGCCAATTCTGACACACGCCTAGCTGAGGCCAAGGCCAACAGCATGACTACCTTCCACGTGAGATACTTCAACTCCACGGTCTGAAGTGGCTCAAACCAATGTGATTTTAGGAAATCCAACACTACGTTGAGATCCCAAGGTGTCACTGGAGGCACAAAAGGGGGCTGAATATGCAGCACTCCCTTAACAAACGTCTGAACTTCAGGCAGTGAAGCCAGTTCTTTTTGAAAGAAAATAGACAGGGCCGAAATCTGGACTTTAATGGATCCCAATTTTAGGCCCATAGTCACTCCTGACTGTAGGAAGTGCAGAAATCGACCCAGCTGAAATTCCTCTGTTGGGGCCTTCATGGCCTCACACCAAGCAACATATTTTCGCCATATGCGGTGATAATGTTTTGCTGTCACATCCCTCCTAGCTTTTATCAGCGTAGGAATGACTTCAACTGGAATGCCCTTTTCCATTAGGATCCGGCGTTCAACCGCCATGCCGTCAAACGCAGCCGCGGTAAGTCTTGGAACAGACAGGGCCCCTGCTGTAGCAGGTCCTGTCGGAGCGGTAGAGGCCAAGAGTCCTCTGAGATCATTTCTTGTAGTTCCGGGTACCAAGTTCTTCTTGGCCAATCCGGAACGATGAGTATAGTTCTTACTCCTCTCTTTCTTATTGTCCTCAGTACCTTTGGTATGAGAGGAAGAAGAGGGAACACATAAACCGACTGGTACACCCACGGTGTCACTAGAGCGTCCACAGCTATCGCCTGAGGGTCCCTTGACCTGGCGCAATATCTTTTTAGCTTTTTGTTGAGGCGGGACGCCATCATGTCCACCTGTGGCCTTTCCCAACGATTTACAATCAGCTGGAAGACTTCTGGATGAAGTCCCCACTCTCCCGGGTGGAGGTCGTGCCTGCTGAGGAAGTCTGCTTCCCAGTTGTCCACTCCCGGAATGAACACCGCTGACAGTGCTAGCACGTGATTCTCCGCCCATCGGAGAATCCTTGTGGCTTCTGCCATCGCCATCCTGCTTCTTGTGCCGCCCTGTCAGTTTACATGGGCGACCGCCGTGATGTTGTCTGACTGAATCAGCACCGGTTGGTTTTGAAGCAGGGGTTCTGCTTGACTTAGGGCATTGTAAATGGCCCTTAGTTCCAGAATATTTATGTGTAGGGAAGTCTCCTGACTCGACCACTGTCCTTGGAAGTTTCTTCCCTGAGTGACTGCCCCCCAACCTCGGAGGCTTGCATCCGTGGTCACCAGGACCCAGTCCTGAATGCCGAATCTGCGGCCCTCGAGAAGATGAGCACCCTGCAGCCACCACAGCAGAGACACCCTGGCCCTCGGGGACAGGGTGATCAACCGATGCATCTGAAGATGCGATCCGGACCACTTGTCTAACAGATCCCACTGAAAGATCCTTGCATGGAACCTGCCGAAGGGAATTGCTTCGTAAGAAGCTACCATCTTTCCCAGGACTCGCGTGCAGTGATGCACCGACACCTGTTTTGGTTTCAGGAGGTCCCTGACCAGAGATGACAATTCCTGGGCCTTCTCCACCGGGAGAAACACCTTCTTCTGTTCTGTGTCCAGAATCATGCCCAAGAACAGCAGACGCGTTGTAGGAATCAGCTGCGACTTTGGGATATTCAGAATCCAGCCGTGCTGTTGTAGCACTTCCCGAGATAGTGCTACTCCGACTAACAACTGCTCCTTGGACCTTGCCTTTATAAGGAGATCGTCCAAGTACGGGATAATTATAACTCCCTTCTTTCGAAGGAGTATCATCATTTCGGTCATTACCTTGGTAAATACCCTCGGTGCCGTGGACAGACCAAACGGCAACGTCTGGAATTGGGAATGACAGTCCTGTACCACAAACCTGAGGTACTCCTGGTGAGGTGGGTAAATGGGGACATGTAGGTAAGCATCCTTGATGTCCAGTGACACCATAAAATCCCCCTCTTCCAGGCTTGCAATAACCGCCCTGAGCGATTCCATTTTGAACTTGAACTTCCTTATATAAGTGTTCAAGAATTTCAAATTTAGAATGGGTCTCACCGAACCGTCTGGTTTCGGTACCACAAACATTGTGGAATAGTAACCCCGTCCCTGTTGAAGGAGGGGAACTTTTATTATCACCTGCTGAAGGTACAGCTTGTGAATTGCCGCCAGTACTACCTCCCTTTCCTTGGGAGCAGCTGGCAAGGCTGATTTGAGGTAACGGCGAGGGGGAGACGCCTCGAACTCCAGCTTGTATCCCTGAGATACCACTTGTAGAACCCAGAGATCCACCTGTGAGCGAACCCACTGGTCGCTGAAGTTCCGGAGACGCGCCCCCACCGCACCTGGCTCCACCTGTGGAGCCCCAGCGTCATGCGGTGGACTTAGTGGAAGCAGGGGAGGATTTTTGTTCCTGGGAACTGGCTGTCTGGTGCAGCTTTTTCCCTCTACCCCTGCCTCTGGGCAGAAAGGACGCGCCTCTGACCCGCTTGCCTTTCTGAGGCCGAAAGGACTGTACTTGATAATACGGTGCTTTCTTAGGCTGTGAGGTAACCTGAGGTAAAAAAGTCGACTTCCCAGCTGTTGCTGTGGATACGAGGTCCGAGAGACCGTCCCCAAACAATTCCTCACCTTTATAAGGCAAAACCTCCATGTGCCTTTTAGAATCAGCATCACCTGTCCACTGCCGAGTCCATAATACTCTCCTGGCAGAAATGGACATTGCATTAATTCTAGATGCCAGCCGGCAAATGTCCCTCTGTGTATCCCTCATATATAAGACTACGTCTTTAATATGCTCTATGGTTAGCAAAATAGTATCCCTGTCAAGGGAATCAATGTTATCTGACAGGGTATCAGACCATGCTGCTGCAGCACTACACATCCATGCTGAAGCAATAGCAGGTCTCAGTATAGTACCTGAGTGTGTATACACAGACTTCAGGATAGCCTCCTGCTTTCTATCTGCAGGCTCCTTTAAGGCGGCCGTATCCTGAGACGGCAGTGCCACCTTTTTTGATAAGCGTGTGAGCGCCATGTCCACCCTAGGGGATGTTTCCAAACGCACCCTGTCCGTTGGCGGGAAAGGGTACGCCATTAGTAACCTCTTAGAAATCACTAATTTCTTATCTGGGGAACACCACGCTTCTTCACACAATTCATTTAACTCATCAGATGGGGGAAAAGTCACTGGCTGCTTTTTCTCCCCAAACATAATACCCTTTTTAGTGGTAACCGGGTTAATGTCAGAAATGTGCAACACATTTTTCATTGCCGTAATCATGCATCGGATGGCCCTTGTGGATTGTACATTTGTCTCATCCTCGTCTACACTGGAGTCAGACTCCGTGTCGACATCTGTGTCTGCCATCTGAGGTAGCGGGCGTTTTTGAGCCCCTGATGGCCTCTGAGACGCCTGGGCTGGCGCGGGCTGAGATGCCGGCTGTCCCAAAGCTGTTACGTCATCGAACCTTTTATGCAAGGAGTTGACACTGTCGGTTAATACCTTCCACATATCCATCCACTCTGGTGCCGGCCCCGCAGGGGGCGACATCACACTTATCGGCTCCTGCTCCGCCTCCACGTAAGCGTCCTCATCAAACATGTCGACACAGCCGTACCGACACACCGCACACACACACAGGGAATGCTCTGACTGAGGACAGGACCCCACAAAGTCCTTTGGGGAGACAGAGAGAGAGTATGCCAGCACACACCAGAGCGCTATATAACAGAGGGATTTACACTAACACAAAGTGAATTTTTCCCCAATAGCTGCTTATAATAAGAATTTACTTACCGATAATTCTATTTCTCGTAGTCCGTAGTGGATGCTGGGACTCCGTCAGGACCATGGGGAATAGCGGCTCCGCAGGAGACTGGGCACAAAAGTAAAAGCTTTAGGACTACCTGGTGTGCACTGGCTCCTCCCCCTATGACCCTCCTCCAAGCCTCAGTTAAGATACTGTGCCCGGACGAGCGTACACAATAAGGAAGGATTTTTGAATCCCGGGTAAGACTCATACCAGCCACACCAATCACACCATATAACTTGTGATCTAAACACAGTTAACAGTATGATAACATGAGGAGCCTCCAGAACAGATGGCTCACTACAACAAAAACCCGAATTTTTGGCAACAATAACTATGTACAAGTATTGCAGACAATCCGCACTTGGGATGGGCGCCCAGCATCCACTACGGACTACGAGAAATAGAATTATCGGTAAGTAAATTCTTATTTTCTCTGACGTCCTTGTGGATGCTGGGACTCCGTCAGGACCATGGGGATTATACCAAAGCTCCCAAACGGGCGGGAGAGTGCGGATGACTCTGCAGCACCGAATGAGAGAACTCCAGGTCCTCCTTAGCCAGGGTATCAAATTTGTAGAATTTTACAAACGTGTTTTCCCCTGACCACGTAGCTGCTCGGCAAAGTTGGAAAGCCGAGACCCCTCGGGCAGCCGCCCAAGATGAGCCCACCTTCCTTGTGGAATGGGCATTGACAGATTTTGGCTGTGGCAGGCCTGCCACAGAATGTGCAAGCTGAATTGTACTACAAATCCAACGAGCAATAGTCTGCTTAGAAGCAGGAGCACCCAGCTTGTTGGGTGCATACAATATAAACAGCGAGTCAGATTTTCTGACTCCAGCTGTCCTGGAAACATATATTTTCAGGGCCCTGACTACATCCAGTAACTTGGAGTCCTCCAAGTCCCCAGTAGCCGCAGGCACCACAATAGGTTGGTTTAGGTGAAACGCTGAAACCACCTTAGGGAGAAATTGAGGGCGAGTCCTCAATTCCGCCCTATCCGAATGAAATATCAGGTAAGGGCTTTTATAGGATAAAGCCGCTAATTCTGATACGCGCCTGGCTGAAGCCAGGGCCAACAGCATTACCACTTTCCATGTGAGATATTTTAAATCCACTGTGGCAAGTGGTTTGAACCAATGAGATTTTAGGAATCCCAAAACCACATTGAGATCCCAGGGTGCCACTGGAGGCACAAAGGGCGGCTGTATATGCAGTACCCCCTTTACAAAAGTCTGGACTTCAGGAACTGAAGCCAATTCTTTCTGGAAGAAAATCGACAAGGCCGAAATTTGAACCTTAATGGATCCTAATTTTAGGCCCATGGACAGTCCTGTTTGCAGGAAATGCAGGAAACGACCTAGTTGAAATTCCTCTGTCGGGGCCTTCCTGGCCTCACACCAAGCAACATATTTCCTCCAAATACGGTGATAATGTTGTGCAGTTACATCCTTCCTGGCTTTGATCAGGGTAGGAATGACTTCATCTGGAATGCCTTTTTCCTTCAGGATCCGGCGTTCAACCGCCATGCCGTCAAACGCAGCCGCGGTAAGTCTTGGAACAGACAGGGTCCTTGCTGAAGCAGGTTCCTTCTTAGAGGTAGAGGCCACGGATCCTCCGTGAGCATCTCTTGAAGTTCCGGGTACCAAGTCCTTCTTGGCCAATCCGGAGCCACGAGTATAGTTCTTACTCCTCTCCGTCTTATAATCCTCAGTACCTTGGGTATGAGAGGCAGAGGAGGGAACACATACACTGACTGGTACACCCACGGTGTTACCAGAGTGTCCACCGCTATTGCCTGAGGGTCCCTTGACCTGGCGCAATACCTGTCCAGTTTTTTGTTGAGGCGGGACGCCATCATGTCCACCTTTGGTTTTTCCCAACGGTTTACAATCAATTAGAAGACTTCTGGATGAAGTCCCCACTCTCCCGGGTGGAGAACGTGTCTGCTGAGAAAATCTGCTTCCCAGTTGTCCACTCCGGGAATGAACACTGCTGACAGTGCTATCACATGATTTTCCGCCCAGCGAAGAATCCTTGCAGCTTCTGCCATCGCTCTCCTGCTTCTTGTGCCGCCCTGTCTGTTTACGTGGGCGACTGCCGTGATGTTGTCCGACTGGATCAACACCGGCTGACCCTGAAGCAGAGGCCTTGCTTGACTTAGGGCATTGTAAATGGCCCTTAGTTCCAGGATATTTATGTGAAGTGACGTTTCCAGGCTTGACCACAAGCCCTGGAAATTTCTTCCCTGTGTGACTGCTCCCCAGCCTCTCAGGCTGGCATCCGTGGTCACCAGGACCCAGTCCTGAATGCCGAATCTGCGGCCCTCTAGAAGATGAGCACTCTGCAACCACCACAGGAGAGACACCCTTGTCCTCGGAGACAGGGTTATCCGCTGATGCATCTGCAGATGCGATCCGGACCATTTGTCCAGCAGATCCCACTGAAAGGTTCTTGCGTGGAATCTGCCGAATGGAATCGCTTCGTAAGACGCCACCATTTTTCCCAGGACCCTTGTGCATTGATGCACCGACACTTGGCCTGGTTTTAGGAGGTTCCTGACTAGCTCGGATAACTCCCTGGCTTTCTCCTCCGGGAGAAACACCTTTTTCTGGACTGTGTCCAGAATCATCCCTAGGAACAGCAGACGTGTCGTCGGAATCAGCTGCGATTTTGGAATATTTAGAATCCACCCGTGCTGTCGTAGCACTACTTGAGATAGTGCTACTCCGACCTCTAACTGTTCCCTGGACCTTGCCCTTATCAGGAGATCGTCCAAGTAAGGGATAATTAAGACGCCTTTTCTTCGAAGAAGAATCATCATTTCGGCCATTACCTTGGTAAAGACCCGGGGTGCCGTGGACAATCCAAACGGCAGCGTCTGAAACTGATAATGACAGTTCTGTACCACAAACCTGAGGTACCCTTGGTGAGAAGGGCAAATTGGGACATAGAGGTAAGCATCCTTGATGTCCAGAGACACCATATAGTCCCCTTCTTCCAGGTTCGCTATCACTGCTCTGAGTGACTCCATCTTGAATTTGAACCTTTGTATGTAAGTGTTCAAGGATTTCAGATTTAAAATAGGTCTCACCGAGCCGTCCGGCTTCGGCACCACAAACAGCGTGGAATAATACCCCTTTCCCTGTTGCAGGAGGGGTACCTTGATTATCACCTGCTGGGAATACAGCTTGTGAATGGCTTCCAATACCGCCTCCCTGTCGGAGGGAGACGTTGGTAAAGCAGACTTCAGGAACCGGCGAGGGGGAGACGTCTCGAATTCCAATTTGTACCCCTGAGATACTACCTGCAGGATCCAGGGATCCACTTGCGAGTGAGCCCACTGCGCGCTGAAATTCTTGAGACGGCCCCCCACCGTGCCTGAGTCCGCTTGTAAGGCCCCAGCGTCATGCTGAGGACTTGGCAGAAGCGGGGGATGGCTTCTGTTCCTGGGAAGAGGCTGCCTGATGCAGTCTTTTGCCCCTTCCTCTGCCCCGGGGCAGAAATGAGTGGCCTTTTGCCCGCTTGCCCTTATGGGGACGAAAGGACTGAGCCTGAAAAGACGGTGTCTTTTTCTGCTGAGAGGTGACCTGGGGTAAAAAGGTGGATTTCCCAGCCGTTGCCGTGGCCACCAGGTCCGATAGACCAACCCCAAATAACTCCTCCCCTTTATACGGCAATACTTCCATATGCCGTTTGGAATCCGCATCACCTGACCACTGTCGCGTTCATAACCCTCTTCTGGCAGAAATGGACAGCGCACTTACTCTTGATGCCAGAGTGCAAATATCCCTCTGTGCATCTCGCATATATAGAAATGCATCCTTTAAATGCTCTATAGTCAATAATATACTGTCCCTATTCAGGGTATCAATATTTTCAGTCAGGGAATCCGACCAAGCCACCCCAGCACTGCACATCCAGGCTGAGGCGATTGCTGGTCGCAGTATAACACCAGTATGTGTGTATATACTTTTTAGGATATTTTCCAGCTTCCTATCAGCTGGTTCCTTGAGGGCGGCCGTATCAGGAGACGGTAACGCCACTTGTTTTGATAAGCGTGTGAGCGCTTTATCTACCGTAGGGGGTGTTTCCCAACGCGCCCTAACCTATGGCGGGAAAGGGTATAATGCCAATAATTTTTTAGAAATTATCAGTTTTTTATCAGGGGAAACCCACGCTTCATCACACACCTCATTTAATTCATCTGATTCAGGAAAAACTACGGGTAGTTTTTTCACACCCCACATAATACCCTTTTTTGTGGTACTTGTAGTATCAGAAATGTTCAAAACCTCCTTCATTGCCGTGATCATGTAACGTGTGGCCCTACTGGAAATCACGTTTGTTTCCTCACCGTCGACACTGGAGTCAGTGTCCGTGTCTGAGGTAACGGGCGCTTTAGAGCCCCTGACGGTGTTTGAGACGCCTGGACAGGTACTAACTGATTTGCCGGCTGTCTCATGTCGTCAACAGTCTTTTGTAAAGTGCTGACGCTATCACGTAATTCCTTCCATAAGACCATCCAGTCAGGTGTCGACTCCCTAGGGGGTGACATCACTATTACAGGCAATTGCTCCGCCTCCACACCATTTTCCTCCTCATACATGTCGACACAAACGTACCGACACACAGCACACACACAGGGAATGCTCTGATAGAGGACAGGACCCCACTAGCCCTTTGGGGAGACAGAGGGAGAGTTTGCCAGCACACACCAGAGCGCTATATATAATGTATAGGGACAACCTTGTATAAGTGTTTCTCCCTAATATAGCTGCTGTATAGATTCTTATGCCAATTTAGTGCCCCCCCTCTCTTGTTTTACCCTGTTTCTGTAGTGCAGGACTGCAGGGGAGAGTCAGGGAGACGTCCTTCCAGCGGAGCTGTGAGGGAAAATGGCGCTTGTGTGCTGAGGAGATAGGCTCCGCCCCATTCTCGGCGGCCTTTCTCCCGCTTTTTTAAGGAAAACTGGCAGGGGTTAAATGCATCCATATAGCCCAGGAGCTATATGTGATGTATTTTTTTTGCCATCCAAGGTGTTTTTATTGCGTCTCAGGGCGCCCCCCCCCCAGCGCCCTGCACCCTCAGTGACCGGAGTGTGAAGTGTGCTGAGAGCAATGGCGCACAGCTGCGGTGCTGTGCGCTACCTTATTGAAGACAGGACGTCTTCTGCCGCCGATTTTCCGGACCTCTTCTGTCTTCTGGCTCTGTAAGGGGGCCGGCGGCGCGGCTCTGGGACCTATCCATGGCTGGGCCTGTGATCGGTCCCTCTGGAGCTAATGTCCAGTAGCCTAAGAAGCCCAATCCACTCTGCACGCAGGTGAGTTCGCTTCTTCTCCCCTTAGTCCCTCGATGCAGTGAGCCTGTTGCCAGCAGGACTCACTGAAAATAAAAAACCTAACTTAAACTTTTTCACTAAGCAGCTCAGGAGAGCCACCTAGTGTGCACCCTTCTCGTTCGGGCACAAAAATCTAACTGAGGCTTGGAGGAGGGTCATAGGGGGAGGAGCCAGTGCACACCAGGTAGTCCTAAAGCTTTTACTTTTGTGCCCAGTCTCCTGCGGAGCCGCTATTCCCCATGGTCCTGACGGAGTCCCAGCATCCACAAGGACGTCAGAGAAATCACCTTTTTGCGCATAAATTTATGTGCCCCCCTCCTCTCTTTTTTACCCTTCTCGTAGTGTATACTGCAGGGGAGAGCCTGGGGAGCGTCCTTCCAGCGGAGCTGTGAAGAGAAAATGGCGCCGGTGTGCTGAGGGAGATAGCCCCGCCCCCTCCGCGGCGGGCTTCTCCCGCTTTTTTAATAATATTAATGGCGGGGGATTAGGCACATATACAGTTTATAACTGTATTATGTGCACTTTGCCAAAAAGGTATACATATTGCAGCCCAGGGCGCCCCCCCCCCAGCGCCCTGCACCCACCAGTGACTGGAGCGTGTGGTGTGCTGTGGGAGCAATGGCGCACAGCTGCAGTGCTGTGCGCTACCTTATTGAAGACCGGAGTCTTCAGCCGCCGATTTTCTCCTGGTTCTTCCGTCTTCTGGCTCTGCAAGGGGGACGGCGGCGCGGCTCCGGGAACGGACGATCGAGGTCGGGCCCTGTGTTCGATCCCTCTGGAGCTAATGGTGTCCAGTAGCCTTAGAAGCACAAGCTAGCTGCAAGCAGGTAGGTTTGCTTCTCTCCCCTCAGTCCCTCGTAGCAGTGAGTCTGTTGCCAGCAGATCTCACTGAAAATAAAAAACCTAACAAATACTTTCTTTTCTAGTAAGCTCAGGAGAGCCCACTAGGTGCATCCAGCTCTGGCCGGGCACAGATTCTAACTGAGGTCTGGAGGAGGGGCATAGAGGGAGGAGCCAGTGCACACCAGATGTAGTACCTAATCTTTCTTTTAAGAGTGCCCAGTCTCCTGCGGAGCCCGTCTATTCCCCATGGTCCTTACGGAGTACCCAGCATCCACTAGGACGTCAGAGAAAAGATTAATATCACACCAAATGCCTGATTATGTCATAAGCAAAACTATGACTAACGGTGATCACTTTTTAAGATTATAATTGTAAACACAAAATTCAACCCAATTTACATCTCATGCATAAATAGGAATGTTACAAGCCTAAGCAGCCAATAGCAGAGGTATGTCAGGTGCTCTAACCTTATATTAAACCAGTGAGCAAAAATAAAAGCGGAAAGCAATTTTGAAAGCTACAAACATCAGCGATTTAATCATATCAGCTACATCTGTACATCAAATGCAGTCTCATAGTGCATTTTACATGGTACAAGGGTCATCCAGCGTGTAAAATAAAATCTAATAAAAGGGATATCAATTCTATTTCATGTAATGAATAAAAATGCACCAGTGGCAAAACCAATACACTGAATATGATTACCCTATTAAAATGCCACACATTTTACATATGCACAAATAAATCGTATTGGGCAGAGATCATATTGCTGTGGAAACCTGAAGTGATAAAAATATACCAACAGATCTAAATTGCTTCCAAGAAAACATGCAACAATTACACAAAAGTTGAATTTTTTTCGCCATTATGCACACTTATCATATTTACTTTACTTTTAAACAGAGCTTTCTGCAATGTCAGGGGAACACTGACTGTTTTCATTTATATTGGGTTGTGTCTGAATGTTGGTGTAAAGTATGACCTCCCCAGGCCATTGCAGACAGCTGATGCTTTTCCTACAACCTTAGCACAGTGCCCTAATGGGATCTAATGCAGATTAAAAAGCGGAGACAGCAGCCATTTAAGTTGCTGTGATTTTAGGATCACCGACGTCACAGCAACTGAGATGACTTTAGTCTCAGCTTGTTGACCGGCATCAGAGCCCATTACAGCACGGAGCTAAAAATGTGAATCAATAAGTCAACACATTTCTATAAGGGAAATCTGTCAGGCAGTTCCCTGTGCAGTATTTACTAACATGGCAAACTGCTGCATGGAAGTGAATCACAGCATGATGGAAAAATTCAATATTAATACTCCAGCCGTTTTGTGCATATTATTCTTATTTGTAATGCATAGCCTTTGATATATATATATATTTGAATCAAAAAGCTAATTTATTTGCACTAGTGTTGCAATTTTTTTCTTTTATAGTAGAGCACAAGCGTGCCATGTAAACTCTGCACCATGCTTACCAAGATCCACTGTGAAATAAAATAACACTGTAATCCCCATCAAAATGAACATTATATTCTATGGGACATCCAATGATTGAGCCACATATTATGGGTACATTTCCAATAATGCATTTTAATTGCTAGCTGAATATCAGTAAGGAAAATTAACCCATTATTTACCATTACTTTCTATGGTGTTATCAGGAGGCTGAGTGATTCGGTCTCCTGCTGAGGAACTCTGACAACGTGGGACTGTGCGAGTTGGTAAAGGAATGGCGAAAAGTAAATGTAAACCTCTTACACCACTATTTTTTTTTAACTAGAAACATGCAAACTAATATACAATTAGTGGAGATCTTTCATAGACAAACATATTTATCTCTGTATCTTCTGGTATTTAACTATAAAATATATTTATTGATATCCTTATTATATACGTAGAGATATTTTTTTGTATTAAATGTTTTGACAATGTATTTTAATCATCAATACATTCATTGGGTTCTAGAACCCTACTAGTCTGAAATATGAAAAACATGGAGAAAGGAAGACTCAAAATGGCATCAGTTGACTGTATCAGGTTGTACACATAAGCCGACTCAGAACGACATATCGGACATATCATGCAACCACTTCCCTTCAAGGAGAGGTGGAAGGATCAGCATGATCACAGGGAACATTCACTCTAGGCCACTCAGTATACATTAAGGCAAGTATAACATGTTCCCCAGGACTCCACAACATGTGGACAAGGCTGATAAGAGACACTGGATAGAAACTCCATTTTTTATGCACTCTGACACTCTCAGTGGGACTTAGTGGTTCAGTCCGTTGCTGGTGTCACTGACCCTGCATTTTTTTGTTAGTTTGTAATGAGGGCTCTAAAAAGTGAATATCTTATACACACATAATTGTACCAGAATAAGGTAATAGACAATATAAATGCAGAGGACATTAAAGATGTGAGAAAGTTTGTTTAGTGAATAATCTGCTACCTGCATTTTTTCCAGCAGTCCGGACACCCTAATACATTTAATTACCCAGCAGCTCATTGCTTGGGTGGATCAGGAAGCTCAACTGGTGTATTTTCCTAGTACAGCTACTAGGTTGTGGCATTTCTCTGTATATGGTAGAGGAGCAATGGTCTCCTGCCACTCTGTCTTTGTAGCAGTGGCAAGTACATGGATCCACAACTGTAATATGAACACAGATCTGTAGTTAAGGTGTAGTGCAGCGGTGGCCAACCCACGTCTCTCGAGCGGCATGCGGCTCGATCCACTCCCGGCCACCCCTGCCCGACACAGCGCACTCACAGCCCGGCGCAGACAGGTCTCCAGTGGCGGTGTCTATCTTCAATTCGGCGCCGGCCCGTGAGCCAATCAGAGCTTGCGGACTGGCAGCTAAGGCTCCTGATTGGCTGCTGGACCACGAGCTCTGATTGGCTCACGAGCCGGCGCCGAATTGGAGATAGACACCGCCGCCGGAGACTGACGGGTAGGAGAGGCGTACGCTGCGCTCTCCTTCCCCTCACAGCACTTTTTTTTTGGGTGGGGTGGGGGGTGTGTGAGGCGCTGTGGGGACATGTGTATCAGCACTGGGGGCATATCTGGCACTGTGGGAGGCAATGTAGGCGCATGTGTATCTGCACTGGGGGCATATCTGGCACTGTGGGAGGCACTGTGGGGGCATGTGTATCTGCACTGGGGGTATATTTAGCACTGGGGGTCATATCTGGCACTGTGGGGCATATGTATCTGCACTGGGGCATATCTGGCACTGTGAAGGCATGTGTATCTGCACTGGGGGCATATCTGCCACTGTGGCACGCACTGTGGGAACATGTGTATCTGCACCGGGGGCATATCTGACACTGTGGGGGCATATGTATCTGCACTGGGGGCATATCTGGCACTGTGGGGACATGTGTATCTGGCACTGGAGGCATATCTGGCACTGTGTGGGCATGTGTATCTGGCATTGGGGACATATCTGGCACTGTGGGGACATGTGTATCTGGCACTGGAGGCATATCTGGCACTGTGTGGGCATGTGTATCTGGCATTGGGGACATATCTGGCACTGTGAAGGCATGTGTATCTGCACTGGGGGCATATCTGCCACTGTGGCACGCACTGTGGGAACATGTGTATCTGCACCGGGGGCATATCTGACACTGTGGGGGCATATGTATCTGCACTGGGGGCATATCTGGCACTGTGGGGACATGTGTATCTGGCACTGGAGGCATATCTGGCACTGTGTGGGCATGTGTATCTGGCATTGGGGACATATCTGGCACTGTGGGGGCATGTGTATTTGGCACTGTGGGGCAAACATGTATTTGGCACTGTAGGGGCATACATGTATTTGGCACTGTAGGGGCATACATATATTTGGCACTGTAGGGGCATACATGTATTTGGCACTGTGGGGGCATATATGTATTTTGCACTGTGGGGAATATATGTATCTTGCACTGTGGGGACATGTGTATCTGGTACTGGGGGCATATATGTATCTGGCACTGTAGGGGCATGTATTTATCTGGCACTGTGGGGACATGTGTATCTGGCACTGTGGGGGCATGTGTGTATCTGGCACTGTGGGGGCACCCATTTTTTGGCATTTTTATATGTATGTGGCACTATACAACATGACTAAACGGGTTATGACACAAGGTCACACTCCTACAAACGTCATACCGAAAGGTGTGTGCACAAAAATGGGGTGTGGCTTTGTGACAACTAGGCCATGCCCCCATTTTTTCACGCGCACCTTTGGCGTGCGCATGATAGTGTCTCTTGCCCCTGCCTATGGATCCTTTCTGGCTCTTTGCCTCTGACTGGTTGGCCACCCCTGGTAGTGAGTAAAGATAGGATGTTAAACATTCACAATGAATTAATGTTAGAAGATAATATATACATGACAAACCAGCTACGTATTACACTAACCATAGGTTACGTAGATAAAAGGAATTTAATCACAATTATAACATATTATTATTAATAGCCTTTATTTATATGGCGTTTAACATATAAACGACTAGACAAATTCTAAACAGTAGCCCTGAATCCACTTAAATATATAGAGGCTGTGGATAACATTAAATGGGTTGAACACCGCAGCTACTCTGGACATGTTTTCTTTGCAATTAACATGGTAAAGTGAGACCTCTCACTCACAGTTTCCCTAAGTAAACAGGCACTTGTTGCTGATATATCAACAGCCCTTAACTTCTTGAGAGCTTAAATCAACAGCTACTTATCTGAACCCAGGCAAATCCTGTTGCTGGTTTCCTTTTCCAGGCATAGGGAAAGAACGCATATTTTGTACAGAGAATTTGCATTTCTTGGCAATAAAATAATTCTAAATGTGGACAAATTAAGATTTCCTGTTTCGGCAGGTTAAAACATTCAGCTTTAGATTTTCTTAAAGAGATACTACCCTGGTAAAACAAAAGTGTACCCTATGTTCAAATATAACATAGTAGCATACAATAAACAATGCTATATACATTTTTACTGATGTATTCAAAAAGATCACTATAGAGTGCCTACATATGCAGCAATTCACATCAGTCCCTGTACAATGGTGCTCACTTACAGTCTACATTATTAGCTACAGCCACACAAGGGTTAATGAACCTACCAGTATGTCTCTGGAAATAAAAGCTCCCTGAGAAACCACACGTAGGCACTGGAGCACATACAAACGCCACACATAGTACATTGTCCGTAACGAAAACCACAGCTCCAGAACAGAAAGTTGTACTTAAGTTTACCCCACCATACAAGATGTAATAAATGTGAGCGACATTAGCCAAAGAATCAGACTAAATTAGTCATGAGTTGATGCCGAAACAGCTTCCAAGAATGTCTCCTCTAGCCGATTTCTGCTCGAAGACTAAGGAGGTACAAGCAGAAATCAGCTACTGCATTGGGAACATATGCAGAGAACTCGCCTCTAATTGAATATGCCCCTGTGAAAAAGTGTTGCCAAAAAAAAGTGTTGTTTCTTAATTCATAAAATACATATCTATAGCCTTGTTAAATATTTTTAAGTTTAGTCAGATGTGCTACTGGAATACACCAAACATTAAATGAGAGAAGGTGAGAGTTACATCTTTAAGAGCTGCTATTAATGATTTACAATAATGCTATTATGTGTCTAGTATGGCAACCAGTCACATGACACATGATGTAGTAAGCAGGGACATCCTCTTCATAGGACAAACGCCTCCTCTTTTCTATGCATTAATGTATATAGAGGGAGGGCTCTGACAGATGACCCACTTTTTGGGGGCAGTTTAATTATGGATTGGTACATCATAATATGGCACCCAAGAAAACAAGACAAAAGGTGGTGTTTCCCATAGTAACCAGACTCCTGGATATGTGCAAAATGTTCTATGTAGACATAGGATACATTGGGGGTAATTCAGACTGGTAGTCTGAATTCCTTCGTGGAGTGCGCACGTGCACCTTGGGAGCCCAGTGAGATGCCAAAAGCATCTCAAGGCTGCAATTGACTCTGCCTGATTGAAAGGGGCGGGGCGAGAGGGGGCATGCCAATGTTGTTAGAACGACGTTGGTGGGGCACGGGCCGGACAATACAGGCGTGTCCGGACCGTTGCGGGGGCAGGTCAAGGCAACTGTGTCATGTCATGCGCAGCAGCTGCGACCCGTGATGTGGCGGGTAGCCGCCTGCCAGCTCGCAGGAGCTGCGCTGGCAAGGAACTACTTGACGGGTGCGAAGGCATTGCCGCTGTGCGATGCTTTTGCACCCTTGCGGGAAGTAGGGCCTGCCATCCAAGGCGGACTAGCCCTGTGCTGGGCATCCCCCCGCATGTCAGAGAAACTGATCGTAAATGTGCTAAATTTAGCTGAATTAGGCCCAATGTAAGAATAGTTGGACACAGAGAAAATGACAGTTCATCTGCAGAAGAACTAGGACAACTTTTGCCTGCTGAAATTCTGTTTAATGTGAGGTTAGCTTGTCACAATGAGAAACACTGTTGGTCCATAGTGGGTTTGAAGTTAGTATAGTAGGAACGGATATAGCCGCTTTCACATGGATGAATGGAGCACAGATCAACCTACTCTACAACTGCTGGCTCTTTAACCACCAGGTTGGTAGGTAACGTAACCAGAGCGCACATACCATACCACAGCAGAACAAGTCTTCTGAGGACAGACACTATCTATGATCAATGCAGTACTACAAACCTTTTGAGTTTGCACCCCAGCTTTAGACTCTGTTGATTCTCTGGGCAGATTTGTATAATTTGAATATTGATACACGGCAATTTAGCTGTAGACAATATCTTAATTTACCAAATAAAAAATCCATTTCAATTAACAGAAATGAACAAGTGGCAAAACGGAAAGACTACGATGGTTGGTAGCCGCAGTCAATGCCAAATGGTACGTGTAGAGAACTACTTGATCTTACCACATAGCGAGACGTTTATATAGAATTGGATCTTGAAGATAAACGGCAGCTTTAATCTAGATTTCTAGGTTCTAAAAGTAATGTTGTTTGTAATATGAAGACGAATGCAAGTGAGGAAAAGTCATGGTAATTTATGTATCCTGGATATATGGATAAGCTTGTAATCTCATTTTCAGTAAATCACTTCACAAACAGTAATGGTTTGGAGAACCATGATTTTGGCTTCATTGCATCCGCTGATTCCGTACAGTTTCCAGCAATAAGTTATCGTGGCTATTTTATGTTCGCAGAAAAACATTAGGCACCCAGTACTTATTGAATGTTATATGGCCGTATACTTTAAGTATTTTCATACTAGAATAAAGTAACACATACACAGTGCCATGCAAGTGTCATACAACATGTATCATACAGTATTATCTACTATTATCAAATTATAAGGATCTACGATACATTCCCCTGGAATTACTTTAATCCTTAATTATACTAACAGTAAAAAGAAAAAAGTAAAAATCAGGTGTACTAAACTGAAGTTAGTAATGTGGGACATGAAGTTCCACTGTCTCAGCAGACAAATCTCAAGCATTAGTTTAAACTAATTATATGAAATTGTTCTATTTTATAATGGAATTGGAAAAAGTGAATCAAAAACTGAAACCCAATAATAAAACACACATTATACTAGTCCAATGAATTTTATTAACTCATGGATACATTCCTACTCCCAAAATCTACTGTGCGTAATTTAATAAAAGGGCCACCAAGTTCTGAGTAATAGCTGAAACGCCACTTGCCCCCACAGCAAAAACATTTCAATAACAAAACAGTGAATTTGTTTGTCCTACGAAACAATGAAAACATCCTTCTATTTATCTGAATGGAAAGTACTAAAAATGAACATGTCATTTGTTAGTAATAACACTGTAACAAAACATCTATTAAGTCAAATAAACTCTCTGAACACTACTGAAAGCCTCATTAATATTGACTCACATAAATTAGTTTTAATTTAGAGGAAATGAGATTGCTGGGGTATATCGGCCAAATCTTCCTGGTGAAGATTTAAATCTAAAAATACTGTAGCAGATGAAACTTCTTTATGCATGAGGGAAAAATCCCCCCAACAAAAACAAACAGAAAAACAGAATATGAAAATCAGAAATATTTTACACATTCTCATACTTCAGAGAGCGCTAACAACATTCTACTAGTCCAAAGCACTTCATCTTCATGTCTCCATAATGCAGAGTTGGTGCATAATAATGTAATTTATATTGCCTAAATGTTATTTTGGAAGCATTGCATCATTTCTCAAACTTCATGACCTTTACAATTTTCTAAACTTTTATTTCCCCTCATTATTCTGAACAGATTTCATTACATATTTTGAATGTAAACAACTCTGAATAATGATGGGAGCCATTACGTACGTTCCTCTCTGACATTTGTGTATGGAGCCGAGATGGAAACCCAGTGCATTAATTTACCTCTCATCTTCAGTAACTGCTTCCCCATAAAAAGTTTTATACTCAACTCACATAAATCATGTGTAAGAAAAATGAGAAAATCTGCTGGCTAACTCATCTTCTACCATTCTGTGAAAATGAAATTCACTGAAATACCTATCAAAACTGCAATCATCAAGAGATAATGTCTTCTTAGGTCTATCTGCACTTTCCGATTTAATTTCCTGCATGCCCTTGACATCCAGAGATACCATTAAGATTAAGCGCATATAGTAACTGAGCAGTTTTCAGATTTTGATATATGGGGCCCAGGCACTAAATGTAATATCATCATTTGAAAATTAATGCAATATTTCTTTTGTTAGTTTTTTGACTTGGGAAGCAGGATGAATACTTTGGTTTCTCTAAAGTAATTTCCAGATCAGAATGACATGCAATTATGAATAGGTATGCACCTGGTCAGAGGTCAGTCAAATTACTACATCATTTAATGAGTAGAAAGATCAAAATGGAGCAGACACTGTTGCTGCTGAGCGGCGGCTTGCTGCCTGCGACATCAAATGTGATGGAATCATTAGAGTAATAAGCATGAAAATCTGTTTGCAGATTAACCTGTGGTTTCAAGCTGCTTTTATCTAATGGGGCGCTGTGGAAATCTTGTCAGCTTTTCATCAGCAACGATCAAATTACTGAAATTACGTACAAACCACTGGTGCAATGAGGGACAGCGTTTCCAAGTGCAATTCTTTTTTGCTGGTGCCAAAGAAAATAATACACTTTCACTCTGACATGTTTTTGTATTATATCTGTTTGCTCGCATAACCGCTCTGTTTATGAGAAGCCTCATGTACATATCTGCTTGTTAAGAATGGCAGTCTGCAGTCAAAGTAAATTAAGGCAGAAAGAGCAATAAGCAGAACCAGGACGGCACAAAATAAATCATGAGGTCACAAAATAAATACGAAATGATATTGTAAATAATCGGCAACGGGAGAGAAAAAAAAAAATAGTCCCTTGTGTGTCTGCCCGGAATATGTTTTTCAATAGCTTAGGCAACATCAGAGAACGTTACTATAGACAAGGTGGGAAATCCGATAGTGTGCATTCAAAGCTGCGAACTACAACCAAAATAGGTGATTTTATTTACTTTCGAGTGATAAAACTATGCAGTAAATAAAAGCTTGTCTGAATATACAGACATACTTGAAGATTTTTATTTATTTTAGGATGATTTTTTTCCCCCCTCTCTCTCTCTTAGTGAATGTTTGGTACAAACAGACAGGAAATGTATTATCCCAAAAAATTAAGCAGGTCTCAAAAAACTATATTTAGCAAAATAAAAATTATATTACAAAAATCCCCCCAAAAACTATCATTTCCATTTATAGTATATCTGATCGTAAATATGTATAATAGTAATTTCATATTTTCCGTATAAATAGGTTTACTACAAAAACTGTAATAAAGATGATTTGAGAAATTAGAAAAGCACTGTACTGAGCTCACAGACGTATTGCACCTGTTGTATAATCACCACAGAACTTGAAAGAAGCATCATTTTAGCCAAGGGGAAATTTCTAAATGAAATGGAACCAGGTCTCTTCATAAATAATTACCTGCAAAACCTGACTTCCAGTGGTAGTTTGAGCAGCTTTGTGAACTGGTGTCATTTCATCAACAGTGTTACGATCCCCTCCAACCCCTCTTTTACTGGAAAATCACTACAAATATCACCCCACTAGCTTTACAGTAAATGTTTTAAGTGTTTAATAGAAAGAAATAGCATTAAAAAAGCAAAAACTGTTCACACTATGGAACATGAGTATTTGGATCATCATATGAAAGAGCGACAGCAAAGAGATAGGTCTTTAAATAAAAGAGGGGGGTTTATGATCAGTGGCTATAGTTTAAGGAATATTTTTGTAATTTGTGTTGTTGATTTTAATTTTTTTAGCTTTCCAAAGCTACGTCCAGACAGCATTGCAAGTAAAATACAGGTTGTGTTTTTTTATTCCCTCAAATATGGAAGTATATATATTCTCTACAGTCAGTAAGCATAAAAGGGCAAGGCATAGCATAAAATCCAATTTGGGGATGTAATGTGCATTGACTTGCGTTGGTGCAAATACATATCTGCCACAATGCATTGAGCTGTGCAACAAGATGATACAGTTTGCAGGAGACACTGGGCAGAGTGAACGTGTTTCATGCCAAGTCCTGACCAGGTGTGCCAGTGTTCTCCCCAGGAACACTCACATAGGCACATGGCCTGGCTTCTTTTTTTTTACAAGCCGTCCAGCACTATCCTGCAGCAGGTGTCTGACAGTCAAAATCACATTCACACTACATTACTATAACATGCACAGTAACAAAGATCCCGCCCACGTCTTTAAGAAGCAGGAGGTGGTTTGGACGGCTGAGTGTGCAGACATGCACTGTGTCTTAAGGTGTGTACACACGGTATTTCGGCTATGCCCCATTCTCACTATGCGATATGTACTGTGGTCGGTATTGCAAGCCTAGATGACTGTGCTTGCGATACTGGCTATGTGCGATTTTGGCTAAGTGTTAATTTTGACCATACTTCTATACTAGATAGTCAAAATTGACTTGCCTGCACAGTCTCTCTCTAGGTTTGTGATACCTACCTCACGGGACCGCGCATTGGTATCACATCAGGATCGCAAGGTGACTTTCCCCTTGCGATCTGCACTAACATTCCTTGCGATTTTGACTATATAGTTAAAATCGAAAGCAAAAATCTCACCGTGTGTACACACCATTAGGGTGCATTGGTGGACACTATTATATCAGTGGGCAATATCTGCAAGCCTTCATTCTGCTCACACCAGGTTACGTCTTAATTCCTCCCAGCTGCAAACATTTTCTGATGAAAACATTGAATACCGCTTTTTTTTTTTTTTCTATTTTAGTAGTGTGAAATGGATTTAGTATTCGGAAGAAAGATTACTGAAACATAATGAGTGGAGAGGATCCATTTTTAGACTTGTGGACGGGTACACAGCAATTTTCACTTTCTATACTACAGCAGCTTTGCACTATCTGAGATTGCGACCCGATGAAATGAAGTCCAAGCTGGCCGGAGGTGCAGGTTCCCGGCCGAACTCTGCTGTATTTTTTAAAGCAGCAATCATGTACAAGGCAAAACCATGCCTTGCAAATGGCTGCGGTTTCTAAAAAAAATTCTGAGTTTGGGCGGTAACCCGCACCTCCAGCCAACTCGGACTTTATTGCATCCGGCCACGGGTTTCATCCCATACTTTTAATAAGATACATACTGCACCTTTCAGATGCATTTCAGAGGAGAAGCACCTCTAGGTATATTTTCAGCAACCACAAAAAAAACCAACACACAATAGTGCCACAGTGCAGGGAGTACCATTGCTATGGAGCCCAAAGGCTTAGGAGGGTAGACACAGGTCATATAGGTGGGACGGTTTTGTGCGCATAATCTCCCGTTTAAAGTGACAGGAGAGACGAGATAGATAGATAGATAGATAGATAGATAGATAGATAGATAGATAGATAGATTAGATAGATAGATTATTTTAACCGTGCAGATCGCGCCCAGGCCAGGTTTAGTTGCATAAAATGGCAAAACCCAACCAAGGTGCTGGGCGCAATGTGAAAAGTGCTGTTAGTGCACCCAAGTGGGCCACTTTTGCAAATTTAAACTCACCAACATGGAGGCCTGTGAGCTGAAATGTGTCTCCCCATGGATCATCGCTCCTGAACAGAGCAACAATGGAATTGCTCTTTTGGGTGCCATCTAGTGGTGGCTGCAAGGAGAAGCAACTGAATTCCCCTCATGGTGTTTTACCAAGGTCCCAGAATTGTCTGCTAAGCACCTGGGTCTGACCTGTTGCCAAACCAAAATAGGGAAACATTCCATTTTCAGTGATGTTTATAGTATATGTTATAATTGTTAGTTGGCATAATCAGAACTGGGCACTGCAATATGGCACAATATGATCTGGAAGCACTATAGTATGACCATATACTGTATGAACTGTTATGCGGTATAACAGAAACTGGGGGCAATGATGTAACAATATAAATTAGGGCCACGGAAATGTTACACTTTATGAACTGTGGCAACTACAGTGTGCATAATATAAACTGGAGACACTACAATATGGAATTATGTACTGAAGACACTCAATGTGCTCAATTCAATTCAGTGCAGATTAACTAGCGCTGGGAGGGAGCTCCCGGAGCTATTAAAATCAGCCCGGCGGGCCCTTTAGATGGAGAATGCCTGTTCTCATGCCTAAATATCCTGTTTAATCCGCGAGAACCGGCCTTCCCCAACATGACAGCGCGCAGAATTGAGTAGAACCGGCGTTATTCAATCCACGCTGAACTGAATCGAGCACAATATGTCATAACATGTACTGTATGCAGAGGCGTCACCAAGTGTAGGAACACCTGGTGCACACTCTACACTGCTCTCCCCGTGCCAGAGACGCGGGCGCCCGAAAAAGGAACATGGCCTAACAAAAGGGGCGTGGCCTCACATAGAGCTCCATTTCCTCGCTCTGGTGGCATGTCCATGACCCCCGGAGATTCTGGCTCCCCCCCAGAGACTGGGATATGAGACTGTCGGCTCTTTATGTGTGACAAGAGCAGAGTGCTCCAGAGAAATATCACACTGCAGCACCCGGCTCCTGTTACTGCAGAAGAGCGGGCACTTTGGTGTCACCCCATACTGACTTATTTGGGTGACACCTGGCTGCAGGCCGCACCCGGCTTGTGAGCCACTGACTGCATGGTATAATGTGAAATAGGAGCACTGTGTTGCATAGTATGCATTGGCAGCACTACAATGTGGCATTTTGTGAACTAGGCCACTACTATGGGCATACAATTAACTAGGTCTTTACTATGGGCCAAAAAATTAACTAGAACAATGCTATGGGGTATAACATTAACTAGCATACCACTATGGTGAATACAGGTAACTCGGGTATTACTATGGGGCAGAGGTTCTCAAACGCGGTCCTCAATGCACCCCAACGGTCCTGGTTTTTAAGCACATACAAGGTTCAGCCAGATGGTTAAATCAGATGACTGAGGCACTAATTAAGTCACCTGTGGCTAGGCATGGATATACTTAAAACCTGGACCGTTAGGGTGCCTACAGGACCGTGTTTGAGATTCTCTGCTATGGGGCATAAAATGAACAACTGCTGCAGAGGAAAGTCACAAAGAACCAAGAACATTACAGATTCTTAGAAAAGCAAGAGGTTGCCTGCTTAGCGGATCACCACAAAGTGATAGGTTATACACACTTGTTGTATAAACAGAAAAATAGGATTTTGGTTACCTACCGGTAAATCCTTTTCTTCTAGTCCGTAGAGGATGCTGGGGTCCACATTAGTACCATTGGGTATAGACGGGTCCACCAGGAGCCACTGGCACTTTAAGAGTTTGAGTGTGTAGGCTGGCTCCTCCCTCTATGCTCCGCCTAACCAGACTCAGTCTAGAAACTGTGCCCGAGGAGACGGACAACTTCGAGAGAAGGATTATACACAGATAGTGGCGAGATTCACACCAGCTCACACATACAAGGCACATCAAGCTAACTAGCTTGAAAACTCAGCAACTGCTGAAACATTACTTACCAAGTAATAATGCAGTACGTAACCAAAACAAAGTTGTACTGAACTAGATAACAATTGCAGGAAAAAGAAGCACTGGTCGGGCACACAGCATCCTCTACGGACTACGAGAAAAGGATTTACCGGTAGCTAACCAAAATCCTATTTTCTCTTACGTCCTAGAGGATGCTGGGGTCCACATTAGTACCATGGGGATGTACCAAAGCTCCCAGAACGGGAGGGAGAGCGCGGAGGTTCCTGCAGAACTGATATACCAAACTTCAGGTCCTCAGAGGCCAAAGTATCGAACTTGTAGAACTTTGCAAACATGTTCGCCCCAGACCAAGTTGCTGCTCGGCAAAGTTGTAACGCCGAGACACCCCAGGCAGCCGCCCTGGAAGACCCCACCTTATGAGTAGAGTGGGCCTTAACAGACAAAGGACACTGCAATCCTGCCGTAGAATACGCATGCTGGATAGTGAACCTGATCCAGCGAGAGATAGTCTGCTTTTTCTGGGATCATATAAGACGAACAGAGTCCGATTTTCTGTGACGAGCAGTCACATAGATTTTCAGAGCCCTTACAACATCCAAGGACTTTGAAGAAATTGAGGAGTCAGTAGCCACTGGCACCACAATAGGTTGGTTGATATGAAATGCCGGCACAACCTTCGGAAGAAACTGCTGACGTGTCCGGAGCTCAGCTCTATCTTCATGGAAGATCAAGTGTGGGCTTTTACAGGACAAATCCCCCAACTCTGACACGCGTATAGCAGAAGCTAAAGCCAACAAAGTGACAGCCTTCCACGTAAGAAATTTGACCTCAACCTCCTGTAGAGGCTGCAACACCACGTTAAGATCCCATGGTGCCGTAGGCGGTACAAAGGGAGGATGGATGTGCAGAACTCCCTTCAAAAAAGTCTGAACCTCAGGGAGGGCAGCCATATGTTTCTGGAAGAAAATGGATAGGGCCGAAATTTGGACTTTTATGGATCCTAACCTCAGGCCCATATCCACACCTGTTTGCAGGAAGAGGATAAAACGTCCCAGTTGAAACTCCACCGCAGGAAACTTCTTGGACTCGCACCAAGATACATATTTTTTCCAAATACGATGGTAATGCTTTGACGTTACTCCTTTCCTAGCCTGTATCAGGGTAGGAATAACCTTGTTCAGAATACCCTTCTGAGCTAGTATCAGGCGTTCAACCTCCATGCCGTCAAACGTAGCCGTGGTAAGTCTTGATAGGCGAACGGCCCCTGCTGCAGCAGGTCTTCCCAAAGAGGAAGAGGCCTCGGCTCTTCTAGCAGTAGATCCAGAAGATCCGCGTACCAAGCCCTTCTTGGCCAGTCCAGAGGAATGAGGATTGTCTGAACTCGTGTTCCTTATGAGTTTGAGAACTCTTGGAATGAGTGGAAGTGGAGGAAACACGTACACCGACTGGAACACCCACGGAGTCACTAGGGCGTCCACCGCCACTGGTTGCGGAGCCCTCGATCTGGAACAATACCGCCAAAGCTTCTTGTTGAGACGAAAGGCTATCATGTCGATTTGGGGTACGCCCCAAAGATCTGTTACCTCCTTGAACACCTCCAGATGGAGACCCCACTCCCCTGGATGGAGACCATGTCCGCTTCCCAGTTGTCTACTCCCGGAATGAAGATTGCTGACAGTGCCAATGCGTGTTTTTCTGCCCAGAGGATGATTCTTGTTACCTCTGACACTGCAGCTCTGCTCTTCGTTCCGCCCTGTCGGTTTATGTAAGCCACTGTTGTCACATTGTGTGACTACACTTGAATGGCCCGATTTCTCAGAAGATGGGCCGCTTGGAGAAGACCGTTGTAGACAGCTCTTAGTTCCAGAATGTTTATCGGCAGGCCGGCTTCCAGACTTGACCGCCTCCCTTGGAAGGTTTCCCCTTGAGTGACTGCGCCCCAGCCCTGGTGACTTGCATCCGTGGTTAGAAGGATCCAGTCCTGAATCCCAAACCTGCGGCCCTCCAGGTGAGGTAATTGCAGCCACCAGAGGAGTGAAATCCTGGCCTTTGGCGACAGATGTATTCTCTGGTGCAGGTGTATATGGTATCCCGACCATTTGTCCAGGAGATCCAGTTGGAGGGACCGAGCATGAAACCTCCCGTACTGCAGAGCCTCGTAAGAGGCCACCATCTTTCCCAGAAGGTGAATGCACTGATGAACCGACACCCGGGTTGGCTTCAGGACATCCCGGATTATCGTTTGAATCACCAACGCTTTTTACTCTGGAAGAAACACCCTCTGCACTTCCGTGTCGAGGATCATTCCCAGAAAGGACAACCTCCTGGTTGGTTCCAAATGTGATTTTGGAAGATTCAGGAGCAAACCATGTTCCCTGAGAAGCTGGGTCGTGAGAGCTTTGGACCGTAACAGCTTCTCCTTGGACGATGCTTTTAACAGCAGATCATCCAGATATGGAATTATGTTCACTCCCTGCATGCGGAGGAGAACCATCATCTCCGCAATCACCTTGGTGAATACCCTTGGTGCTGTGGAGAGGCCGAATGGCAGGGCCTGGAACTGGAAATGACAGTCCAACAATTCGAAGCGGAGATAAGTCTGATGCGGCAGCCAAATCGGAATGTGGAGGTAGGCATCCTTGATATCCAGGGATACCAGGAATTCCCCCTCTTCCAGACCTGATATCACCACCCTTAGAGACTCCATTTTGAACTTGAACTCCTTCAGAAAGGGGTTTTGGGTTTTTAGGTTCAGAATGGGTCTGACCGAACCATCCAGTTTCGATACCACTAAAATGTTCGAATAGTAACCTTTGTTTTGCATATGAGGTGGTACTGGCACAATGACCTGTGCCTCCACCAACTTCTGGACGCTTCTTGCAGGACAGTCCTGTCTGCCAGCAGAGCTGGCAAGCCTGATTTGAAAAATTGGTGAGGAGGGAGATTTTGAAATTCCAGCCTGTACCCCTGGGACACAATATTACCGCTGAGCCTCCGGAGCGCAGTTAGTACTGCGCTTCCACCCTGTTGCCGCCATCTTCACCGGCCCGCCGCTTGCTAGGGTGGTTGGTGACTCACTCGCCACTGATCTTCTGGCTATGTAAGGGGGTGGTGACATGCTGCTGGGATGAGCGATCCCTTGTGGCAGGGAACAATCTATCCCCTCAGGAGCTCAGTGTCCTGTCAGCGAAGACAGTGGCTCAGAACCCGCAGGGCGGACACTAATCCCCTCCCCCCCTTAGTCCCACGAAGCAGGGAGGCTGTTGCCAGCAGCCTCCCTGTAAAGTAAGAAACTCTAAAAAAAACCTTTACTAAAGAAGCTCTGTAGAGCTCCCCTAGCTGTGACCGGCTCCTCCGGGCATATTTTCTAAATTGAGTCTGGTAGGAGGCAGCCCACCTCTCAAACTCTTAAAGTGCCAATGGCCCATGGTACTAATGTGGACCCAAGCATCCTCTAGGACGTAAGAGAAAAAATATTTACATACATTTAACATTATCAGAGAATCATTAATATAAAAGAAACTAAAAAGTGTAATTTTATAATTTAAAGTGCATCAGTGACCTTGAAACAGTAAAAATGTGCAGTTTATTAATATTCATCAGCAGACTAATAATGCCTTAGGAATCAAGTGAGATCACCAGTCTGACTGAGATACTTAATGCTGCCGTGAATTAATACGCAGCATTCCCAAAATAGTTACCATCAGTGTGTGTTTATTATTATTATTAAGTTATTTATATAGTGCTGTATATAGAGCATTCCCATCAGTCACTACCAGCGGCAGCTCCTACTTACATGTAGTACGGGGGATGCTGCTACCGTTAGCCTGAAGAAGGGAGGAGATAGTTAGCCTCGCTTTCTGGAACCAGCGCAATAAATCCGGCAGGTGCTGGAGCGTCGCATGCAAAGACGCCGCAGTGAGACTGCACATGCGCAAACCTCCAGCTTCTATGGACTGTACTAATAACTGCAACCCATAGAAGCCAGAATGGGCAACGCAAAAGGCAAGGAGTGTCTTCCTACAGGAAACCAGCTCCCTGCTTATTGCAGCCCCAGAGGGAGGCAAGCAGAGGCTGCAGCAGAGACACAGAGGGTGAGCTGAGGCTGCAACAGAGAAACAGGTGGTGAGCTGAGGCTGCAGCAGAGAAACAGGGGGTGAGCTGAGGCTGCAGCAGAGACACAGGGGGTGAGCTGAGGCTGCAGCAGAGACACAGGGGGTGAGCTGAGGCTGCAGCAGAGAACCAGGGGAGGGGGTGAGCTGAGGCTGCAGCAGAGAACCAGGGGAGTGGGTGAGCTGAGGCTGTAGCAGAGACACAGGGGGTGCACCGAGGCTGCAGCAGAGACACCGGCAATGAGCAGAGGCTATGGAGAGACACAGGACAGGAGAGGGGAGGTTGAGGTTATTACAATAAAAGATGGGGGGAGCTGAAACTACTAGAGATATGCATTAGGATGAGTGTGTTGCAGAGACACAATGGGAAAGAAGCAGGAGATTTTCTACAACGTTTTAAGATTAGAAGGAGAAGGCTGGAGCACAATAATAATATTCATTAAGTCACCAATTCTAAAAACAAAACAAAACAAAACACAAAACATATTACCTGTTGCATGATGATGACTTTGGTTATAATCTTACTTAAACAGATGTCTTCTAGACCACGTGATTGCCTACATTAATAGTGAATACCGACTGAAGTTATTGTCTCCTCGTGCTCAAGTAGGATCCATTTTCTCAAAGGTTCCCCGTTGCAGAGAGAACAACGTATAAGTAAGAAAAGACTCAAGCTGAATTTTCTGTACCTAGCAGAGGGACGGAGGGCCACCTTAAGATTTCCGTTACCAGCCCTGCTGCTGTCCTGGGACGATTCTGCTAGTCTTCAGCCTCTGCTGGTGCTGCTCGTGGTGGCTGGAGATGAGCAGAACTGTTCCCTGTGCTGCCTGAGAGGAGTAGGACTGCAGGCAGGCTGCTGTTGCTGACCCATGGAGGCGCAGAGATAGGTTGCACTCACACACAGGGAACATCCATGGGGCGGGCTGGCAAGATGGGGAGGCCCCCACTGGCTTTATTTCCCCCAAACCCCCCCCCCCCCCCCCCGCTTAACCCAGCCCCTGCCTAAGACTCTGTACTGCGAGGGCAGCAAGCTAACCATCGTGCCAGCTTTAGCCCAACTTCATGGTATTGACAACAGGATGGACTGTCACAAGCCAACTAAATAAATGAATACAATTTGGGGGAGGTTGGTTTAGAAATTACAAGAACCTTTAACTATTGTAAAACAATAAAGAGCCTTAAAAACCACATTTATGTAAGTATTCAAAGTTAATTTGTGAACAACATACTTAATTGTTTTGCAGCATGTATTACAGTGTAACTGGTGAGTTACACTTAATGCAGCTGGGCAGAATGACAGTTTGGAAAGGAACTGCAAAAATACTGCACATGAAAGAAGTGAAAAATAATTGTAATTTCTAGCGTTTTCAACAATGAAACAGAACTAGGAAATTTATTTCATCATATGCTCATTGAATTTGACAAACATGTCTAAAACTGTAAAATAAATAAATACAAGTCAAACGTCTATAAACATAGAAACAATGCTTCCTTGAACTCCCGTTAAGTCTACTCCAAGTTAAAGACATTGGCGTCTGAATCCAGATGGGTAGTTTATTTAATGTTTAAAGTTTAATATGTTTTAGCAAGAGATATTGGCACAGATTCCACAAGATACAAAAAAAAAAAAAAGTTTCTTTTTATCCTTTTTTTTTTTTTTTTAAATAGCACGTAAGGGTTCAGAAATCATAACAGTTAAACAGTGTTATAACAGAATGTTTAAGATTGTAGCTGTACATTGTAGCAGACTTTTTTTTAAATATATCTCTGTTCTGCTGCCCATTTTTTTGTTTATGCGTCAGAACCATTTTTTTTCTTCCCTTTTGATTTTTTCCCCATATAAAATCCATATTTCACATAAATAAGAGAATTATATTTTGAAGCACTCTCCGGTGAACAGATGTCTTTTCTGATGTATTTTTTCAAATTGGTAGAAATTGCACTATTTCTCCCTAATCATACAGTCAGGTCTGGTTGTTACGGCAATGCTGTGTATTATACTGACGTATTTACATCTTTATTTTTAAACATCTTCATATGCCTGTTATAACCTGATCATACTGAATTTTTAATGTGGCAGAGAATTTGCATATTAAAACGAGTTTTATGGTAAGAACTTACCTTTGTTAAAACTCTTTCTGCGAGGTACACTGGGCTCCACAAGGAATGGACAATGGGGATGTCCTAAAGCAGTTCCTTATGGGAGGGGACGCACTGTAGCGGGCACAAGAACCCGGCGTCCAAAGGAAGCATCCTGGGAAACGGCAGTATCGAAGTCATAGAACCTTATGAACGTGGTCACAGAGGACCACGTAGCCGCCTTGCACAATTGTTCAAGGGTCGCACCACGTTGGACCGCCCAAGAAGGTCCAATAGACCGAGTAGAATGGGCCTTAATGTGATCAGGAGAAGAGAGACCAGCCTTCACATAAGCATGTGCAATCACCATTCTAATCCATCTGGCCAGAGTTTGCTTGTGAGCAGGCCAGCCCCGTTTGTGAAACCCAAACACAACAAAAAGAGAATCAGATTTCCTAATAGGAGCAGTTCTCTTCACATAGATACGGAGAGCCCGTACCACATCCATAGAGCGGAGAGATACGGAGAGCCCGTACCACATAGATACGGAGAGCCCATACGCTCTTTGGGAGACAGATCAGTAGAAACAAGTGCCGGAACTACAATCTCCTGAGTAAGGTGGAACGAAGAAACCACCTTAGGTAGATAGCCGGGACGAGTCCTAAGAACCGCCCGGTCACGGTGAAATATCAGATATGGGGAACTACAGGACAAGGCACCCAAATCCGACACTCTTCTAGCTGAAGCAATAACCAGCAGAAACACCACCTTAAGAGAAAGCCACTTAAGGTCAGCTGAACCAAGAGTTCAAACGGAGACTCTTGTAACGCCTCCAAAACCACCGACAAGTCCCAAGGAGCCACAGGCGGGACATAGGGAGGTTGGATACACAACACGCCCTGAGTAAAGGTATGCACATCAGGTAAGGTCACAATTTTTCTCTTAAACCATACCGATAAGGCAGATATTTGAACCTTGAGGGAGGCCAGACGCAGGCCTAAGTCCAGGCCCCGCTGAAGAAAAGCCAACAACTTGGCTATACTAAACTTGGAAGCGTCATAATCGTTAGATGCGCACCAAACAAAGTAAGAATGCCAGACCCTATAGTAAATCTGAGCCGAAGCCGGTTTCTGGGCCCGCAACATAGTTTGAATGACCGCCTCAGAAAACCCTTTAGCCCTTAAGACGGAAGCTCCAAGAGCCATGCCGTCAAAGACAGCCGGGCTAGGTATTGGTAGACACAGGGGCCCTGAACGAGGAGGTCTGGGCATTGTGGAAGTAGAATTGGACGCTCTGACGATAGGCCTTGCAGGTCTGAGAACCAGTGCTGTCTGGGCCACACTGGAGCTATGAGAAGCAGAATTCCTTTTTCTTGCTTGAACTTCCGAATTACCCTGGGCAGGAGTGACACCGGAGGGAACACGTACGGTAGCCGAAACCTCCACGGTACTGCCAGCGCATCCACGAATGCTGCTTGAGGATCCCTAGTCCTTGCTCCGAAGACCGGAACCTTGTGATTGTGTCGAGATGCCATGTAAGCCACTGTGGTGGCGTTGTCCGACTGTACTTGAACAGGACGGTTCTGAATTAAATGCTGAGCTAGGTTCAAGGCATTGAAGACCGCCCGCAACTCCAGAATATTGATCGAGAGGAGGGACTCCTACTTGGTCCACCGCCCTGAAGGGAGTGTTGCTCCAACACCGCGCCCCAACCTCTTAGACTGGCATCTGTCGTCAACAGGACCCAGTCAGATATCCAGAACGGACGGCCCCTGCACAGTTGTTGGTCCCGGAGCCACCAGAGCAGCGACAGACGGACCTCCGGAGTCAATGAGATCATTTGAGACCTGATCCGGTGAGGCTAGCCGTCACATTTGGCTAGAATCAGCCTCTGGAGAGGGCGAGAGTGAAATTGAGCGTACTCCACCATGTCGAATGCGGACACCATGAGGCCCAGCACCTGCATCGCCGAATGTATCGACACTTGCGGACGAGATAGGAAGCAACGAATCCTGTCCTGAAGTTTCAGGACTTTCCCCTGAGACAGGAACAACCGCTGGTTGTGAGTGTCCAATAGTGCTCCCAGATGCACCATGCTCTGAGAAGGGATCAGGGATGACTTCTTCCAGTTGATGAGCCACCCGTGGGCTTGCAGAAACCGGACCGTCACATCTAGATGACGCAGGAGAAGTTCTGGGGAATTTGCCAGGATTAACAAGTTGTCCAAATACGGCAGTATCCTGATCCCTTGACGGCGGAGTACCACCGTCATCACCGCCATGACTTTTGTAAAGACTCGCGGAGCCGTTGTTAAACCAAAAGGTAACGCCCAAAACTGGTAATGGCAGATGCCAATCGCAAATCTCAAGTATTGCTGATGAGACACTGCTATAGGAATATGCAGGTAAGCATCCTGTATATCCAGGGAGACCATGAAGTCCCCAGGTTCCAAGGCCAGAACTATAGAGCGAAGGGTTTCCATACGGAACTTGGAAACCTTCACAAACCTGTTCAATGCCTTGAGGTTGAGAAAGGGCCGGGAGGACCCATTCGGTTTCGGGACTAGAAACAGCGGAGAATAGTACCCCCGGCACCTCTGCGCAAGAGGCACCTGTACTACGACTCCTGTATCCAGGAGGGTCTGTACCACCGAATGTAGAGTGTTTGCATTTGCCTTGTCCAACGGGACATCTGTCTGGCAAAATCGATGAGGGGGTCGGTTTTTGAAGGCTATGGCGTAACCTCGAGTGACGACTTACCATACCCAGGCATCTGAAATGGTCTTCAACCATTCCTGGGTATACCCTAGAAGCCGGCCCCCCACCCTGGGATCCCCCACAGGGAGGCCCGCCCCGTCATACGGCAGGCTTATCTGTCTTGGAAGCTGGCTGATGGGCCGCCCAGGCTCTTTTGGGCTTAGGCTTACCAGGTTTGGAAGTGTGGGCCTGCTTGTTGTACGCCTGACCTTTTGCTTTACCTGAAGGACGAAAGGGGCGAAAGGAAGTACCTTAAGCCTTCGACACAGAAGGAGCAGTACTTGGCAGACAGGCAGTTTTGGCAGTAGCCAAGTCAGCCACAATCTTATTTAAATCCTCCCCAAACAGAATATCTCCCTTAAAAGGGAGTACCTCCAGGGTTTTTCTAGAGTCCATATCCACAGACCAGGATCTCAGCCACAATATCCGGCGAGCCAGGACTGACGTAGTAGAGGCCTTGGCTGCCAGGATACCGGCATTAGAAGCCGCCTCTTTAATATAACGAGAAGCTGTGACAATATAAGACAAGCATTGTCTAGCATGGTCAGAGGAGATTTCAGCATCTAACTCCAAGGCCCATGCTTCAATGGCCTCTGCAGCCCAAGTAGCTGCAATAGTGGGCCTTTGTGAAGCACCTGTGAGGGTGTAATTCGCTTTTAGACAACCCTCCAGACGTTTATCCGTAGGCTCTTTTAGAGACGTGATGGTGGTGACAGGCAGAGCTGAGGAAACCACCATCCTAGCCACATGTGAGTCCACTGGAGGCGTTTCCCAATTCTTAGACAGCTCCGGCGCGAGGGGATAGCGAGCCAGCATCTTCTTTTGAGGCACAAACTTCGTACCCGGTTTTCTCCCAGGGTTCCTGATGTATATCAATTAGGTGGTCAGAGTGAGGTAAAACTTGTTTAATCACCTTCTGACGCTTGAACCTATCTGGTTTCTTAGGAGGAACGGATGGCTCGGGATCCTCCGTAATCTGTAAAATTAACTTAATAGCCTCCAAAAGATCAGGAACATCCACATGTGAACCACCCTCCCCATCAGCCGTATCTGAGTCAGAACCTGTGGGGTCAGTGTAAGTGCTGTCTTCATCCGACAAGGTGTCAGTGACAGCAGTGGATTGTGAGGAGACAAGCGCTCGCTTAGAGGACCACTTGGACGTAGGCGAGCGACGGTCAGACTTTTTAGTAGTCAGGGACTGGTTCAACTTCTTTATTTGAGCAGATAAATCGTCCGCCCACGGCGGGTTAGCTGCAGGGACCACAAACAGTTGCACCGGCATTGGGGGTCTCATAGGTGGTGTTAGTTTATGAACTAGCGTATGCAGAAGCGTGGAAAAAGCGGCCCACGGCGGGTCATTATTTGCCCCCTGTTGCCACCGTCCCACTGGGGGGCAAGGAGCCCCCAGAACCAGAGCCCAAAGCTGCTATATTCTCCTCATAGGTATCTGCGGCTTCAGCAACACCGGCAGTGTGTTCAGCCCCAGAACCGTTACCCTCAGAAGCAGACATGATATAACTTGCAGTATCAGGTAACACAGTACAATTTGTCAGCAGCACAATACCTCTAGCCCAAACCCCTGCGAAGTGTAGTCAGCACTAGCAGAGATAAAGGAGAGATATGGTGACTAAATCACAGAGAAAAATACGTAATACAGTATATCTTTGTGAAAATCCTATATTAGATAAAACCTGACGCACCAAGCCCCCTCAGGTTATAGAATATAGGGATAGCAGGTTGAGTGAAAGACACGAAATGGACACCACTCAGCTATCAAATGCACACACAAATAGTCACAGTCTGTACAATGCAAAGGTTATTACTAACAATAATGCTGCACTGGACTAGCTTACACAGCTATGTAACAATAGATATAACAGTACACAGTAAGAACTGGATGTATATCACAGGGTAATTGTACTAGGAAACCCT
Source organism: Pseudophryne corroboree (assembly GCF_028390025.1). Lineage (NCBI taxonomy): Eukaryota > Metazoa > Chordata > Amphibia > Anura > Myobatrachidae > Pseudophryne > Pseudophryne corroboree. The sequence continues at coordinate 274,442,778 of NC_086447.1, read as the reverse complement.
GACTAAGTGCACGCTTTCTTAACTAACACTGACTAAAAAAGGCAGGTAGAATACTTTAGGGTCTTGTAAAGTCACAGCACTGACAACCAGGCGGCTTTACATAGGAGGATTTGCCCAAGCATTCCCAGGAACAGTGAGCTGAGTGATAATGGCGCCGCAGAAACTGCCAGGGAGTGTGGGAGAGACAGATATGCAGCTCCAGGGCGGGAACATTTGCAGAAAATGGCGCGCTGGGGGAGGGGCTTCAGGTCCAAGCTCTATCCCCCTGCTGGCAAAACCACCGGGTACTGCGGGCTCTAATAAAACGGTTTTTAGAGAAAACCTGACCTGTCCTATGCCCTGGTGATCTAGCGGGATTGCCTGTACTGACACAGTGTCCACCGCCAGCGCGCGCGGCCCGCCTCCCACTGACCGCGCCGGATCGTGATAAAGACCGGGTCCCGCAAGCGGGACCCACTTACCACCTCCCGAAGTGCGGCCACGCGATCCCGGAGAGCCCCCGTCGTGTGTGCCTGACACGAAGAAAACCGGAGCATCCTGCTGTAGTTACCTGGCAACCAGGGCTCGGGAGTGTACAGCGCCGCTGGGGAGAGCCGGAGCTGCAGCCGTGAATGTCCACTGACATGTAACACTGCTGCTGCCCTTGAAGTCTTCACTTTTTTCCTCAGAAAAAAAAGCTCTTCTTAGGGCTGCCTGGAGAAGCCCCTCTGTTAAGTGCCTGCTATTGCAGCACCAACTACAAAACGGAGATCCTGTGCAGGGAGGTGGGGTGATATAGGAGGCGGCGCTATGCATTCTGGGAAGAAGGTCAAAGCTTTTAGCCTGTTGGTGCCTCGGATCAAGATCCTACTCTACACCCCATTGTCCATTCCTTGTGGAGCCCAGTGTACCCCGCAGCAGAAATACCCTTTACTGTATAATAAAATATATATATATATATATATATATATATATATACCCTTTGCTGTATAATATGTATAATGATCCCCCCTCACCTCCCTCAACCCCACCCCTTATATATTTAATGAACCATCGTCCCTTAAATATTTAACAACCCCCCCGCCCACACACCTTAGATATTTAATGATCCCTTAACTATTTAATGTATACCCCCCTCACCCTTTATATACTTAATGATTCTCTACCCACCTTTTAAAATATATTTAATGAATTTTTTTACCCATATAGCTTTATGTTCTCACTAACCTCAGGCAGACTCAGATTCTGACTCAACACTCCAGCCTCCCGCTCGTCACCTTCTTGGGGCATGAGAAGGCATGACAGGAATGTCTCATACCCCAGGGTCAGCTGCACAGCGCTGTCAGCGTTTGGTGGCAAGCGCTATTCCCACTCTATGGGTGTCGTGGACGCCCATGAGTGGAAATAGTCCTCGCTAGTTGGCATGCAGACTGTTGGGATTCAAGGGGGCGGGATGTAGGGGGAGGTATTGTGACTGGCGGTCTCTTGACCACCAGTCACATAACTACCCCCCCTCTATCTATCATACACACCTTTACAGTACTGAGCATAATACAGATGGAGCCATGCTAATCATGGCTCTGTCTGTGCCTGGGTGTGCCCGCCTGGGCACGCCTATCGTTGAGAGAGTCTTCATCCGGGTGTGCGCGCATCTGTCACGGAAGCGCGCCCCATTCAATAGAACAGGAGAGCATCTCCGTGCATTCCACCGTGATGGAGACGCGCCACATTCATAAAACGGGAGAGTGTCTCCGTGCACTCCGTCAGGGCTAGGTGGACAGATCGCCTAGTCACACCAGGAGTGCACGTATGCGATGGAGTCGCACTAGATGAGTGTGGCTCCATCTGTATATAAGCACACACTGTATTGTGCTAACAAGAAGTATAAGCAAATGATTATATGAACGGCAGTGGTGCACAGTTGCCTTGTGAAGCCACATCTTTCAGCCTACAGAAATCATTGTCTACATGCTGTATTTAGCTGAAAATAGCAGGCAGTATATAAGGCCTGTATCGCTAGCCTAATGTAGCCCAAATGCCCTGCCATTCTGATGACTGTTTTATATCCAATAGTCAGTAAATTGCTTGTTCTAAACGGCTCATACTACCAATCTTGATCAACATCTAAACTTCATGTATCAAGTGCTAGAAGATGGCCAGACTGGATATATAGAGCCTGATTCAGATTTTGACCCAGGAGTGTGGCAGCATGCAGATTCCTGATTACAGGGAATCTGCGGCTGTGCAAGGTCTGCTCTGCATGTGCCCGTAGTTCCCCTCTGTCCGACTGACAGGCAGTGCAGATGAGGGGGTGGGTGAAGGCCTACATACTTGGAAATGGGGGCATGTCTGCAACTTACTGGATTCTCAGCACCTGCTTCCGGTGGCCGTCTGCGCAGAACTGATGGTCACAATGTTGGATCCCAGCTTGTGACGTTGGTAGCAGTGCTGGATCGCAGCTACATACAGGAGGCGTCTTTTCTCCCGATACGTCTCCTGCATGTTCCTCCTTAAAGTCGTACAGAAATTCAAAGCTACTTACAAGCAGCATTTACTCTCCGTCCATCTCTGAATCAGGCCAATAGATCCAACCTCAAAATGTCCACCCAAGTGTATGTATGAAGATCATAAGAGACATAGGGGGGTATGCAATTAGGTATGCTTTTTTCACAGAGGCAAAAAAGAAAACGTGACTTTTTCGCTATTTTTAGAGTGATTGGGGATTTGCCCTATTCAACAGCAGGACTGTTTAAAAAATTCAACACCACAGAAAAACATGTGGACTGGCGAATCCACGTTTTCTCACATGTGCTGGTGAAAACATGGGCCGTTTTCGCAGATTTAGAAAAAATTTCCGATAATGCCTTTTCACTTTAAAAAAAAAAAAGTGATACGGCATTGGTGAAAATTTCCCTAAAAAAGTGTGAAAACGGACTCAACTGAATAGGCGGGGGGGTGAATTCAATAGCTCCGAGATTACCGGACATAATTACATACCCCCCTTACAGACATTTCTATTGGTGTTAGCAAATAAAAGTGGAAATATTTAAACACTGAGCCGCTAATTAAATAATTTATACCCAAAAGATGCAATATATGGAACAGTCATATATGTTCTGGACAACAGACTTGTATTCAATTATTTGTTTTAATCAAGCACTAAAACTATAGTGATCAATCTGATGGCACATACATTAGAACAAACAGATTATTATTATTATTATTATTATAATAATGTCAGACGGAAAGGGGGAATGTGCAGGATACAGCCTGTAGGTAACAATCTCAGATAGACAGAGCTTTTGCTTTAACCGGTAATGATCAGGGAAAGAGGGAATGGGAGATAGCTACTGCACTAGAATTACCCTTATAATTTATTTAAATTGCCCAATTTTTTAATCACATTCAATCCAATCAAGGTTGGGGGTGCTGCCACAGACAAGTATGTTGCCAATATGGGTACAAATTTTTCAAAAAAGAAAATAATTGGTCTTTTAGTGGCGCACAGGAGAAAGGTAAGTGAAGTAAAGGTAAGTATTATAAAAAATAACTTTTATTTTAAATTAATTTAAAAAGCCTGCTGTGAAATATACAAAAAAAACAAAAAAAAACACATTCAAACATATAGGGGTATATTCAATTAGGGTCGGATCCATTCTGATATGCATTTGTCGGAATGGATCAAACAACCCCTATTCAATCTCATCTCAGTTCGACATTTAAAAAGTCGAATTGAGATGAGGGGCGCGGCTGTGAGACATCTTACTGCAGTGCTGTGCTGTAGCGCTGATCTCCCCTGTCTGCCCGCGGCACTCCCTCTCCTCCTCTGCATCCCACATCTCAGTCCGACATTTTTTAATGTCGGACTGAGATGGTTGAAAAGGGGGCAAAAACCTGTTGGTTTTGGCCACGTTTTCAACACAAGCACGTGGATCGGCAGCTATTCCGCTGATCCACGTGCTTTCGACAAGTCGAATTCCACGACTTGTTGAATAGGACTGAATAGGTCGACTCACGATTCGACCTTAAAAAGTCAAAAACTGCCGTCTTTTTCGACAGACGGCAGTTTTAGACACCAATTGAATATACCCCTTAGTATAATAGACAATAGACAAGACATAAATCATGGGTTAAAATGCAAAAAGAATCAGTCTGTGTCTGTCTGTCTGTGTGTGTATGTTTATTTATAATTCTATAGTAGTATTTAGGGTGTTATAAACCCTCCAGTCAATTATATGATGTCAATTATTATGACCCTTGTTTAATAAAGTGCCTCAGTTCTGAAATCACATTGGTCTTCCGTGTATTATTTGTGTTGTACCATTGACAAATTATATATCTTCCCTCCACTATATACAAGTATAGATATCTCTTTCCCTTTCCAAATGATGTTTATGACTGATCAGGTCATATAATTACATATCAGTCAATGGTATCTTCTGAGTCTCAGTACAGGTTATTGATAATTGTAGCATGTATAATAATGTACCATTCCACCAGATATCCAATACTGTCTGCTAGATCACTGCTGGCTGGGGTGTTCCAAATCTGTGTAGGCACTAATTAAATAATTTATACCCAAAAGATGCAATATATGAAACAATCATATATATTCTGGGCAACAGACTTGTATTAAATTATTTGATTTAATCAAGCATTAAAAATATAGTGATCAATCTGATGTCACACACATTAGAACACACAGATTGATATTATTATTAGGGCAGTACGGACGGTGTAATGGTTAGCATTACTGCCTCACAGCACTGAGGTCATGGGTTCAATTCCCACCACGGCCCTAACTGTGCGGAGTTTGTATATTCTCCCCGTACTTGCGTGGGTTTCCTCCGGGTGCTCCGGTTTCCTCCCACAATCCAAAAATATACTGGTAGGTTAAATGTCTCCCAACAAAAATTAACCCTAGCGTGAATGTGTCTGTGTGTGCATGTGATAGGGAATATAGAGTGTAAGCTCCACTGGGGCAGGCACCGATGTGAATGGGCAAATATTCTCTGTACAGCGCTGCGGAATATGTGTGCGCTATATAACTAACTGGTAAATAATAAAAATAAAATTAAAAAAATAGTCAGACAGAATAGGGGGATGTGCAGGATACAGCAAAGAATAGACATATGTCTGGCCTGTAGGTAACAATCTCAGATAGGCAGAGCTTTTACTTTTACCACAGAGTAAATCCCACCCCAGTGAATCTACCACAGGCATACAAACCGATACATACACCAAGCCAAGAAGACCATAACATACCTATTGCTAGGTCTTCAGACTGTGAGACGGAACTCACAGGAAGACCGGTTAAACATTTGCACCTCAAACCTCATACTCTCTCTTCCGTCCTCTTACATTTGCTTGGTCTCTGATAACCTCCTCACACTCTGATCTAAATGGCTTCTCCTATCTCACTAGAGTTTAAGCTCTTTCCCTATCCTTTGTATTTGTTTTGTGTACACAGTATTTCCTTGTGTTTTTGAATGGGCTAACCTCTTCACTATCTGGCACTGTGGAGTACTGCAACACCATAACAACCAATAATATAAACTCCACACAGACAGTGACATTTTTTAGACACTGGTTGTAATTAAGCCCAAAGTCATAGCACTGCAAAGAAAAAATGCAAACCGCCGTAAAGCCAATAAGTCATTTTTAATATGCTCTACTTAACCTCAATATCAAAATGTTCTTAACCAGTGGGTCCCAAACAAATTGGTTTTAGTCATCATGATGCTGTATTTTAATTTTAATTTTTTCAGCAAAAAATATCTTAATTATAGATAGCAAATTTCCTAACTGCATCATTTCAATAAAATACTTAATTTGTAGAAGATAGTAAAATTCTTAACAGAAACATTCATTGACAAGTAAATGATATGGTTTGAAGAAGGTGCGTATTTAGAGAGGAGGAGGCCCGTGTGCAGGATCCGTCTGGGCCCCCTCCTCTCTAGCTGGAGCGCTGTAGAGCTCAGGGCACTAGAGTCCCTAGGGGACCCATGCGCTGTCCAAGAGTCTAGAGCAGACTTTTTCAACCAATGTGCAGTGGCACACTAGTGTGCCGCGACCAGTTGCAAGGTGTGCCGCGGAGTCAGAGCCGCTTCCTGCACCCTCAGAGCGATCTGTTGGCCCGGGCTCTTCTTAGAGGATCAATAGTGCCCTGGTCGTGACCTATGCCTTGAAGACGCGGCTGTGTGACATCATAGGTCACAGCCACCACATCTCACCACCCAGCCCACCCGCACACACATCTTCCAGTTCCCACCCGCATACAAAACTTTCCCTGCCCACCACATCCACTCCTGCCAAACCACCCGCTGCTCAGTATTCGCTCTCCACTACGAATAACCCCCGCAACTGAGGGACAGGGAGGGCAGCTGAAAGATAGGGGCTAATATTAGTTATCTTATTTCTCCTGTGTGGAGCAATAGGATTTATGTGTGTGTTTTTTCCATGGAGAACTGATGGTGTGCCTTGGCAATTTTAAAATATTGTTCGGTGTACCGCGAGTTAAAAAAGGTTGAAAATCGCTGGTCTAGAGTGTATGCTCAAATCTCTGGGAAAATGGCACAGCTGCCATTTTCCCAGTGATTGTTTTGCAGCGTTGCTGCTGCACTGCGGGACTCCGGAGGTAAGTATTAAAAAAAAATGGGTGCAGGGTGTGCGGTGTGGGCTCCCCTGGACCTCGGGGAGCAGTGTGCTCCGCACATACAGCACCCGTTATAAATACACCAATGGATTGAAGCCAATTTGACAAAATCAGTGTCCCAGTCAAAACTCAAACCCTGTATACTCTTAATTACCAGTCACCTAATTTAGTTAACATTGTGAATCCACTGGTGAATATATTAACAACATTTAATAAAAGTGGTCAAAATTACGCAGATCCTAACTCCCAGCACGAGTGCAGATATCACTTAACAGTTTTGCATACGTGTGGGGGGCTAACTTTTACAAGACCTGGCTATTCCGTGCTTAACCAGATCACATTATAGGGCATATGTACAAAGCCTTGGAGAGAGATAAAATAGGATTTTAATTACCTACCAGTAAATCCTTTTCTCGTAGTCTGTAGAGGATACTGGACGTCCATTTAGTACCATGGGGTATAGACGGGTCCACTAGGAGCCATGGGCACTTTAAGAATGTGATAGTGTGGGCTGGTTCCTCCCTCTATGCCCCTCCTACCAGATTCAGTCTAGGAAACTGTGCCCGAGGAGACGGACATACTTTGGAGAGAATGATTCCAAACCAGCGCACACAACAAGAGGAAAGTCAAGCTAACCAAACTTGAAACAGGAACAACAACGGCTGAGCCAACATTACTTATCCAAGTAACAGTGCAGGAAGAAAGTAGCACTGGGCGGGTGCCCAGTAACCTCTACGGACTACGAGAAAAGGATTTACCGGTAGGTAATTAAAATCCTATTTTCTCTTACGTCCTACATGATACTGGGGTCCATTTAGTACCATAGGGATGTACCCACACCAGCTCCCACACCAGGTGGAAGAGTGCGGATGTTCCTGCAGAACTGACTGACCAAACTGAAAGTCCTCAGAGGCCAAAGTATCAAACTTGTAGAACTTAGCAAACGTGTTCGAAACTGACCAAGTAGCCGCTCGGCAGAGCTGTAAAGCTGAGACACCCTGGGCAGCCACCAAGAAGAACCCACCGACCTAGTACAGTGGGCCTGTACAGATTTTGGACATGGCAAACATGCCATGGAATTAGCACGCTGGATAGTAAGTCTGATCCAGCGTGCAATTGTCTGCTTTGAAGCAGGACACCCAATCTTATTGGGATCATAAAGAACAAACAGCGAGTCCGTCTTTCTGTGACGAGCTGTTCTTTTCACATACACCTTCAAAGCCCTCACAACATCCAAAGACTTTGAAGTAGCAGAGATGTCGGTGAAAACAGGAACCACAATAGGTTGGTTGATGTGAAATGCGGACACCACTCTGAACTCAAAGCTGACGAGCTCTGAGCTCAGCTCTGTCCTCATGGAAAATTAAATAGGGACTTTTGTGAGACAAAGCCCCCAGCTCCGACACACGTCTTGCTGAAGCCAAGGCCAACAGTGTGACTGTCTTCCACGTAAGGAATTTTACATCCACCTCCTGTAACGTTTCAAACCAGTCTGATTGGAGGAACTGCAGCACCACATTGAGATCCCAAGGTGCCGTGGGAGGCACAAAGGGAGGTTGGATGTGCAGAACACCTTTCAAGAACGTCTGGGCCTCAGGGAGAGAAGCCAATTGTTTCTGAAAGAAAATGGACAAGGCCGAAATCTGGACTTTTATGGAGCCCAGACGTAGGCCCACATCCACGCCTGCCTGCAGAAAAAGCAGGAAACGTCCCAGATGGAATTCCACCGCACAATAATTTCTGCTCTCACACCAAGAAATGTATTTCTTCCAAATACGATGGTAACGCTTAGACGTTACCCCATTCCTGACAAGGATAATAGTCGGGATAACCTTGTTAAGGATCCCTCTCCTGGCTAGAATCAGCCGTTCAACTTCCATGCTGTCAAAAGTAGCCGCGGTAAGTCCTGACAGACTAACGGGCCCTGTTGCAGAAGAGCTTAGCACTAAAAAATACAGTTGCCACAGAATTATTTCATCCACAATCTGGTATATACTATACTTTATAAATTACACTGGTCAACTATAAAAGTTATTGTCTCATATATCACCTTCCTGTGTAGGTTATATTGTACCTAAAACCATACAGACAATTAATGATAACAAATTGAGGGGTAAGCACATTACAATCACCAGGATTGAGCGCAGCACAAATTTGTATTTTTTGTTTCCATTTGGAGGTTGGTCACCTTTAAGTGCGGCAGCTTATCCGAACAAAAAGGGACTCAGTGCGCAGTTAAGCAAACAAATTTTGATTTACAGTCTTGACTAATTATCTGCAGCAAGAGACCCCACATGGGATTGATTGAACTACGAGAAAACAGAGCCACTAGGGCAGAACTGATATTTCAAGATTTAGTGGGACTAAACACTCAGACAAGTGATAGCAACACCTTCTGTAATGTTTTTTTACAATTAGAGAGATTGATTAATAAAGAAACCAATTTATGGTGGGATACACATACACTCAACTGGTATTTACAAAATGAACTAGTACCCAAGGGGCTGAAGGTAAAGAAAATACCCACACACAACAGAGAAAATACATCGTTTATGACTGAGTGGAACAACATTCTAAAAGAATGTTCAAACAAATTGATAACATTAATCATCAAGAACAATACATCTGAACTAGAAAAAATAGGACAGAGTATTACAACATTAGATACACAATTAGGACCACACAAGCAAGAACAAGAATTTAAGAACCTTTCAGAACTGACAGCACAAAGAATATTAAAACGAGAAAATCAATTAATAGAAATCAAAAAAAGAAAAATCCTCAGGGACAAATTCGGGGTTAATAGATCACGTATACCAAAGAAAAAATCAAAACAACCACTACTTGAGAAACCTAGAACAGCACCCACTTTTGCACCTAAACAGTACAACCAAACAAATTCCATCTACAAGAAACTTAACCTTACATACCAGCAATACATGTCAAAAATACACCAAATAGATGAGAACAAGAATATAGGGAATCATCTTAACCAGTCGCTTGACTCCTCAGAGGAAGATACAGAATCAGAGGTTTCATTTTCCATACATGAAATAGAGGAAGACGTGGAATACGAAAGTCTAGCCAGATTATCTCTGGAGACAGGGTGGGCCGATCAGAATCAAGTGAGTGGTTTCATCACAGAAAGGGCACGCACACAACAGATACAAGATCAACCAAGCACTACTCAATTAATACTTGATAAAAGTATATTAACATCATTTACTAGCAAACAAGTAGACACAGAATTGACACAAGCATGTGCATCAAATCATTTTTTAGGGGTCACCAACTCGGAGGGACGCCACACGAACAACAACAATACACCCACCAAAAAAATGAAAAGAAAGTTAGAAGAACTAGGCGAGGAGTCAGAGGGGGAGAAAAGAACAAAAACAGACAACAAATAGAGGTAGAGGAACTAGGCAAAGGAATCTTTAACCTAAGTGATACACAATTAACCAACAGTGATCTAAAAATTTTAGATAAAGGTTTGAAATTCGCACCCACAAACAAAATGGATAAATTCAACACCTATCTCGACCTTCACAAATTTGCACGCAAACTGACATTGAAAAAATATTTTGCTACCACAACACCTGCAGCGGTAAGAAACCATACTGAACCAGAACAATACAGACACAGTCAACTCAAACCACAATCCACATTCTACCCAAGTCACTTGAAGGGCACACAAATTGATGCGTTCATCAAAATGGTAGAAAGAGACATTGAAAAACTTGATGTAACCAAATCCTCAAATAACTTGACTAGACAGGAAAAGAAAGCCCTACAAGAATTACAAGAGAACAACTCCATAGTAGTAAAACCGGCAGACAAAGGTGGTGGAATAGTCTTGCTTAATAAAACAGACTACATTAAAGAAGCTAATCGCATATTAGATGATACAAATACATATCAGAAATTGCAAAGAGATCCAACAGTAACATTTAAAAAAGAACTAGACATTCATCTACAAAAAGGAGCAGATCAGGGGATTCTCAATAAATTTGAACATCAGTACATACAAACTCAACACCCAATTATTCCGGTTTTTTATTACCTTCCAAAAATGCACAAAGACACACAAAATCCACCAGGTAGACCAATTATATCGGGGATAGGCTCCTTGACATCTCAATTATCAGAATATTTGGACACATTCTTGCAACCCTATGTGCAGAAACAAAGATCCTATCTACGAGACACCACTCATATACTCAAGAAATTACAAGGAATAGAGTGGAAAGAAGACATGTGGCTAGTCACTTCTGATGTCACATCATTATATTCAATAATTGACCACGACCAGGGGACGGAAAGTATTAAATACCATCTAGATCAAGACACAGGTCTGACAGAGGTACAACGACAATTCATCATCGACAGTATTATCTACATCCTTAAACATAATTATGTGTGGTTTGGAGGCACCTTTTACCTCCAGACCACGGGGACAGCGATGGGCACGAGATTCGCCCTGAGTTACGCCAACCTCTTCATGAGCTGGTGGGAGGACCGGTTCGTGTGGGGGGGGCGGGACTTGGGGCGAGTCTCGTGCTCTGGACCAGATTCATAGACGACATTTTTTTCATATGGCAAGGAGAGGAGGACACACTGAATGGATTTATAGAGTATATGAATAGGAACAGCAACAACCTTAAATTTACCACTACCTACAGTAAGACCAATGTCAGTTTCCTAGATTTAAACATTTTTGTAGAGGGAGGCAATATACGTACAAAAACCTTCAAGAAAAACGTGGATGCAAATAGCTACATCTTATCAACAAGCGGACACCATCCCAGTTGGTTAGAGTCAATTCCAAAAGGACAATTTACCAGACTCAGGAGAAATTGTTCTAAGAAATCAGATTATACAATTCAAGGAGAAGAATTAATTACAGAATTCAGAGAAAGAAAGTATAAGGAGGACAGTATACAACAGGCATACATACAGGTGGGGGAAACAGATAGAGGACAGTTACTCGAGTATAGAGATAAGAAAGACAAAAAACATTTGGAGGAAGTTATATTCATCACGGAATACACACAACAAGCCAAATCTATACAGCACATACTCAAGAAACACTGGCCACTTCTCATGGAGGATGAAATTCTGAACGACATTTTAGACACAAAACCAAAAGTCATCTTTAGAAAAGCACCAGATTGAGAACGACATTAATTTGTTTTGGTCGGCTTCCAAACCAGTTGTCAGAGGACAAATATTAGAATACGTTTCCAGAAAACGTAAACATCTGAATACCCAGTTGAGTGACCTGAGCAAGGCTTTGACCGCAGCGTATAATACACTGACATTAAATGATTCTCCAGAAAACAGACAAAATTACATCGATGCGAAACATCTCTATGATGCACTTTGCACCGAGAGAGCCAGTTTCTCCTATGACGTACAGAGGAATAAATTCTTCCGAGGGGGTAATAAGTCGGGTAAACTATTGGCCAACTTAGTAAGATCATCTACTGCCCCCTCCCGTATAACTAGCTTACATATCGACCCGACTTCCTCAACTATGGACACACAAATTATGTCAAACACCTTCCTACAATACTATTCAAACTTATACGCGGCACCTTTAGATAGCCCCACAGAGGGTATGAAGTTTTTGGACGAAGCTAACTTACCTACATTGACAGAGGAAGAACGAGAATCACTAACGTGCCCTATAACAGACACAGAGCTGCTGTTCTTGATTAAGTCACTTCACAATGGGAAATCACCAGGCCCGGATGGGTTTGGAGCAGTATATTACAAAATGCTAGCTCCCCACATAACACCATATTTATTGACGTTGTTTAATTCACTGCTGAACGGGTCCCCTCCACCCCTGAGATTCACAGAAGCTAGAATAGTAGTTTTCCCTAAACCGGGTAAAGACCCATCATATGTCCAGTCCTACCGACCCATATCTCTTCTTAACCAAGATCTAAAACTATTCACCAAACTATTGGCCACTCGTCTCCAACCGATACTAATGCGTATTCTACATCCTGCCCAAACGGGGTTTGTTAAAACTAGATCATCAGTACATAATGTACGAACCCTAATAGCAGCAATACATAGTGTCAAAGACTCCACAACATCTAAGGCACTTGTGGTCAGCTGTGATGCCGACAAAGCGTTTGACCGTGTATCATGGGCACACTTACTTAGAATCTTCCACACTCAACAATTCAGAGAAGGGTTCACTAAAGTCTTCAGTATGCTTTACTCTAATCCACAAGCTCACCTAACCATTAATGGATTGAACACACCGGCCTTTTCTTTACATAGAGGTACGCGCCAGGGATGCCCCCTATCTCCCTTACTTTTTAATCTAGCTCTAGACCCACTGATACGCACCTGCGTGCAAAATGTTGCCTGGGAAGGAATAAAAATTGGCACACAACCAGTGAAGGTTTCGGCCTTTGCGGATGACCTTTTATTATATTTTAGTGATCCCATAAAGGCGTTCCCTTCATTACTGACCACGCTACATGATTTCCACTTGATCTCGGGCTTCTTAATCAATTTCGATAAAACAGAAGCTTTGGCTCTTGGACCCAAGGCCGCACGAAATTGGGGCTCCAGATTTCCCTTTAAATGGGCGTCTGGTTTCATAACCTACCTGGGCTTACGCTTCTCACCTACCCTAGCCGAACTGTACCCACTGAACTTTTCCCGTGCCATTAACAAAATGATTGAAGATTTTACACGCTGGCAAACCTTACCAATCTCATATATAGGTAGATGCCACTTATACAAAATGATCTCCTTCCCCCGTTTATTATACCCGATCCAAATGCTCCCATATCTTCTGACCAAACGAGATGTACAAATAATTAACAAGGCCCTTAATACTTTCATATGGACAAACAAACGTCCACGTATAGCCCTTTTTAAACTGAAACAACAGACAACGCTGGGTGGCGTGAATATACCATGCCCAGAAGACTATTCTTTAGCCGCTAACTACAGATATGCCCTTGACTGGGTGAGAGGTTCCTCTAACTACACTAATATATCTCTGGAACAGAGTATGTTATCCCATGGTACTTTGTCTACCATATTACATTTTCCAGACCCCTTCACACTGACGTCCATCCGCTCGAACCCGCTGCTACTCGCTCCATACAAAGCGTGGCAACATCTTCGAAAACGCAAAGGGCTGACAACTACCTGCTCCCTATTCCAACCACTCCTGCATAACCCAGACTTTCAAGGCGGAGACACAAATGCTATTATCAAGACTTGGTACTCCCAAGGCTTACGTTTAGTATATCAATTCTTAAATGTCACCTGTACCGAAGTACTTACCTTGTCACAATTAAAGATTAAATTCCCGAACTTACATATACCACTATTCGCATATTTTCAAGTACGCAGCTTTGCAACACAATTGATAACACGCTTACGGCCAGCAGATTATAACTTTCCCCTGGACACCCAACTGCGTTTAAACCCCCAGTCTTCCTATCCAACATCCTTTATTTATGCACACACCAGACGCCAACTTGATTTAGATTGTCAAACCACAGGCCTAGCTAAATGGTCGACCACTCTACCAGACATCCCTCTACAGACCATAATACATTGGCACTTGTTACTTAATAAATATTTAGTATCCTCCTCCTATGCTGAAATGCATTTAAAAATATTGCACAGGGCGTATTATACTCCCCGTCTCAGATACCTCACGGGCATCTCTGATAACTCCAATTGCTTCAAGTGCTCCACACATGATGCTGACATCATCCACTGCCTTTGGTCATGCCCTATAATACAGCTATTTTGGAAAGACGTCTGTAATTACATTACAACGACTCTAAACATCCCTCTCAAACCAACTTTACTCTGGGCTTTCTGGAACCAATATGACTCTGATAGTTGCTCATTACCTACAGGCAATAAACTGTTATTAGCTAGGATAGCGGCAGCTTCGAAAAAGACTATTCTATCCCAATGGATACACGGAACCCCTATACCCATAACCCTTTTATTCCCTAGACTGACACATCTATACCAAATGGACTGGATTGAATGCTCTCTTAGAGCGGAATCCAACTCTTCCAAGTTTTTTACAATATGGCTACCCTACGTGATAACCTTGCCACAACCAATTCGTGATAGCATGCGAAAAGTAGTTAAATATACTACATGGTACAATATAGAGACGCTTATGAGGGGATCACCACCCTTCTAACCCCAACTTTACTGTTTTCAGGAACACTGTTTTAGACTAGCATATACACACTGTTAATGGCATGGCACCGAGAGACGACAGAACCTTGCAATGTATTTAGTAATATCCGTAACCTACTGTTATCATCACTTCCTCTACTAATGTATGTGATTGCTCTTGTGTGGAAATAATGTTATACATTCCTATACAACCTGAGATTTGATATTGTCGCTATACAGTTGTCGTGTGCAATGTGTGTGTTACACTTGTATTTTTCTCTTTACCAATAAACAGATTTAAAAAAAAAAAAAGAAAAGCACCAGATCTAAAGAAGAAACTGGTACATAGTCATCTACAACCAACCACATTGATACAAACACACATCAATCAATCCAAACCCAGAACAGGTTTCTACTATTGTGGGACCTGTTTGGGATGCAGAAATGGAGGACCGCAGAGCACCAAACCAGTAAACAGCTTCAGTTCCACCAACACACATAAAGTATATAATATCAAGGACAGACTGACATGCAATAGCAAAGTGGTTATTTACATATTAGAATGTGGATGCAAAAAACAATACATAGGACGAACCACGCGCCCATTGAAAACCAGAATTAGTGAACATATTCGTAATATCAAAAGGGGACTGGAGGAACACAATTTATCAAAACACTTTAAAGATCACCATGAGAGTAACTCGAAATCATTAAAATTCATAGGGATACAGGAGGTTCACCCTAACTGGAGGGGAGGTGACTTTATTGAAAAAATCAATAAAATAGAACTAAGGTGGATGTATGAAATGAAGACACTGGCCCCTTTTGGACTAAATAAAGATAATGAAGTGAAATCAGTTATTTATAAAAAATGAACTTATCTGTCACTTTTAAGATAGGATTCCCTAACATTTAATCCAGATTTGGCATTTGTGCATAACCTATTTACATCTATCAACATCAGCAATTCTTATTTATCAATTTAAAGGGAAATCAGACTTTTAGATAAAGGGATAAATATTTAATCAGGACCCTTTAGAACAATCAGATCAATCAGGTTATCCTATACACTAAATAGAAAGGAGTCTAAGACCAATAGGAGCAGCATATGAAGACCACATGACCGGAAAAGACATCCCATTCACCCTTTAAAAATCAGAACAATTTACTAATTGATTACACCATTCTCCCAGAGGAAGGCCTGACAGAGGCTGAAACGCGTTGGAGGCACCACTGATTTTATTATCCACATTTCATTTATCATTGCCGCACGGAGCAGAGGGGACGAGACGATCCATGAAAGAACTGGTCACGTGACCCGGACATTCAGAGAGCGCGCTCGTAACTAAGCAACCGCAGGACGAGGAACGGAGGAAGAAGTCGGTGTCGGAACTCGGGTCATCATCGGGAAAAGACAACAGGTGAGTGTCCGTATGAGGCGGGGTTAGCCTGGTGAGAAGCTCCGTAGAGCGCCCCCCGGACTCCCTTGCCTCAGACAGGCTGCTCAATCGAACCGACTGGCGCACGGGGAACGTCCGAAGCAGGACGCACCACGGACAGCCAGGGTGAGAGGAGGAAGCCAGTCCGGAGGAAACCACTGTGTCTGTGTACCATATGAATGAACATTGAGTGCTCCACACCGTGAAGACTCAAGTACCTTTTACAGTAATACTGCAGAAGCAATTGAGTACTCAAAAGACTGTACCAAGTAGAATCTGGTGAAACTTGCATGCGGGACGCCGCATTAAGAAAGGGTGACATTGAGAAATGATATGGACAATACTGGACTAAATTGCCTAAATAAACGGAGCTTAGCACTAAAAAATACAGTTGCCACAGAATTATTTCATCCACAATCTGGTATATACTATACTTTATAAATTACACTGGTCAACTATAAAAGTTATTGTCTCATATATCACCTTCCTGTGTAGGTTATATTGTACCTAAAACCATACAGACAATTAATGATAACAAATTGAGGGGTAAGCACATAACAATCACCAGGATTGAGCGCAGCACAAATTTGTATTTTTTGTTTCCATTTGGAGGTTGGTCACCTTTAAGTGCGGCAGCTTATCCGAACAAAAAGGGACTCGGTGCGCAGTTAAGCAAACAAATTCTGTTGCAGAAGATCCCCGCAAAGAGGTAGAGGCCACGGATCTTCGAGGAGCATCTCCAGAAGGTCCGCGTACCAGGCCCTTTTTGGCCAGTCCGGAGCAAAGAGTACTGCTTGAACCTTTTCCCTTTTTATTCGTTTTAGAATTCTTGGGATCAGAGGAAGTGGAGGAAACATGTACACCATCTGATAGACCCATGGAGTTGTGAGACCATCTATCGCCACCGCCTGTGGGTCTCTCAACCTGAAACAATACCGCCTGAGCTTCATGTCGATCTGTGGATATCCCCATCGACTTGTCAAGCACCAGAACACCTCCGGGTGAAGGCCCCACTCACCCGGGTGCAGGTCATGTCTGCTGAGGAAGTCTGCTTCCCAGTTTTCTACTCCCGGAATGAAGACCGCTGACAACGTCACAGGGTTTCTTTCTGCCCAGAGGAGAATTCTTAACACCTCTGACATTGCTGCTCTGCTTTTCGTTTCGCCCAGTCGGTTTATGTACGTTACTGCCGTCACATTGTCTGGCTGGACCTGAATTGCCCGATCTTGAAGATGATGTGAGGCCTGCAAAAGGGTATTGTATATGGCCCTAAGTTCCAGAATGTTGACTGGAAGGATGACTTCATGACTTGACCATCTTCCCTGAATCTGCACCCCCTGAGTGACTGCTCCCCAACCTCTGAGGCTTGCGTCTGTAGTTAACAGAATCCATATATGAATTCCCAACCTCCATTCTGCGACGAGGTGAGAAGACTGTAGCCACCACAGAAGGGAGATCCTGGCCTTTGGCGACAGACGGATCCTCTGGTGCACGTGAAGATGCGATCCGGACCATTTGTCCAACAGATCAAGCTGGAAGGGTCTTGCGTGAAACCTTCCGTATTGAAGTGCCTCTTAAGAGGCCACCATTTTCCCCAGAAGGCGAATGGACAGATGTACCGACACCTGGGTTGGCTTCAGGACATCCCGAACCATCGACTGGATTACCAATGCCTTTTACAATGGAAGAAACACCTTTTGTGAATCTGTGTCCAGTATCATTCCCAGGAATGGGAGCCTCCGCGTTGGCTCTAGGTGAGATTTTGGAAGGTTCAGAATCCACCCGTGATCCTGGAGGAATTTGGTTGAGAGAGTAATGATGTCCAGCAACCTTTTCCTGGACGGCGCTTTTATTAAAATATCGTCCAGGTATGGAATTATATTCACTCCCTGTTTGCGGAGTAGAAATATCATCTCTGCCATCACCTTGGTGAACACCCTCGGTGCCGTGGAGAGACCAAATGGCAGGGCCTGGAACTGGTAGTGACAGTCCTGCAGTGCAAACTGGTTAAGCCTGATGAGGCGGCCAGATCGGAATATGAAGGTACGCATCCTTGATATCCAGAGAAACTAGGATTTACCCTTCCTCCAGACCTGAGATCACCGCTCTCAGAGACTCCATCTTGAATTTGAACACTCGTAAGTACAGGTTCAAAGACTTCAGGTTCAGAATTGGTCTTACCAAACCGTCCGGCTTCGGTACTACGAACAAGTTGGAATAGTAACCCTTGTTTAGTAGATGAGGTGGAACTGGAACAATGACTGGAGTCTGTACCTGTTTTTGGATGGCATGCAGTAAAGTTATGCTTGCCTCTTGTGAAGCTGGCAAGCCTGATTTGAAGAATCTGTGAGGTGGAGCTTTTGGAACTCCAGTCTGTAGCCCTGGGAAATAAGATCTATGGACAAAGATCTGATTGAAAAATTGTAGTCGAGCTCCCACCTGACAGCCTCCCAGGTATTGCGGTCCACAGTCATGCTGAAGTCTTTGAGGAAGCAGAGCCTGAGCTCTGTTCCTGAGCACCTACTGTTGCTGGTTTGCGTGGTTTACCTCTTGCGCCGCTGGAGAACGTAGAAGCACCTCTGGATTTGCCCTTGAACTTGGTCGTCCGAAAGGACTGTAACTTAGAAGCTGAATAAGTCTTCTTGGATGGGGGGGGGGTGCGGAAGGAAGATACATAGACTTAACCGCAGTAGCTGTGGAGATCTATTTGTCTTATTCATCTCCAAAGACAAAATCCCCCCTAGATAGGGAATCTAACCCCTCAATTAGGTTACCTGACCATTTAGCAATGGCTTTAGTGATCCACGCACATGCAATAGTGGGTCTTTGGGCCACCCCGGAAGATGTGTACAATGATTTGAGTGTAGTCTCAATTTTACAATCAGCCGTGTCTTTCAGGGAGGCTGCACCAGGAACAGGCAATACAGTTTTACGTGACAGTCTAGATACTGATGCGTCCACTGTCTGTGGATTTTCCCATTTTTTCCTATCCTCCAGAGGAAAAGGAAAAGATGAGAGCAACCTTTTAAGGATCTGAAACTTATCAGGATTAACCCGTGGTTCTTCAAACAGGGTATTCAATTCCTTTGACACAGGAAAAATAACCGAGGACTTCTTTTTTTAAATTAAACTAAGATTCCTCACACTCCTCTGACACCTTATCAGGAATATGCTGAACATCTCTGATAGCCTCTATAAGAGCCTCTATTCCCTGTGACAGAGCTGCATCCCCCACTCTGAGTCCACCTCCCCCTCCTCCATGTCTGACCTGTCAGCATCAGACTGCAGGATATGGGCCAGAGATCGCTTTTGCAGACAAATGGGAGGGGATTGAGACGCTGATTTGGGGACTGAGTCTCTGTTCATAAACTCATCCACAGTCTGTTTTAAGTATTGCGTCTCTTTCTCATTGCGGGACAATTTTGTAGAAAGAGTAGAGATCATTCCTTTAAAAGAATTAACCCACTCTGGTTCAGCCCCGCTATTCTGTGAACCCCGAGTACCCAGTAGTGAGCCCCCTGGTGAAGAGGAACACTCTGCTGTACAAGAAACACAGTCTTTGCCTGACATAATGTAATGTGACAACACACACACACACAGGAAAAGGTTAAGCACAAGTAACCCACAAAGAGCCCTTCAGGGAGAGACAGAGTTGTTTGGAGCCAGCCCCCATCGCGCCCCTACCGCCACTGCCAAGCTTAGCCGGGTCACAGACTAAGTACCCTGATAGGGGACTTTGTACACGAATAGTCGCTCCCACCCTGCTATGACCCCCTGGTACCGCTGAGGTTATTTGGAGTCACACCGAAAGAGCTGAACGTCCCTGTCAGTCAGCGTCTGAGTCCACTGCAGAGGGAAAATGGCGCTGGTGAGCTGCTGAATCCTCTCATAGTGAAGGCCCCGGGGCTCAATGGCGCACGGTCTTCCCGCTTTTTTTTATACTGGCTGAGGTAATTTTTGGTCTTAAAATGGAGCAGAACCGTTTTAAGGCCTTGTTTGCCAGTTTGGGTACAGTGTACAGCAGGGAGGGGCTAAACAGTCGATCGCGGACATGCAACCAGTCGATCGCGATGCGCCGCCCATCCACCCGAAGCCGCACCTCTCCTGCCTGCCGCCCTGCCCCTCAGTCTGGTCTCCGGCAGTGACGGCGGAGTGTATAGCTCAAATCAGGCGCCGGTTCGTTAGCCAATCAGAGCTCGCGGACTGTTGCCTGATTTGAGATATACACGCTGCCGTCACCGCCGGAGACCAGACTGAGAGGCAGGGCGGCAGGCAGGAGAAGCACGCGCTGCGCTCTCCACACACAGCACAGTGAGCAGTACTATGGGGGCATATCTGGCACTGTGGGCACATGGCACAGTGGGGGCATATCTGTATCTGGCACTGTGGGGTCATATCTGGCACTGTGGGGGCATATCTGGCACTGTGGGGGCATATCTGGCACTGTGGGGGTATATCTGGCACTGTGGGCACATGGCACTGTGGGGGCATATCTATATCTGGCACTGTGGGGTCATATCTGGCACTGTGGGCACATGGCACTGTGGGGGCATATCTGTAATCTGGCACTGTGGGGGCATATCTAGCACTGTGGGCACATGGCACTGTGGGGGCATATCTGTAATCTGGCACTGTGGGCACATGGCACTGTGGGGGCATATCTGTAATCTGGCACTGTGGGGGCATATCTAGCACTGTGGGCTCATGGCACTGTGGGAGCATATCTGTATCTGGCACTGTGGGGGCATATCTGGCACTGTGGGGGCATATCTGGCACTGTGGGGGCATATCTGGCACTGTGGGCACATGGCACTGTGGGGGCATATGTGTTTGAGGTTTTTACCTGTGGGGGCCAATGTGTTATTTCGTGCGAGACAGTCATTACACTCTGTGCAGCAAGGCTACGTCCCTTTTTTGTTATACCACGCCCACTTTTTGTTATACCACGCCCCTTTTTTATATTATTCCACCTAGGTAGATCACAAAGCTTTTCAGCTTTCAAAGTAGATTGCCGACTCCAAAAGTCTGGCCACCCCTGGTGTACAGTGTACTGAGACGCAGTTGTGTACTGTGTCTGGAGACGCATTCTGGCCCGTTTAGAAGCCACGCGTCTCCGTACCCTCGTGCCGCCATAATGGCCGGCACCCCGCTAACCGGGCTCAGTACTCACCACTCTTCATTCTTCTGGCTCTGTTAGGGGTGGCAGTGTGCTGCGGGAATGTACACTCGCCGTGGTGGGGCTTGTGAATAGTTCCCTCAGGAGCTCAGTGTCCTGTCAGCGGGGAACGGGACCATTAACCCTTCAAGAGCTTGGGCCGTCGCTGTCGTGTTCCTCCCCCCCTTCCCCCCCAAGTACCACGAAGCAGGCAGGTTGGTGCCAACCAGCCCTGCCTGCAAATAACATACATAGAAAATAAATGCAGAAAACTCTTCAGGAGCTTCCTTCAGCGTGACCAGCTCCTCCGGGCACATTTTCTAAACAGAGTAGGAGGGGCATAGAGGGAAGAGCCAACCCACACTATCAAATTATTAAAGGGCCATGGCTCCTAGTGGACCAGTCTATACCCCATGGTACTAAATGGACCCCAGTATCCTCTAGGACGTAAGAGAAAGTACCAGACAATCAACTCCTGTCATGTTACAGGCTTTGTTTGAAAAATGACAGTTTAGAGCTGATTGGTTGGTACTTTATAACTCTCCAAGGTTTAGTGCATACAGTATGCTCCTGTATTAGTTATTGTGGTCTACAGATAACTACACACAAAGGCAGATCAGTGTTCTCCCTAGCTGGGTGGCATTATGTGGTAGTCGGGTTGGGGCGAGTTTAAGGATTGATTATTTTCCCGCATGCTGGCTATTTACGGGCCACACAAGAATTCTCTTAGGGACAATTTACCAAAATTGTGTTTTGCATGGGCAGTTTTAGGTTTGATTTTTGTGAGCTAATTAAATGTCCAACCTAGCCTTTTATGGCTCCAATATATTAAATAGAAAACCATGATATCTGATATTTCTTTACTTTGAAACATTTGATAACAGTCAGAAGACCATATAAAAGATTGCTTTAATCTTGTCTGCGTTTAATACTGACGCTACTCACTGCAGGTCTGGGTGTCATCTCTCCATGCAGATTATATTCTATATTGGAAGAGATGTGGCTTTCTTTTCATAATCATTTATACTTCTGTTTTGTTTTTAAACAAAGAGAAAATAAATCAGTCTAGAAATTGCTTGCATTGAAACACATTTGTACTTATTGATTAACAAGGAACAAAGGGAGAACCTACACACTTATACCTTAGTAAACCTCAAGCTATTAACAATAGATTACTCCCCATTACTTACAACAACTCAATAGCAGTGCTTGGCCACAAGGACAAAAGGGTCAAGAATATTCTGCTACGTGATTGGAGAGGCAATGAGATCATGGAATCATTGAATAAAAATAATATTAATAATACAACATTATGTGAGAACAAAAATAAAAAAAGTCTGAAAACTGAGCTGAATAATGCTTGCAATAAATATTCTATTACTTTCTCTTCTACGACTAATTTGTGTAAAGTAGACTAAAATGAAACGTTTTGGGCGTTTTTTCATATGGTCACCTTTGAGGTTGCATTTAGCTGTCACGAGTAAACCTACAATACCCATTGTTCTGAATGCCACCTATTAAACTAGTTTAATGCTAACCTCATGTCAAACACTAGAACCACAGAGCCCAGTGGCTCCAAGTTCTTTGACACCTCAACACTTCCTACAGTCAATAGAGTAAAGTAGGTGAACAGCCAACCATCAAACCAATGCTCTTGGCACACAAGGTAATGGTATGAAATTTCAACCTCTTATGCCTCACTTGGCTGAACTGACTAAAAAGAAGGTACAAGGGGGCGTCTTACAACTGCCAGTGACCATACACAACACCCCCACTGTTCAGCTAGTTGGAAGGGAAAGTCATTTTACTGATGAACAAATAGACGTCACGCTTTTCAAAAGCCTACAATATTTATTTATGCATGCAATATTGTAGTGCATTTGTTCTTTTTAGAACAGCCAAACATTTGATTTTTTTAAAGATAATTAAAACAATCATCAATCTAATGATTGCATTCCAATTTTTATTTCATCTCCACATCAAAAAAAAAAAAAGAGATAATTTAAAAAAAAAAAAAAATTAATACTCCCTTGAGATGATCAACTAAATGAAAGCGTAAGTACCGTCACATAATAATGGTAAGCGTACCCTTTGGGAAATAGATGACTTTCTCAATTCAAGGTATTCAAAAGCTCATTGAAAAAAGTGTTCATTTGGAATGCAGATATCAAAGATGATGCAAATGTTCAAAAGAAACGTATAACTTACCAGATGTTCTAATCCAGCTTTGATGTTTACCGAGTCCCTGTAACAGAAGAACAAAAGTTCTAAATAGTTGCTAAATTCTTGTCCAACACAATTTGTGCCCATAGCTCCCTAACGTTTAAATATTGACCTGTGTGATTTTGTCTTTATTACACCTCGTACACCGGATTAATATTGTAAACCAACATGCCTGCTTAAAAATGCTCTTTTTAATACCTCCACTTTTATAGAAAAATGGTCTGCCATCTGAGAGACGTGACAGCATAACTTAGATATTACATGGAGACTGCAGTTAGACCACCCAGTAGGATTGCATCGGTTTTGGTATTTCAAATATCTGCATGATGCTAGAAAATTTTTCAGCTGAACTTTCCGAGCTGATATTTTATTTGTTTCTTCAGAAAGTAAATAGAAAGAAATGTGGAGAAAAATTCAAACAATAAAAGATAGAGGTCCCTTCAACCTTTCATGAACTATAGCGGTGATTATGCATGCCAAAAAATACTTTTCTTCTTTTGTATAGTTAAATATCAATAGACAAATGAAAGCATAACTTGAAAAGGACATATAATGACTAGAAACATACTTTCAATATTTTCACTGAAAGTTAAATCTACTAACATCCCCAATGTGCTCAGTTTTGCAATATGGAACTCTGGGGTCTGCAACAGTTATTCCTGGGGACTTTACAGTTCTCTAGAAAGCAAATAACATCTGCTCTCCAACTTTACATGGTGGTGAAAGGTTTGTGTGAACATGAGGACCAATCACAAATACCAGTATCTTATTTGTGCCTTGTGATTGGCCCTCTTGCTCACCCTGCTCCAGTTTTTGCACAGCCAAGTGAAAAATAGAAGCCCCAGGTCAAAAAAATAAATAAACGATGTTCACGGACAATAGCATCCTGTATAGACGTATCACGCAAGGCTCCTATGGAATCTCCCTCATAATGTTTGTAAGCTTAGAAGTTGTGGAAACAGCAAGTGTGCAAAGGGAGTAGTTCACACAGAATGTAATAATATGAATAAGCAGCTGCTTCCATTAATGCAGATGTGACACCAGTCTAACTGGCAATAGGTTACAAACACGTAAAAATGTCAAAGTAGTATACACAGTAAGGACTCCTTTCCATCTTCTTTAAAGCATTTTCACGTGTTAATTAATGGTGCATATCGTTAACACCATTGCATTCTGAAACCATAATCCTGCTTTTAAAGTTGTACTGCCTACCTACAAAGATATTTTACTATTATGTCCCCTCTACACAGCGAAAGCACCCGCTGGTCTTTCCCACACACTCCTTTGCGACCCTTAAAAATGAGATATATGTAGCTTCTGTAAAGCCCCATACACACTAGGCGATATTTTCAACAATATCGCTCATTTTGACTCTTCTGAGCGATATCGTTTGTAATATCGTCTAGTGTGTATGCACTATACCGTTAACGATGCACGCAGGTCGTTAACGAGATGTTCTGTCGCCCGTACATGCAGATCAATCTGACAATATTGTCAGAAGCTGCATGTTCGGGGTTGTGGGAAGATTACTTCACTTAGCGATATCATTCAGTGTGTATGCACTAAGGGGGTAATTCAGATCTGATCTGATGTGCTAAATTTCTCAGACATGCGGGGGGATGCCCAGCACAGGGCTAGTCCGCCCCACATGTCAGGCTCTGCCCCCCACATGCATGGGTGCAAAAGCATTGCACGCTGGCGATGCTTTGGTACCCGGCGAGTAGCTCCCTGCCAGGTGGCTACCCGCCGCGTTCTGGGTCGCAGCAGCTGCGTGTGACATCATGCAGCCACAGCGGACCGCCCCAGCAAAGGCCCGGACACGCCTGTGTTGTCCAGGCCATGCCCCACCAACGGCATTCTAACGCTGTTGGCACGCCCTCTCCCGCCCCGTGACTGCCTCTGCCTGTCAATCAAGCAGAGGCAATCGCAGCCCCCTCACTGGGCTCCCGGGTTGCGTGTGTGCACTCCACAAAGGGATTCAGACTGCGATTGCTGTCGTTTGCCCTGGAGTTTAAGGGCAAACACTGACGATATTGCTCATGAAGCATATCACCTAGTGGGTACCCAGCTTAAGACAGAGCCAGCAGAAAAAAGGGGTGCACGTAGCTACTCCTGGGGCTCCAGCTATAGGGCAGTGTAATATTAGTATAACATTTACTTCCAGTAGGTACAGTAGTACTGCAGCTAACATTTTAATGCATACCTATTTTTGCACAAGCATTACAGATACAACTGGAAAAAGGTCTAAATTACACATTCATTTTCATGTGTTAAGCGTTCCTACTTTGTTTATGTATGAATAAGCAATCACTATATACACTTCTTTGCATAAGTGATTTCTTGACACTGTAAATAATACTTTTTGGAAAATAAAGTGGTGTTAAAAGGGAGTGAGGGGTGTGAAACTTTCCACAACAAAACATTCCTGGGCTAGTGAGTGGCAGCAGCTAGACATTGGAGCTCAGTACTGCCCGCAGAAACAGTGCATAGAGACTGTGCAGGTCCTGTAAATGGTTTATGTCAATTTTTTATCTGTGCAAGTCCTAAACCAAGTCACCATGTGCCGGGATTATCATGGAGTTTGTTTACTGTAGCTCGATAAGAATATATTTCCGAGCGGATTACCTAATTCTTGAGATGAAGCGCACCACAATGATCAGCCTGTGCCCAGGGCCATCCTAACATACAGGCAGACTGGGCAGGTTCCCATGGACCCACGATTCTAGGGGCCTTCCAGTAGGGGCGGGCTGGTGCCTGCCGAGTTTCTTGGGAGGCAGGTACAGAATGCTGCCTGAATGCTCTACTTGTGAATAACACAGAATAAGAGTAACCAGGCAGCATTTGCTACCTGCCTCCCAGCCTCCAACTAGAGTGATTGGCTATCAGCATGCTGATTGGTGGATAGCTGGAGCTATCCAATCATCAAATTTCTAACAACCATTCACTGTATGAAAGCATGTGGAGAAGGGTTGGTATCGATATACTGGCGCCCTTCACCCCGGTGGTCAGAATCCCGTCTGCAGGATGACGGGAGCCGGAATGCCAGCAGCGGGACAAGCACAAAAGAGCCATGCTGCACTCGCCGCGCTATGCTATTTATTCTCCCTCCAGAGGTGTCGTGGACTCGCCGAGAGGGAGAATAGGTGTCTGTATCCCGGCACCAGTATGCTGAGCGTCGGGATCCCGACAGGTGGGATATTGAATGCATCCCTGTGGAGAGATGGTGCAGGATGCAGGAGGGGTAAGTTACGAGTTTTTATTAATTTATTTAATGAATGGGTGAGTAGGAGCCCCAATGCATTGCTTTGCCGATAAGACAGACCTGCCTGTGCCTAATCCAGTCACATGTGGTCTATAAAAAAGTATCGAAATGGTGTATGCTTTCTATCCAGCCCTGCAATGAGTGCAATTGCTACACAAACCACTACCACCTCTAATAAAGTACACTGTCAATTATAAGAACCTCATGCAAAGGGGAAGCTGTCTCTTGACAGTATGTCAGGGCAGGAATAAAAACTAAAAGGATTTAGAAAAAAATATTGAAGGCCATTAATGTTTGCCAACATCATTATTTTCAAGGATTTAACCACAAGGCTGCTGAAAAGCTGATGAGACTTTGTTTACAGGGAAAAGGAATTGAGATGTCCATTATCTAGACGGAGATAAAACCCTGAGCATTTATTGAGACATTTAAGTGCAACCTTCTTAATGAAGCTAATTTACTAGAGAGAAGGAACGACTTTCTATCACTAGCTGATAACTCCCTGATGCAGTGTCTGGATGTTATTTAGTGGTCTGTGTGCTGCGCAGTGCCTGTATGACATTATCAATATTTGGACAACTTTGCCTCTCCACTGAAAGCAGCCCTAATTCAATTACAGGCCTCAGAACTGATAACATGGTCCTGAAGTGGAAAATGGGAAGAGATTATTGGCAAATGAATAAAGATTTGTATCGTAAAAACACATAGGATTACAGCAGGTCTCTCTTTTTTTTTTTTTTTTAATCATTCCCTGTCTTAAGTCTTCAGGGAACCAAGAGTTTCCCTTCCGCTCATACTGCACATCGATTTTTGAATTAGACTGCAATATTAAATAATTAATATAGTGGCTATTATTGATGCTTTGCATTAGTTGAATATTAGGTTATCAATCAAAATCCGCTTGGTTTAATGTAATAATATTGAAAAAGTGACATGGGTCGTTCATTCAATTTGTAGTTGAGACGGCCCAGATAGTAATGCTGAAGTGTAACATGAAGCTGACCAGCAGCAAATGCTGTGGTCAAACGGGAGTTACAGGAGTAATCGGCAGAAGGCATGGAGTCTCTCCTTTACATCTTCTGGCATCTCGAAGATTTAACTCTTGCCATCTGTGTCAGAGATAAAATTCCTTAACAAATGCAATGAAAACAGGCCACAAACTATACATGTTGCTACTATGATGCAAGTGTCAAACCATTAACTATCATCAACACAAATTACTGATAACAGTGAATACATCTAAGAGGAGCCATTGGTATATGCATGAAAGCTGATAAAAGGGCCTTATTCACGTTTGTTAGTAAACCAAAAAAAGCACACTAATGGGCAAAATCACTGCAGGTGGGGCAGATATAACATGTGCAGAGAGAGATAGATTTGGGTGGGGTGTGACAAAAAGTGAAATCAAAATTGCAGTGTAAAAATAAAGCAGCCAGTATTTACCCTGCACAGAAACAATATATATAACCCACCCAAATCTAAATCAATCCATGTAATTCAATGAGAAAAATTGAAAAGTGTGATCTTGGACTTCTCCACTATTGTTGGAGCCTCTCACAGCGCATGTAAGACCGTTCTTTATTCATTTTCTAAGTGGACAATATTTGTAATATAGTTAATATAAATTCAAACTTCAACAATATACAAATAAATAATTCCTCCATAAAACAAAAATGTTCTAATGTGGGATTCAAACTCCTGTTCCCACATGCTGCACAATATAGGTTTCCTCTAGGCCACAGTGGCTTTATTCAAGCTGCAGATACTTCTAGACTATCAGACGATATATTGAAATGACACTTCTAGGTGAGATATACTCATTAGAAAACAAGAGTTAAATAGATTTACAATACCTCAAACTTCAACAATATACAAATAAATAATCCAACTCTAAAATATGCATGTATTAACATAATTCACAGGAGATATGCACCAAAGAAGCATGGGGGTCTTTAGAAAAACATAAGTAGTATAAAGGGGATGCAGTTGGCATCCCGATGGTTAGGATGCTGGCCGTCAGAAGACCGGCTCTGGAATCTGGACACCGCTGAGAATCCAGACAGACAGTCAGCATCCCGAATGCAAGTATGCCGGTGAGGGTCCGGCTGCGGGGGATGGGGGTGGGTGTTAGCATACTTACTAAAAAGTGTTAGGATTCTGACAGACAGGATGGCGCTGTCTGTATTCTGACTGCCGACATCCTCACTGTCTGGCTACCATACCCAACCTGTATAAAGTCACTCTTACAGGACCAGTTAGGGAGTATATCGCGCTATCTCACAATTACAGTCCCTCTGAATCTCCAGATTCAAATGCTGGCAACTAGGGGCATAGTCAGACCTTTGTGGGCCCCATAGCAACATTTTGAAGGGACTCCCATTCTTATGCTTAAAGAGAGAAACCTCTCTGCAGCATTTGTTAATTTTATGCCCCATAATAGGGCCCTAGTTCATTTTCTGACCCATAGCAGTGCCCTAGTTCACATTATGTCACACTGTAGGGCTGCCAGTACTCCATACTAACCTACTCTCCCGGAATGGTTGGGAGGCTTCCAAAAATCGTATGGCATGTCCAGCCCCCTGGAAGAGTGGGCAAGTCTCCCAGCCAGCCGCCACTTACCTGCACCCAACCACATACGCACACAACCCACCCGCAGCCGGGGCCCCATCCTCTGGCTCAAAATTACTGTAATCTCAGCATTTTGTAGCGGGGGCAGGTCCATGATGACGTGATTTTGCAGACACGCCCCCACACCACCTCTACTCAGCATCACCCCCTCTGCCATACCTCCAGTATGCTGCACCACCTTCCACCCACCATGCCGAGCTGGCTGCCTCCTCCCGGAGGGTGCTGCCAAAATATCGGCAAGTATACAGTACTCATTATGCAACACAGTATCCCCGATTCATATTATGATCTACAGTGTCCCCAGTTCATATCATGCCACATTACAGGGCCCCCAGGTCACATAATGCCAGTAAGGGCCCCTATATACCATCCAATGTTGATGTATAAAATGTATATAGCTCATGTAACTTTGACAGGGATGGTGGGCCCCATAGCTGCTGCACTCCCTGCACCCATGGTAGCTACGCCTATGCTCAAAAAGTAAATGAAAAAAAGTCCTCAAAGAACTTACAAGAGACTTATCACCGATTTTTGACCTGCTGGTCCTCCACACCAGTTGTTATATATGTGTATTTCTACTCTGGGCCTGACTCATGTTTGTAAGTAAAGGAAAATATCAAGAAACTGGGCAATGCAGATGAGGACATATGTAACACATGCGGAGAGTTAGATTTGGGTGGGGTGTGTTCAAACTGAAATCTAAATTGCAGTGTAAAAATGAAGCAGCCAGTATTTACCCTGCACAGAAAAATCTAACCCAGTTTGCTTTACTTACAAACATGAATCAGGCCCTCTGTGCAATGCTGGTTACGATGCTGGTAGTGGTTATACAGAGTATTCGTCTTATGAAACTGGTGTAACAGATGGTACTGTTATCCTCCTAGAGAGGAGACTGCTCTCAATACATACACCTGTCCAGTGTTTAAGATGCAATAAGGGAAGGACATATTCTTATGGACCAGAGTGCCAATAAATCAGAATACAGGATTTAGAAAACCTCCTATATCACGAAGTCCTCCTGTGTAGATACTGATTCTCCTAAAGGCGTTTCAGCGCTCTCCGGCACCTTTCTAAAAGGTTAATGGAAGCAGGGCAGCTCCCATACTAATTCTCCGTAATATTACCAAAGAATGACAGCCCCATTTTTAAGGCCATCAGAGTATGAAAGCAAATATCTAGGTACACAAAATAATACATTTAGACTTTTGGGTGTAATTAGCTTGTCTTAGTGTCAACATTATTTACTATAAAACATAACTGAGTGAACAGGATTCACAGCCTGCTCAGATCTCAAACACAGGTTTTATTTCAGAGTGCGGGGCTGATACACCACCTATCACCACCATTCGCTAAAAACAGTGTGATCTAGAGGATCAGTTAGTAGACACATGCATTCAAAGCCATTTCTTTAAAACAAGTTCTAGGGGTTGATGCATCAGGCAGTGAAAAGAGTGGAGACGTTGCCCATAGCAACTAATCTGCTTCTACCTATCATGATTTAATAAATACTCTATCAAAGCTCACTGGTCCACTTCTCCAATCTTTTCACTGCTTGATACATAAACCCGTAAGTCACTACTATCCCCATTAATAACATACACAGATGAAAAGAAAAGACATGAAACAATGCATTAATACATCCACAAATTAATGTGTAAAATGGACGTAATTCACTTGACACCCGCACATTCTGAAGAGGGGCACAACATGAAGCTCATATTCCTTTGGTCCAGGTGAAAGCAGTAACTGCATCTTACAAAGCGGGCAAACAACTGGCCACCACTGAAGGCGCTTAAGACGAATAACAGATAAGCGGGACGCCGCCATCTGTACCAGGTACTTTAACTGAACTATATTTGTACCGCACCTACAGGAGCTTAAGCTTATTGAGGCTTATATGCACGCAAGAGACAGAGGACTCTGTTACCCGCACAGTGGATTACACTGTGTACTACATATGTTACATGATTAATTCATTGCACCACGGCAATTGTTCAATGTTTTGATGTTACATGTCATCTGCATAGACATATGTTATGCACAATATTGTTTATAAAGTAAAAACAGCATTGTTATAAGTAACATCAGCAACTTCTGTGATCATTACAGCAGTTATTGGAAACATAAATAAGGGGTAGAGAGCTATATACTCAGGGGCGTTTTAAGAGAGGAGGAGGCCCATGTGCAGCCTTCTGATCCAGGGGCCCCCTCCTCTCTGACTGTGCACAGGATTTAATACTTACCTCTCCGGAGTCCCCCGGCGGTGCCGTCCTTCTCCGCGGCAGCGGCAATAGAGTCTGAGAACAGACTCTATTGCGCATGGGCAAACCTCCGGGAACACGGCGCGGCCGCCATTTTCCCAAACATTTTGCTAATGCGCATGCGCGAAACTCCAGAAAAATGGCCGCCGTGCCTTCTTTCTAGAGTTTTCAGCAGGCGCAATAGAGTTTGTTCCCCCTAGTGTTCAAACTCTATTGCACTGCCGAAAAGGGATGGATCCGACGGGGGACTTCAGAGAGGTAAGTATTAAGCAAATGGGTGCAGTGTGTGCGGGGTGGGCCCCCCTGGACCTGGAGGCCCGTGTGCCTCGCACACACTGCACCCATTATAGAAACACCAATGTATATACTATACAGTTATCTTACACAGTTATGCCTCATACACAGTTATGCCTCATAGTAATACTTTAGTTAAGCTTAATGTTATGACCCATAATTTTACCCTATTACTTTTTATGTCCTATAGTAGTGCTCCTGTTCATTGTATGCCCCATAGTAGCGCCCCAGTTCACAATATGCCACATTCACTAAAAATGAAATGTCACCTCATTAAGGCATAGCAAAAGGTCACACCTAACTGCTTAGCCATCATTTCTGAGAATCTGGTCAAAAACTACATGAACTGAGCCCTGGGCCCCCTAAGCCTCCGGGCCCCATATCAATGGCACCTTCTGTACCTATTATAGCTATGCCCATGATTATAAATGTATATTTGGACATATACAAAGTATCTTGGAAAAAAAAAAGGCATTTTCCAAAGAAATGTAACATATATTTCAATATGTGTACGGAAATTGTTAAAATCCCAGCTGCTAGAAATTCAAATAATAATGCAGGACACCATGACAAAATCAGCATAGAACTCAGGAGCATTCAAACACTTACAGCTTCTCACTCCTAACTACATGAACGAAAGTGTCTCAGAAAATGAAAGGACACACTAAAAGGACTTTGGGAAATGTGAAAACTGTACTAAAACTTATTTTTTAGATCACACAATGCAAAATCTGATATGGATATAGGCAAATTCAACCAGATAGTGTACATCAGAAAAGTGACTGCACAAGTTAATCTCCTGCCTTACCACAAAGGAAAGCGCTCATTAAAATGCAGCAGAATTAGCAGAGAACAAGCAGAAAGCTGTAGTCACACTACTCTTCTAGGCTTATAAAGATTAACAATAACAAGTAAACAAACAGGAATGAGGAAACAAGATTAGGAGACAACAACAAGGGCCATCAACATGTACCATTGGAACTCACAGGAAACGTGCACAGACCACATACATCCACATGCAGAAAATACAGACTTCCAGGGGCTACTAATGCCCTCTGCTCAAACTCATACCAACTCCTTTCAGCAGCTGAAGACAAGGTCTTTCTCTTTATTTTTACAGGATCTTTACTCAGTGACCAACAACATGAGATGTTTTTAATCTATTGTCCTCGTTGACAATGTTTTTACATTTATAAAGGCTGCCCGACTCTTGCACACAGTGGCGGCAGGCCTGAACCAATGCACATCAGAATGCAGCCTACAGTATACTGCTAAGATTTACAGAAGTTAATAGGACAGAGTGTCACAGTGCTCCACTTTATTTCCTTTTAAAAAAAATCACAAATTGTGCAGATTTACTTTTGATAAATTACCCCAAATCTTCACACATTTCCCAACAAGGGGGGTGAGGAGGTTTAGAAACTACCACAGATAAGGGGGAATGCCTAGGAACTTGCAGGATCTAGAGGCAATACTAGATGGCTTTGTCAAACATGGAAGTCTTGAGGTTGTTAAGGTAATAACAAAAGCAGTAGTTGATACAGAGGATAAGGTCACTTGGGAGCGAGTAAGTAACATGATTTGAGAGAAATGCACTGAAAAGAGATAATATTAATAATAATTATTATTTTATTTATACAACGCTCTTTCTCCAATAGGACTCAAGGCGCTTAACAGATACATAGCATAATATAGTACAGAAAATAATTAAGTACATTTTCATAAAATACAGAAGCATGAAGATACTAAAAGGGACATTATGGAAATGCTTGAGTAAACAGGAAAGTCTTGAGTCTACTTTGAAGGATTCAATAGTTGGGGCCTCTCGCACTGTGCGGGGAAGTGAGTTCCATAGAGTCAGAGCCGCATGTCTAAAAGCTCGACCTCCAGATAAGTTACGGGAGATTCTAGGTACTGCTAAAAGTCCTTCATCTACAGATCGCAATAATCGAGTGGGGCAGTATGGGGTCAGAAGCTGCTTCAGGTACCTTGGGCCCTGGGTCATGTAGTGCTTTGAAACTCAGTAAGCCAATCTTGAAGATCATTCGCCATCTTACAGGCAGCCAGTGAAGAGAGTAGAGGATGGGTGTTACGTGGCTAGAACGGGACTGGTTGGTTAACAGCCTGGCAGCTGTGTTTTGCACCAACTGTAAGCAGTGCAATTCTTTTGCTGGTAGACCAAGATAGAGGGCATTACAGTAGTCTAATCGAGATGATACAAATGCATGACTTTTGGCAGATCATCTGAGGGAATTAAGTGCTAGATTCTGGCTATGTTCCTCAGGTGAAAGAATGAGGATTTGATTGTGGCTGATATCTGATGTTTAAGTGTCAGGCCACCATCCAGGACAATGCCAAGATTCCGCACACGATCAGTGGTTTATGATTCTGAATCCCCGAGTGTAAGTCCAGTTGGTTGGCTATGCTGCAGTCTTGTCCTTTGATATTGCGGTCGTATCATAAGGACCTGTTTTTTCCGTGGTCCAGTCGCAGGCAACTGCTGCTCATCCACTCAGCTAGACAGCCATTTAGGGTTGCTATTGGGTTATCAGTGCCTGGAGCAAAAGGACAAGTACAGTTGTGTATCATCTGCATAGCAGTGGTAGACCAGGCCATGGCGCCTGATTATTTCACCCAACGGGCGCATGTATACTGCAAAAAGCATGGGGGATAGTATAGAACCTTGTGGGACACCACATGGCAATGGCACTGATGGTGATGAGTATACTCCAGACAATACTCTCTGTGACTTGCCTGTGAGAAATTATTTGAACCAGCTTAGGACTGTGCCATCCAGACCACAGAAATGTATCAGTCGCTCAATAAGAAGCCCATGGTCCACGGTATCAAATTCTGCAGAGAGAACCAGAAGGATTAATATTGAACAGTCACCTCTGTCTCTTGCCATCAGAAGATCATTTAACACACACACCAGGGCTGTTTCAGTGCTATGTCTTCTCCTGAATCCTGATTGGAATGGATCATAAATATCATGGGTTATCAGGCGGGTTTCCAGTTGATTTGCAACCACTTTCTCAATAACCTTTCCTAGGAAAGGAAGGTTTGATACCGGTCTCTAGTTGGTCATGCAGTCGGGATTTAAATTTGTTTTTTTAAGAAGCGGTCTAACAATTGCTTCCTTTAGGGGTCCAGGAAAAATGCCTGTCTGCAAAGAGCATTGAACAATTTTTGCAAAGACAGGACCAATTATATCCATACAACCTCTTAGAAGCTTGGTTGAGGCCGGGTCCAGATCACAGGTGGTGGGACACAAAATCCGAGCAATTTCAGCAGTGTCCTTTACATCCACTGGGTCAAAGCTGGTCCATGAAGGCAGGTGGCTTATATTGGCAGGCTTTGTAGTTTGGCACTCCTTTGATAGCACTGTGGAGATTCCAGCCCGGATGGTGGATATTTTATCTGCAAAGAAGTTTGCAAACTCGTTGCATCTTGCCTGGGAGAGGGTTTAATAAGTCTGCAGGCATGCTGGCTTGCAAAGCATCTCCACTGTGCGGAAAAGTTGAGCTGGCCTATTGTTTGCTGCCGTGATCTCATTTGACAGGAACTGTGATTTCTTACGAGTGATTGTCGATTGATATTCTTCGTTATGCTTTATTAGTTTTATTTTGTAATCCACTAGGTTAGTCTTCCTCCATCATCTTTCCAGTCTACGCCCCCTTTTCTTGAGCTCACTAACACTGTTATCGAACCACGGAACTCGACGTTGATGGAGGTGAAAAGTTAACCGGGGAGCAACATAAGGTGACAGGTGGATAATAAAGATGCGAAGCATGTTGTTGCTCTGGCTCTACTGTTATTGTGGTCATGATTCCAACTGCTCGCCGGAAGGGGGGCAGCACGGGTAGTGTAATGGTTAGCACAGCGCTGAGGTCATGGGTTTGATTCCCACCATGGTCATAAATGTGTCAAGTTTGTATTTTCTCTCCGTGCTAGCATGAGTTTCTTCCGGGTACTCCGGTTTCCTCCCACAACCCAAAAATAATAAGAATTTACTTACCGATAATTCTATTTCTCGTAGTGCATGCTGGGAACTCCGTAAGGACCATGGGGAATAGCGGCTCCACAGGAGACTGGGCACAAAAGTAAAAGCTTTAGGACTACCTGGTGTGCACTGGCTCCTCCCCCTATGACCCTCCTCCAAGCCTCAGTTAGGATACTGTGCCCGGACGAGCGTACACAATAAGGAAGGATTTTGAATCCCGGGTAAGACTCATACCAGCCACACCAATCACACCATATAACTTGTGATCTAAACCCAGTTAACAGTATGATAACATGAGGAGCCTCCAGAACAGATGGCTCACTACAACAAAAACCCGAATTTTTTTTGGCAACAATAACTATGTACAAGTATTGCAGACAATCCGCACTTGGGATGGGCGCCCAGCATCCACTACGGACTACGAGAAATAGAATTATCGGTAAGTAAATTCTTATTTTCTCTGACGTCCTAGTGGATGCTGGGAACTCCGTAAGGACCATGGGGATTATACCAAAGCTCCCAAACGGGCGGGAGAGTGCGGATGACTCTGCAGCACCGAATGAGAGAACTCCAGGTCCTCCTTAGCCAGGGTATCAAATTTGTAGAATTTTACAAACGTGTTTTCCCCTGACCACGTAGCTGCTCGGCAAAGTTGTAAAGCCGAGACCCCTCGGGCAGCCGCCCAAGATGAGCCCACCTTCCTTGTGGAATGGGCATTGACAGATTTTGGCTGTGGCAGGCCTGCCACAGAATGTGCAAACTGAATTGTACTACAAATCCAACGAGCAATAGTCTGCTTAGAAGCAGGAGCACCCATCTTGTTGGGTGCATACAATATAAACAGCGAGTCAGATTTTCTGACTCCAGCCGTCCTGGAAACATGTATTTTCAGGGCCCTGACTACATCCAGTAACTTGGAATCCTCCAAGTCCCCCGTAGCCGCAGGCACCACAATAGGTTGGTTTAGGTGAAACGCTGAAACCACCTTAGGGAGAAATTGAGGGCGAGTCCTCAATTCCGCCCTATCCGAATGAAAAATCAGGTAAGGGCTTTTATAGGATAAAGCCGCCAATTCTGATACGCGCCTGGCTGAAGCCAGGGCCAACAGCATTACCACTTTCCATGTGAGATATTTTAAATCCACTGTGGCAAGTGGTTCGAACCAATGAGATTTTAGGAATCCCAAAACCACATTGAGATCCCAGGGTGCCACTGGAGGCACAAAGGGCGGCTGTATATGCAGTACCCCCTTTACAAAAGTCTGGACTTCAGGAACTGAAGCCAATTCTTTCTGGAAGAAAATCGACAAGGCCGAAATTTGAACCTTAATGGATCCTAATTTTAGGCCCATGGACAGTCCTGTTTGCAGGAAATGCAGGAAACGACCTAGTTGAAATTCCTCTGTCGGGGCCTTCCTGGCCTCGCACCACGCAACATATTTCCTCCAAATACGGTGATAATGTTGTGCAGTTACATCCTTCCTGGCTTTGATCAGGGTAGGAATGACTTCATCTGGAATGCCTTTTTCCTTCAGGATCCGGCGTTCAACCGCCATGCCGTCAAACGCAGCCGCGGTAAGTCTTGGAACAGACAGGGTCCTTGCTGAAGCAGGTCCCTTCTTAGAGGTAGAGGCCACGGATCCTCCGTGAGCATCTCTTGAAGTTCCGGGTACCAAGTCCTTCTTGGCCAATCCGGAGCCACGAGTATAGTTCTTACTCCTCTCCGTCTTATAATCCTCAGTACCTAGGGTATGAGAGGCAGAGGAGGGAACACATAAACTGACTGGTACACCCACGGTGTTACCAGAGCGTCCACCGCTATTGCCTGAGGGTCCCTTGACCTGGCGCAATATCTGTCTAGTTTTTTGTTGAGGCGGGATGCCATCATGTCCACCTTTGGTTTTTCCCAATGGTTTACAATCAATTGGAAGACTTCTGGATTAAGTCCCCACTCTCCCGGGTGGAGATCGTGTCTGCTGAGAAAATCTGCTTCCCAGTTGTCCACTCCGGGAATGAACACTGCTGACAGTGCTATCACATGATTTTCCGCCCAGCGAAGAATCCTTGCAGCTTCTGCCATCGCTCTCCTGCTTCTTGTGCCGCCCTGTCTGTTTACGTGGGCGACTGCCGTGATGTTGTCCGACTGGATCAACACCGGCCGACCCTGAAGCAGAGGCCTTGCTTGACTTAGGGCATTGTAAATGGCCCTTAGTTCCAGGATATTTATGTGAAATGACGTTTCCATGCTTGACCACAAGCCCTGGAAATTTCTTCCCTGTGTGACTGCTCCCCAGCCTCTCAGGCTGGCATCCGTGGTCACCAGGACCCAGTCCTGAATGCCGAATCTGCGGCCCTCTAGAAGATGAGCACTCTGCAACCACCACAGAAGAGACACCCTTGTCCTCGGAGACAGGGTTATCCGCTGATGCATCTGAAGATGCGATCCGGACCATTTGTCCAGCAGATCCCACTGAAAAGTTCTTGCGTGGAATCTGCCGAATGGAATCGCTTCGTAAGAAGCCACCATTTTTCCCAGGACCCTTGTGCATTGATGCACTGACACTTGGCCTGGTTTTAGGAGGTTCCTGACTAGCTCGGATAACTCCCTGGCTTTCTCCTCCGGGAGAAACACCTTTTTCTGGACTGTGTCCAGAATCATCCCTAGGAACAACAGACGTGTCGTCGGAATCAGCTGCGATTTTGGAATATTTAGAATCCACCCGTGCTGTCGTAGCACTACTTGAGATAGTGCTACTCCGACCTCTAACTGTTCCCTGGACCTTGCCCTTATCAGGAGATCGTCCAAGTAAGGGATAATTAAGACGCCTTTTCTTCGAAGAAGAATCATCATTTCGGCCATTACCTTGGTAAAGACCCGGGGTGCCGTGGACAATCCAAACGGCAGCGTCTGAAACTGATAATGACAGTTCTGTACCACAAACCTGAGGTACCCTTGGTGAGAAGGGCAAATTGGGACATGGAGGTAAGCATCCTTGATGTCCAGAGACACCATATAGTCCCCTTCTTCCAGGTTCGCTATCACTGCTCTGAGTGACTCCATCTTGAATTTGAACCTTTGTATGTAAGTGTTCAAGGATTTCAGATTTAGACTAGGTCTCACCGAGCCGTCCGGCTTCGGTACCACAAACAGCGTGGAATAATACCCCTTTCCCTGTTGTAGGAGGGGTACCTTGATTATCACCTGCTGGGAATACAGCTTGTGAATGGCTTCCAATACCGCCTCCCTGTCGGAGGGAGACGTTGGTAAAGCAGACTTCAGGAACCGGCGAGGGGGAGACGTCTCGAATTCCAATTTGTACCCCTGAGATACTACCTGCAGGATCCAGGGGTCCACTTGCGAGTGAGCCCACTGCGCGCTGAAAATCTTGAGACGGCCCCCCACCGTGCCTGAGTCCGCTTGTAAGGCCCCAGCGTCATGCTGAGGACTTGGCAGAAGCGGGGGAGGGCTTCTGTTCCTGGGAAGAGGCTGCCTGATGCAGTCTTTTTCCCCTTCCTCTGCCCCGGGGCAGAAATGAGTGGCCTTTTGCCCGCTTGCCCTTATGGGGACGAAAGGACTGAGTCTGAAAAGACGGTGTCTTTTTCTGCTGAGAGGTGACCTGGGGTAAAAAGGTGGATTTCCCAGCCGTTGCCGTGGCCACCAGGTCCGATAGACCAACCCCAAATAACTCCTCCCCTTTATACGGCAATACTTCCATATGCCGTTTGGAATCCGCATCACCTGACCACTGTCGCGTCCATAACCCTCTTCTGGCAGAAATGGACAGCGCACTTACTCTTGATGCCAGAGTGCAAATATCCCTCTGTGCATCACGCATATATAGAAATGCATCATTTAAATGCTCTATAGTCAATAATATACTGTCCCTATCCAGGGTATCAATATTTTCAGTCAGGGAATCCGACCAAGCCACCCCAGCACTGCACATCCAGGCTGAAGCGATTGCTGGTCGCAGTATAACACCAGTATGTGTGTATATACTTTTTAGGATATTTTCCAGCTTCCTATCAGCTGGTTCCTTGAGGGCGGCCGTATCAGGAGACGGTAACGCCACTTGTTTTGATAAGCGTGTGAGCACTTTATCTACCCTAGGGGGTGTTTCCCAACGCGCCCTAACCTCCGGCGGGAAAGGGTATAATGCCAATAATTTTTTAGAAATTATCAGTTTTTTATCGGGGGAAACCCACGCTTCATCACACACCTCATTTAATTCATCTGATTCAGGAAAAACTATGGGTAGTTTTTCACACCCCACATAATACCCTTTTTTGTGGTACTTGTAGTATCAGAAATGTTCAAAACCTCCTTCATTGCCGTGATCATGTAACGTGTGGCCCTACTGGAAATCACGTTTGTTTCCTCACCGTCGACACTGGAGTCAGTGTCCGTGTCTGGGTCTGTGTCGACCATCTGAGGTAACGGGCGCTTTAGAGCCCCTGACGGTGTTTGAGACGCCTGGACCGGTACTAACTGATTTGCCGGCTGTCTCATGTCGTCAACAGTCTTTTGTAAAGTGCTGACGCTATCACGTAATTCCTTCCATAAGACCATCCAGTCAGGTGTCGACTCCCTAGGGGGTGACATCACTATTACAGGCAATTGCTCCGCCTCCACACCATTTTCCTCCTCATACATGTTGACACAAACGTACCGACACACAGCACACACACAGGGAATGCTCTGATAGAGGACAGGACCCCACTAGCCCTTTGGGGAGACAGAGGGAGAGTTTGCCAGCACACACCAGAGCGCTATATATAATGTATAGGGACAACCTTATATAAGTGTTTCTCCCTAATATAGCTGCTGTATAGATTCTTATGCCAATTTAGTGCCCCCCCCTCTCTTGTTTTACCCTGTTTCTGTAGTGCAGGACTGCAGGGGAGAGTCAGGGAGACGTCCTTCCAGCGGAGCTGTGAGGGAAAATGGCGCTTGTGTGCTGAGGAGATAGGCTCCGCCCCCTTCTCGGCGGCCTTTCTCCCGCTTTTTTAAGGAAAACTGGCAGGGGTTAAATGCATCCATATAGCCCAGGAGCTATATGTGATGTATTTTTTGCCATCTAAGGTGTTTTTATTGCGTCTCAGGGCGCCCCCCCCCAGCACCCTGCACCCTCAGTGACCGGAGTGTGAAGTGTGCTGAGAGCAATGGCGCACAGCTGCGGTGCTGTGCGCTACCTTATTGAAGACAGGACGTCTTCTGCCGCCGATTTTCCGGACCTCTTCTTTTTTCTGGCTCTGTAAGGGGGCCGGCGGCGCGGCTCTGGGACCTTTCCATGGCTGGGCCTGTGATCTGTCCCTCTGGAGCTAATGTCCAGTAGCCTAAGAAGCCCAATCCACTCTGCACGCAGGTGAGTTCGCTTCTTCTCCCCTTAGTCCCTCGATGCAGTGAGCCTGTTGCCAGCAGGACTCACTGAAAATAAAAAACCTAACTTAAACTTTTTCAGGCTTGGAGGAGGGTCATAGGGGGAGGAGCCAGTGCACACCAGGTAGTCCTAAAGCTTTTACTTTTGTGCCCAGTCTCCTGCGGAGCCGCTATTCCCCATGGTCCTTACGGAGTTCCCAGCATCCACTAGGACGTCAGAGAAATACTGGTAAGTTAATTGGCTCCCAACAAAAATTATGAATGAATGTATGCGCGTGTACGTTAGGGTGCATCAAACGCCCCATACATTTTTAAAAGTAAGAAAAATGATTTGTCCCCATGCTACATTTTTTGGAATTGTTAAGGATATATTGCATACCAATTTTGAAGAATCTGAGATGATATTTATGTGGCCCACTATGCCCCTAAAGATTAAAGATTTCTATTAATTTCTATTTTTCTATTTATTTTATTTCTATTTATTTAGGTAAATTTCTAATTTATTTTATCTGAAAAAGAAATAATGATTTGATTAATGATTTGTGATTTGGATGGGAACAGCCACGATAGGCTCATGAGGCTTCATGCTGTTCCCTTTCTTTGTTATGTTCTTAAATCAATGTTAAGGTGTGTACACACGGTAAGATTTTTTCATTCGATTCTGACTATATAGTCAGAATCGGATGAAAAGATAGTGCAGATCGCAAGGTGACAGTCACCTTGCGATCCCGATCCCGATGCGCGGCCCCGCGCGGTCGGCATCGGCAGAAAAAATAGGCTGTGCAGGCAAGTCAATCCTGACTATCTCTATAGAAGAGATAGTCAGGATTGACACTTAGCCAAAATCGCACATAGCCAGCATCGCAAGCACACTCATTATGTGCTTGCGATACTGGCTAAGTGCCGACCCGGCCCCCCGTCGCACAGTGAGAATCGGATAAGTCCGAATCTCACCGTGTGTATGCACCTTAAGACACACATTCATGGCACACATACAAAAGTTGGCTTCATTTTGCTAACGTTAGTTGTTTTGTATAATACAATA
The DNA here is from genome assembly GCF_028390025.1 of Pseudophryne corroboree. Lineage (NCBI taxonomy): Eukaryota > Metazoa > Chordata > Amphibia > Anura > Myobatrachidae > Pseudophryne > Pseudophryne corroboree. The sequence goes on along the minus strand of NC_086447.1, from coordinate 274,400,271 downwards.
CAATACAATACAGTACAATACAATACAGACAATTTTGGGTGTGGAGGTGGACCACCTAAGTCAAATCGTACATCAAAAAAAATTTGCACAAATGTTTCTATGCTAAAAAGGTACATTTTAAGAATAGGGACAGCAAGCATTCCGAATGTTGGGGCGTTTGATGCACCCTAGTGTACGTGTAAGTTTCACTGGGGCAGGGACTGATGTGAATGGCCAAATAGCCTCTGTGAAGCGATGCGGAATGTGTGTGCGCTATATAAATGTTAATAAATATTAATAATAAATAAAGGGGGTGGATATCAACCCCATATTAGCCCATGTCCCTAGGTTTATTTACAAACATAAAAAGAAAATGCAAATGCACACTCTATAGTACTAAGCACTGCTAATCAGAATAATAATAAACTCTGCAATGTAACAGAACAAAATTGAGGTACTTAGCATAATTTTTGGACAAAAATAACTGGACCTGCCTACCACGTTCTAATACTAAGATTCAAGTCCATGGCACAGTACCCTCCTAGACAACACAGGCCAACTGCCCCAAGGTATCACACTACTGAGAAGTTAAAGTGTTACAAAAATAAAAAGCAAGAGCTATGTGTTAGGGGTTTTACATTGGTGAAAAGTAATAATTAGTAGGTTAAAAGGTGTTACAAAGGTAGAAAAATAATTAGGTGCTTAAAAAACCCACTAGATTAAGTATTACAATGTGATGCCACAAAGCAGCCAGGCACAAAGCAGTCAATGTGACACTCCTATTACACAACTTCTGTTTCTAATTTATGTAACAATTAGAAACATAGTAACCTTTCACTAGTGTTATACCCTGGAGTGGTTGGCCTGTGCTGACTTGGGAAGTCCTATGCCTTGGACTCAAATCTTAGTGTTAGGGACCTACCAGAGTGAAAACTGGACCATTTAGCAAGTCACATTAGCTCTATGTTCACAGATTACAAAAATTAAGCTGCAAAAGAAAAGAAGATCATACCTACTGTGAACCATGTTTTGGGGTGGGGTGCCATGAATCCGTGCAGGGCACAATTAAATATCAAGGCATTTTGACTAGTGATGTGCACCGGATATTTTTCGTTTTTTGTGTTTTGGTTTTGGATTCGGTTCCGCGGCCGTGTTTTGGATTCGGACGCGTTTTGGCAAAACCTCCCTGAAAATTTTTTGTCGGATTCGGTTGTGTTTTGGATTCGTTTTTTTTTTTTACAAAAACCCCTCAAAAACAGCTTAAATCATAGAATTTGGGCGTCATTTTGATCCCATAGTATTATTAACCTCAATAACCATAATTTCCACTCATTTTCAGTCTATTCTGAACACCTCACAATATTATTTTTAGTCCTAAAATTTGCACCGAGGACGCTGGATGACTAAGCTAAGCGACACAAGTGGCCGACACAAACACCTGGCCCATCTAGGAGTGGCACTGCAGTGTCAGGCAGGATGGCACTTCAAAAAAAATAGTCCCCAAACAGCACATGATGCAAAGAAAAATGAAAGAAAAAAGAGGTGCAAGATGAAATTGTCCTTGGGCCCTCCCACCCACCCTTATGTTGTATAAACAGGACATGCACACTTTAACAAACCCATCATTTCAGCTAAAGGGTCTGCCACATGACTGTGACTGAAATGACTGGTTGGTTTGGGCCCCCACCAAAAAAGAAGCAATCAATCTCTCCTTGCACAAACTGGCTCTACAAAGGCAAGATGTCCACCTCCTCCTCATCGTCCGATTCCTCACCCCTTTCACTGTGTACATCCCCCTCCTCACAGATTATTAATTCGTCCCCACTGGAATCCACCATCTCAGGTCCCTGTGTACTTTCTGGAGGAAATTGCTGGTGAATGTCTCCACGCAGGAATTGATTATAATTCATTTTGATGAACATCATCTTCTCCACATTTTCTGGAAGTAATCTCGTACGCCGATTGCTGACAAGGTGAGCGGCTGCACTAAACACTCTTTCGGAGTACACACTGGAGGGGGGGCAACTTAGGTAAAATAAAGCCAGTTTCTGCAAGGGCCTCCAAATTGCCTCTTTTTCCTGCCAGTATACGTACGGACTGTCTGACGTGCCTACTTGGATGCGGTCACTCATATAATCCTCCACCATTCTTTCAATGGTGACAGAATCATATGCAGTGACAGTAGATGACATGTCAGTAATCGTTGGCAGGTCCTTCAGTCCGGACCAGATGTCAGCACTCGCTCCAGACTGCCCTGCATCACCGCCAGCGGGTGGGCTCGGAATTCTTAGCCTTTTCCTCGCACCCCCAGTTGCGGGAGAATGTGAAGGAGGAGCTGTTGACGGGTCACGTTCCGCTTGACTTGACAATTTTCTCACCAGCAGATCTTTGAACCTCTGCAGACTTGTGTCTGCCGGAAAGAGCGATACAACGTAGGTTTTAAATCTAGGATCGAGCATGGTGGCCAAAATGTAGTGCTCTGATTTCAACAGATTGACCACCCGTGAATCCTGGTTAAGCGAATTAAGGGCTCCATCCACAAGTCCCACATGCCTAGCGGAATCGCTCTGTTTTAGCTCCTCCTTCAATCTCTCCAGCTTCTTCTGCAAAAGCCTGTTGAGGGGAATGACCTGACTCAGGCTGGCAGTGTCTGAACTGACTTCACGTGTGGCAAGTTCAAAGGGTTGCAGAACGTTGCACAACGTTGAAATCATTCTCCACTGCGCTTGAGTCAGGTGCATTCCCCCTCCTTTGCCTATATCTTAGGCAGATGTATAGGCTTGAATGGCCTTTTGCTGCTCCTCCATCCTCTGAAGCATATAGAGGGTTGAATTCCACCTCGTTACCACCTCTTGCTTCAGATGATGGCAGGGCAGGTTCAGGACTGTTTTCTGGTGCTCCAGTCTTCGGCACGCGGTGGCTGAATGCCGAAAGTGGCCCGCAATTCTTCGGGCCACCGACAGCATCTCTTGCACGCCCCTGTCGTTTTTTAAATAATTCTGCACCACCAAATTCAATGTATGTGCAAAACATGGGACGTGCTGGAATTTGCCCACATGTAATGCACGCACAATATTGGTGGCGTTGTCCGATGTCACAAATCCCCAGGAGAGTCCAATTGGGGTAAGCCATTCTGCGATGATGTTCCTCAGTTTCCGTAAGAGGTTGTCAGCTGTGTGCCTCTTCTGGAAAGCAGTGATACAAAGCATAGCCTGCCTAGGAACGAGTTGGCGTTTGCGAGATGCTGCTACTAGTGCCGCCGCTGCTGTTCTTGCTGCGGGAGGCAATACATCTACCCAGTGGGCTGTCACAGTCATAGTCCTGAGTCTGCCCTGCTCCACATGTCCGTGGTTAAGTGGACATTGGGTACAACTGCATTTTTGTAGGACACTGGTGACTCTTTTTCTGATGTCTGTGTACATTTTCGGTATCGCCTGCCTAGAGAAATGGAACCTAGATGGTATTTGGTACCGGGGACACAGTACCTCAATCAAGTCTCTAGTTGCCTGTGAATTAACGGTGGATACCGGACACACGTTTCTCACCGCCCAGGCTGCCAAGGCCTGAGTTATCCGCTTTGCAGCAGGATGACTGCTGTGATATTTCATCTTCCTCGCAAAGGACTGTTGGACAGTAAATTGCTTACTGGAAGTAGTACAAGTGGTCTTCCGACTTCCCCTCTGGGATGACGATCGACTCCCAGCAGCAACAACAGCAGCGCCAGCAGCAGTAGGCGTTACACTCAAGGATGCATCGGAGGAATCCAAGGCAGGAGAGGACTCGTCAGACTTGACAGTGACATGGCCTGCAGGACTATTGGCTTTCCTGTGTAAGGAGGAAATTGACACTGATGGAGTTGGTGGTGTGGTTTGCAGGAGCTTGGTTACAAGAGGAAGGGATTTAGTGGTCAGTGGACTGCTTCCGCTGTCATCCAAAGTTTTTGAACTTGTCACTGACTTCTGATGAATGCGGTCCAGGTGACGTATAAGGGAGGATGTTCCTAGGTGGTTAACGTCCTTACCCCTACTTATTACAGCTTGACAAAGGCAACACACGGCTTGACACCAGTTGTCCGCATTTCTGTTGAAATAATTTCACAACGAAGAGCTGATTTTTTTTGTATTTTGACCAGGCATGTCAATGGCCATATTCGTCCCACGGACAACAGGTGTCTCCCCGGGTGCCTGACATAAACCACCTCACCATCAGAATCCTCCTTGTCAATTTCCTCCCCAGCGCCAGCAACACCCATATCCTCATCCTGGTGTACTTCAACAGTGACATCTTCAATTTGACTATCAGGAACTGGACTGCGGGTGCTCCTTCCAGCAATTGCAGGGGACGTGCAAATGGTGGAAGGCGCAACCTCTTCCCGTCCAGTGTTGGGAAGGTCAGGCATCGCAACCGACACAATTGGACTCTCCTTGGGGATTTGTGATTTAGAAGAACGCACAGTTCTTTGCTGTGCTTTTGCCATCTTAACTCTTTTAAGTTTTCTAGCAGGAGGATGACTGCTTCCATCCTCAGGTGAAGCTGAAACACTAGCCTTGAACATAGGCCAGGGCCTCAGCCGTTCCTTGCCACTCCGTGTCGTAAATGGCACATTGGCAAGTTTACGCTTCTCCTCAGACAATTTTGATTTAGATTTTTGGGTCATTTTACTGAGCTTTATTTTTTTGGATTTGACATGCTCTCTACTATGACATTGTGCATCGGCCTTGGCAGACGACGTTGATGGCATTTCATCGTCTCGGCCATGACTAGTGGCAGCAGCTTCAACATGAGGTAGAAGTGGATCTTGATCTTTCCCTATTTTACCTTCCACATTTTTGTTCTCCATTTTTTAATATGTGGAATTATATGCCAGTAATAGATCAACGTATAATACTGGTGGTCACTGGTCAGCAAAACTCTGCACTGTACTCCTTCTATATAATATACTGCTGGTCTCCAGTCCCCACAATAAAGCAGTGTGAGTACAGATATATGCAGCACACTGAGCACAGATATGGAGCGTTTTTCAGGCAGAGAACGTATAATACTGGTGGTCACTGGTCAGCAAAACGCTGCACTGTACTCCTCCTATATAATATACTGGTGGTCCCCAGTCCCCACAATAAAGCAGTGTGAGCACAGATATATGCAGCACACTGAGCACAGATATGGAGCATTTTTCAGGCAGAGAACATATAACACTGGTGGTCACTGGTCAGCAAAACTCTGCACTGTACTCCTCCTATATAATATACTGGTGGTCCCCAGTCCCCACAATAAAGCAGTGTGAGCACAGATATATGCAGCACACTGAGCACAGATATGGAGCGTTTTTCAGGCAGAGAACGTATAATACTGGTGGTCACTGGTCAGCAAAACTCTGCACTGTACTCCTCCTATAATACTGCTGGTCCCCAGAATAAAGATATTTGCAGCCCCCTGAAACAAAGTGAGAGGACGCCAGCCACGTCCTCTCACTATCATTTCCAATGCATGAGTGAAAAATGGCGGCGACGCGCGGTTCCTTATATAGAATCCGAATCTCGCGAGAATCCGACAGCGGGATGAAGACGTTCGGGCGCGCTCGGGTTAACCGAGCAAGGCGGGAGGATCCGAGTTGCTTGGACCCGTGAAAAAAAAGGTGAAGTTCGGGCGGGTTCGGATCCCGAGGATCCGAACCCGCTCATCACTAATTTTGACATGTCGTCGAGCCGAGCAGGCAGTGTGCTAGCTGCCCCTCCATCTCCTCCACTTGTGGTCCTGCTGTCATTCACAGTCCCAAGCTCTGCCCCCAGACTGCATGGGGAGTTGCTGTTGCAGGAAGTCAGGCAAGTTTAAGGGCTTCTTGATTAGTGTGTGTGTATACGGTTTGTGTTGTGTGTGTGTGTATTATGTACGTGTTTGTATATATGTGGTGGTGGTGTGTGTGTGTGTGTGTGTGTGTGTGTGTGTGTGTGTGTGTGTGTATGTATGTGGTGATGGGGTGTTTGTGTATACTTTGTGTGTGTGTAGTGTGTACGGTGGGTGTGTTGTGGTGGAGGTGTGTATGTCTACTTTATGTATGTGTGTATGTAGTGTGTACTTTATGTGTGTGTGTGTACTTTATGTATGTGTGTGTGTGTGTGTGTGTGTGTGTGTGTGTGTGTGTGTGTGTGTGTGTGTGTGTTTATATGTGGTGGTGTGGGGAGGTGAATGTGTTAGGGGACACTGGGATGTTGAAATCGATCAATAAAATAAGATTTTACTTACCGATAAATCTATTTCTCGGAGTCCGTAGTGGATGCTGGGGTTCCTGAAAGGACCATGGGGAATAGCGGCTCCGCAGGAGACAGGGCACAAAAAGTAAAGCTTTTCCAGATCAGGTGGTGTGCACTGGCTCCTCCCCCTATGACCCTCCTCCAGACTCCAGTTAGGTACTGTGCCCGGACGAGCGTACACAATAAGGGAGGATTTTGAATCCCGGGTAAGACTCATACCAGCCACACCAATCACACCGTACAACCTGTGATCTAAACCCAGTTAACAGTATGATAACAGCGGAGCCTCTGAAAGATGGCTTCCTTCAACAATAACCCGAATTAGTTAACAATAACTATGTACAATTTATGCAGATAATCCGCACTTGGGATGGGCGCCCAGCATCCACTACGGACTCCGAGAAATAGATTTATCGGTAAGTAAAATCTTATTTTCTCTATCGTCCTAGTGGATGCTGGGGTTCCTGAAAGGACCATGGGGATTATACCAAAGCTCCCAAACGGGCGGGAGAGTGCGGATGACTCTGCAGCACCGAATGAGAGAACTCCAGGTCCTCCTTAGCCAGAGTATCAAATTTGTAAAATTTTACAAACGTGTTCTCCCCTGACCACGTAGCTGCTCGGCAAAGTTGTAATGCCGAGACCCCTCGGGCAGCCGCCCAAGATGAGCCCACCTTCCTTGTGGAGTGGGCCTTTACAGATTTAGGCTGTGGCAGGCCTGCCACAGAATGTGCAAGTTGGATTGTGCTACAGATTCAACGAGCAATCGTCTGCTTAGACGCAGGAGCACCCATCTTGTTGGGTGCATACAATATAAACAACGAGTCAGATTTTCTGACTCCAGCTGTCCTTGCAATATATATTTTTAATGCTCTGACAACGTCCAGTAACTTGGAGTCCTCCAAGTCACTTGTAGCCGCAGGCACTACAATAGGCTGGTTCAGATGAAATGCTGACACCACCTTAGGGAGAAAATGCGGACGAGTCCGCAGTTCTGCCCTGTCCGAATGGAAAATCAGATATGGGCTTTTGTAAGATAAAGCTGCCAATTCTGATACTCTCCTGGCAGAAGCCAGGGCTAGAAGCATGGTCACTTTCCAAGTGAGATATTTCAAATCCACCTTATTTAGTGGTTCAAACCAATGAGATTTTAGAAAGTCCAAAACCACATTGAGATCCCACGGTGCCACTGGAGGCACCACAGGAGGCTGTATATGCAGCACTCCCTTAACAAAGGTCTGGACTTCAGGGACTGAAGCCAATTCTTTTTGAAAGAAAATCGACAGGGCCGAAATTTGAACCTTAATAGATCCCAATTTGAGACCCATAGACAATCCTGATTGCAGGAAATGTAGGAATCGACCCAGTTGAAATTCCTCCGTCGGAGCACTCCGATCTTCGCACCACGCAACATATTTTCGCCAAATTCGGTGATAATGTTGCACGGTTACTTCCTTCCTTGCTTTAATCAAAGTAGGAATGACTTCTTCCGGCATGCCTTTTTCCTTTAGGATCCGGCGTTCAACCGCCATGCCGTCAAACGCAGCCGCGGTAAGTCTTGAAACAGACAGGGACCCTGCTGAAGCAAGTCCCTCCTTAGAGGTAGAGGCCACGGATCTTCCGTGATCATCTCTTGAAGTTCCGGGTACCAAGTCCGTCTTGGCCAATCCGGAACCACTAGTATCGTTCTTACGCCTCTTTGCCGTATAATTCTCAATACTTTTGGTATGAGAGGCAGAGGAGGAAACACATACACCGACTGGTACACCCAAGGCGTTACCAGCGCGTCCACAGCTATTGCCTGCGGATCTCTTGACCTGGCGCAATACCTGTCCAGTTTTTTGTTGAGGCGAGACGCCATCATGTCCACCATTGGTCTTTCCCAACGGGTTACCAGCATGTGGAAGACTTCTGGATGAAGTCCCCACTCTCCCGGGTGAAGATCGTGTCTGCTGAGGAAGTCTGCTTCCCAGTTGTCCACTCCCGGGATGAACACTGCTGACAGTGCTATCACATGATTCTCTGCCCAGCGAAGAATCCTTGCAGCTTCTGCCATTGCACTCCTGCTTCTTGTGCCGCCCTGTCTGTTCACATGGGCGACTGCCGTGATGTTGTCCGACTGGATCAACACCGGTTTTCCCTGAAGCAGAGGTTCTGCCTGGCTTAGAGCATTGTATATTGCTCTTAGTTCCAGAATGTTTATGTGAAGAGACGTTTCCAGACTCGTCCTTGTGTGACTGCTCCCCAGCCTCTCAGGCTGGCGTCCGTGGTCACCAGGATCCAATCCTGTATGCCGAATCTGCGGCCCTCCAATAGATGAGGACTCTGCAACCACCACAGAAGAGACACCCTTGTCCTTGGAGACAGGGTTATCCGTAGGTGCATCTGAAGATGCGACCCTGACCATTTGTCCAACAGATCCCTTTGGAAAATTCTTGCGTGGAATCTGCCGAATGGAATTGCTTCGTAAGAAGCCACCATTTTTCCCAGGACTCTTGTGCATTGATGTACAGACACCTTTCCTGGTTTTAGGAGGTTCCTGACAAGCTCGGATAACTCCTTGGCTTTTTCCTCCGGGAGAAAAACCTTTTTCTGAACCGTGTCCAGAATCATCCCTAGGAACAGCAGACGAGTTGTCGGCATTAACTGGGATTTTGGAATATTCAGAATCCACCCGTGCTGTTTTAGCACTTCTTGAGACAGTGCTAATCCCATCTCTAGCTGTTCTCTGGACCTTGCCCTTATTAGGAGATCGTCCAAGTATGGGATAATTAATATGCCTTTTCTTCGAAGAAGAATCATCATCTCGGCCATTACCTTTGTAAAGATCCGAGGTGCCGTGGACAATCCGAACGGCAGCGTCTGAAACTGATAGTGACAGTTTTGTACAACGAACCTGAGGTACCCCTGGTGTGAGGGGTAAATTGGAACGTGGAGATACGCATCCTTGATGTCCAAGGATACCATAAAGTCCCCCTCTTCCAGGTTCGCTATCACTGCTCTGAGTGACTCCATCTTGAACTTGAACTTCTTTATGTACAGGTTCAAGGACTTCAGATTTAGAATAGGCCTTACCGAGCCATCCGGCTTCGGTACCACAAAAAGAGTGGAATAATACCCCTTCCCTTGTTGTAGAAGAGGTACCTTGACTATCACCTGCTGAGAGTACAGCTTGTGAATGGCTTCCAAAACCGTCTCCCTTTCGGAGGGGGACGTTGGTAAAGCAGACTTCAGGAAACGGCGAGGTGGATCTGTCTCTAATTCCAACCTGTACCCTTGAGATATTATCTGCAGGATCCAGGGATCTACCTGCGAGTGAGCCCACTGCGCGCTGTAATTTTTGAGACGACCGCCCACCGTCCCCGAGTCCGCTTGAGAAGCCCCAGCGTCATGCTGAGGCTTTTGTAGAAGCCGGGGAGGGCTTCTGTTCCTGGGAAGGAGCTGCGTGTTGCTGTCTCTTCCCTCGACCTCTGCCTCGTGGCAGATATGAATAGCCCTTTGCTCTCTTATTTTTAAAGGAACGAAAGGGCTGCGGTTGAAAAGTCGGTGCCTTTTTCTGTTGGGGAGTGACTTGAGGTAGAAAGATGGATTTCCCGGCTGTAGCCGTGGCCACCAAATCTGATAGACCGACTCCAAATAACTCCTCCCCTTTATACGGCAAAACTTCCATATGCCGTTTTGAATCCGCATCGCCTGTCCACTGTCGCGTCCATAAAGCTCTTCTGGCCGAAATGGACATAGCACTTACCCGTGATGCCAGTGTGCAGATATCCCTCTGTGCATCACGCATATAAAGAAATGCATCCTTTATTTGTTCTAACGACAGTAAAATATTGTCCCTGTCCAGGGTATCAATATTTTCAATCAGGGACTCTGACCAAACTACCCCAGCACTGCCCATCCAGGCAGTCGCTACAGCTGGTCGTAGTATAACACCTGCATGTGTGTATATACTTTTTTGGATATTTTCCATCCTCCTATCTGATGGATCTTTAAGTGCGGCCGTCTCAGGAGAGGGTAACGCCACTTGTTTAGATAAGCGTGTTAGCGCCTTGTCCACCCTAGGAGGTGTTTCCCAGCGCTCCCTAACCTCTGGCGTGAAAGGGTATAATGCCAATAATTTCTTTGAAATTATCAGCTTTTTATCAGGGGCAACCCACGCTTCATTACACACGTCATTTAATTCTTCTGATTCAGGAAAAACTATAGGTAGTTTTTTCACACCCCACATAATACCCTGTTTAGTGGTACCTGTAGTATCAGCTAAATGTAACGCCTCCTTCATTGCCAAAATCATATAACGTGTGGCCCTACTGGAAAATACGGTTGATTCGTCACCGTCACCACTGGAGTCAGTGCCTGCGTCTGGGTCTGTGTCGACCGACTGAGGCAAAGGGCGTTTCACAGCCCCTGACGGTGTTTGAGTCGCCTGGACGGGCACTAATTGATTGTCCGGCCGCCTCATGTCGTCAAACGACTGCTTTAGCGTGTTGACACTATCCCGTAGTTCCATAAATAAAGGCATCCATTCTGGTGTCGACTCCCTAGGGGGTGACATCCTCATATTTGGCAATTGCTCCGCCTCCACACCAATATCGTCCTCATACATGTCGACACACACGTACCGACACACAGCAGACACACAGGGAATGCTCCTAACGAAGACAGGACCCACTAGCCCTTTGGGGAGACAGAGGGAGAGTTTGCCAGCACACACCAAAAGCGCTATATATATATCAGGGATAGCCTTATAATAAGTGCTCCCTTATAGCTGCTTTGTTATATCAAAATATCGCCATAAATTTGCCCCCCCCCTCTCTGTTTTACCCTGTTTCTGTAGTGCAGTGCAGGGGAGAGACTTGGGAGCCGTCCTGACCAGCGGAGCTGTGAGAGGAAATGGCGCCGTGTGCTGAGGAGATAGGCCCCGCCCCTTTTCTGGCGGGCTCGTCTCCCGCTATTTAGAGAAATCAGGCAGGGGTTAAATATCTCCATATAGCCTCTAGGGGCTATATGTGAGGTATTTTTAGCCTTTATATAGGTTACATTTGCCTCCCAGGGCGCCCCCCCCCCAGCGCCCTGCACCCTCAGTGACCGCGTGTGAAGTGTGCTGAGAGGAAAATGGCGCACAGCTGCAGTGCTGTGCGCTACCTTTAGAAGACTGCAGGAGTCTTCAGCCGCCGATTCTGGACCTCTTCTGACTTCAGCATCTGCAAGGGGGCCGGCGGCGCGGCTCCGGTGACCATCCAGGCTGTACCTGTGATCGTCCCTCTGGAGCTTGATGTCCAGTAGCCAAGAAGCCAATCCATCCTGCACGCAGGTGAGTTGACTCCTTCTCCCCTCAGTCCCTCGCTGCAGTGATCCTGTTGCCAGCAGGAATCACTGTAAAATAAAAAACCTAGCTAAACTTTTTCTAAGCAGCTCTTTAGGAGAGCCACCTAGATTGCACCCTTCTCGGCCGGGCACAAAAATCTAACTGGAGTCTGGAGGAGGGTCATAGGGGGAGGAGCCAGTGCACACCACCTGATCTGGAAAAGCTTTACTTTTTGTGCCCTGTCTCCTGCGGAGCCGCTATTCCCCATGGTCCTTTCAGGAACCCCAGCATCCACTAGGACGATAGAGAAATGGCTAATGAGTGCTAGGTGGGGGTAGTTTACAGGTGCTGCGGTGTGAGTGTGTGTAGTAAGGGATGCTGCAGTGTGAGTGTGTAGTAAGGGATGCTGCAGTGTGAGTGTGTGTACTAAGGGATGCTGCAGTGTGAGGGTGTGTACTAAGGGATGCTGCAGTGTGAGGGTGTGTACTAAGGGGTGCTGCCTTGTGAGGGTGTGTACTAAGGGGTGCTGCAGTGTGAGTATAATTAAGGGTGCTGCAGTGTGAGTATAGTAACGGGTGCTGCAGTGAGAGTGTGGGTGTGTAATAAGGGGTGCTGCAGTGAGAGTATGGGTGTGTAATAAGGGGTGCTACAGTGAGAGTATGGGTGTGTAATAAGGGGTGCTGCAGTGTGAGTGTAATAAGGGGTGCTGCAGTGTGAGTGTAGTAACGGGTGCTGCAGTGTAAGTGTAGTAACGGGTGCTGCAGTGTGAGTGTAGTAACGGGTACTGCTGTGTGAGTGTAGTAAGGGATGCTGCAGTGTCAGTGTAGTAAGGGGTGCTGCAGTGTCAGTGTAGTATCGGGTACTGCTGAGTGTAGTATCGGGTACTGCTGTGCGAGTGTAAGAAGGGATTAGGAGGTGTGAGTGTAGTAAGGGGTGCTGCTGTGAGTGTAGTAATGGGTGCTGTTGTGTGAATGTTTTGTTTTGCTGTGTCAGTATAGAATTGGGTTTTGCGGTGTGAGTGTATTAACAGGTGCAGCTGTGTGAGTGTAGTAGTGGGTGTTGCTGTGAGAGTGCAGTAATGAGTGCCACTGGTCATGCTCCACGACATCACTAGTCACACCCTCGGCGACCGCATATATAGGCCCTTTGTAAATTTCAGCTATTTTGTTCAGATCCATCAAATATAATTCAGATAAAAAAAAATATATTAAATTAAAGGTTGTAATATAACAAAATAGGTAAAAAGCCAAGGAGGAAGGGGGGGATGGGGGTGAATACTTTAGCAATAATAACTGTACTTTTAATAATCCTGTAAAAATGACTTTATAATTTATAAACCATGAATCCTTTTAATACAGTATAACAGAGTATCAAGGGGTGCATTGAAGCACTTACTAAACAGACACATACTGTATAGGAGTGTATAACCATAGGAAATTGCCATTCGGTACACAAAATTTGTTACTGTGAGTTTTGAAATCAGTTATAAAAGATTTATAGGTACTAGTAGGTTACTGTGTGGTCACATGTACTTATACTACACAGGACATACTAATGATGCATGTATGACCTTCTAAGTTAAGTCAATGTGGCCAATTGCAGGCTTGCTGATGTGACTCAGCCTGGTCCTACAAATTAGGGTATAAATGCCAGATGGAAAAACATCTCTGTGGTACAATATAATTTCCTTACACAATGCTTTATATATTTAAAATTCTTCATTCCCCATTGCACAAACATAATTTAAAACTCAAAAGATTGATTCTCGTTGGACACTAGTATAAAAGAGTCCAAAACTCAATCAGTCCTCAATTACTAGTATATCTAAACAAAGTTTCATTCTAGTAAAACAAAGGAATTCAAAACAATTTACTTTTTATTTTTTTCCTGAAATATCGAATATTAAAAACTTCCACACAAAGCATAAACTCCTGGAGAAAAGATGCAAATAAAATGAGTACCATTATCCTTTGTTTTTTATTTGCTAGTGTTAGACTAAGAAGGACAAAAGCGAGGAACACAGCATCTGTCATATCAGAATATAAAAAGATGATCCTGGCACCAAATGAAAAAGCTCTAATTCATTTGCAAATCAAGCCTGCCACTTCTTTTTTAATCTGGAGGTAACTGTCAAGAGTTAACTAGATAATCACTTTCAATTCTGCCTTCAATGCTACATTACGCTGTTCTTCCATTCAGCTGAGCTGTTCTTTAGGGCACTGGATGAATGCTTTTCATTTCTAACTCACACAAAAAGTTGCCAAATAAAAAAATTAAAACAACAAGAGGAAAGAGGAAAATCCACGGGGCTTAAGCAAGAAATCCCTTTATGGGCATTTGTCTACCGGCACTTGCTTTTAGGCAAAATTAGATATTTGGATACATCTGTGTCCATTCTTTTTCTACTCCTTGAGGCCTGCAGTCTGTTGTGGCAAAATAAGCAGCATTTGAAACAGAAGAAAACAATACAGGGAGTATTAACCCGTGACATGTCAAACAAATAAATAAAGCAACATTGTACTGCATGCACTACATCACAGACTCAAATGGGAGAATAAATAAGAAAAATAAACCTACAGCTCAATTATTCATAAAAATTATTTAATCTGAATTTGATAACCATTTTTTCCGTGTCACCTTTTTTCACAGGATAGCTAAATTACATTTTATTTTTTTTACCAAGATCAAATAAGCCACCCTACTATTTAACAGTCCAAATTCTATTTATTAGAAGGTCAGTAAAATTACAAAAAAACAAACAAACAAACAAACAAACAAACAAACAAACAAACAACAACTTGTACAACCAATTGTCTATAGAGGTTAAAAGTCTATTTTCCTGATGTTCTTAATTGTAATGATTAATATAAAAATAACCTGTCTGTGAGAGGTACCACAGTTGGCAAGAGCTGTCGATCAAAAAGCCATGAAAGCAAACCTGAGAAAAGGTTACTGAAATCAAGACTATCATAAGGAAATGGAGAGACTATGGAATGGACAGTTTGTCAAAATAGAAAGCAAAATTGATAGAGCAAGTCATAAGGGTGGTAAACACGGAGTGATCTGTGCTTAAATTCTAAGGAATCTGACTAGATTGCTTAGAAATTAAGCACGGATCTCTCCATGTTTAGGGTGCCGGCGACAGCGATGCGCGTTTCCGCGCATCGCTACTGCTGGTCCTAGATTTGGCAAGCATGCATGCCAAATCTAGTGAGATTGCCCATTTCACTGCTGGGTGAAATGAGTGTCCGTCCGCCCCCTCGATCAGCACATCGCGCTGAGTTCTGAGCGGTGGGAGAGATGTGTGCTGACCGGTTTGTGCTAGATCGCTCAGCACACATATCCCCCGTGTGTATGGGGCTATAGACAATTCTTAGGATTTAAAGCTGCTGCAATCTACAAGAGACCTAGGATTTAATAGAAGATTTATGTAACAGAAGAACAATGACCCAAGGCATACAGCAAATCCACACTGGAGTGGCTTAAAACAAAAATACAGTGCATAGCTAAAGTATTCACCCCCCTTGGCTTTTTACCTATTTTGTTACATTACAACCTGTAAATTATTTTTTTTTTCTCATTTGAATTTTATGTGATGGATATGCACAAAATAGTCTAAGTTGGTGAAGTGAAATTAGAAACATTTATATAAAAAATAATTATAAATAAAAATGTGAAAATTGAAAGGTGCATATGTATTCACCCCCCTTTACTATGAAGCCCCTCAAAAGTTCTGGTGCAACCAATTAACTTCAGAAGTCACATAATTAGTGAAATGAAGCCCAAATGTGTGCAATCTAAGTGTGACATGATCTGTCAGTATACACACACCTTTTCTGAAAGGCTCCAGAGGCTGCAACACCACTAAACAAGAGGCATCACACCATGAAGACCAAGGAGCGCTCCACACAAGTCAGGGACAAAGTTGTTGAGAAGTACAAGTCAGGGTTGGGTAATAAAAAAATAACCAAATCTTTGATGATCCCCCGGAGCACCATCAAGCCATCATCTTCAAATGGAGAGAACATGGTGCCACAACAAACCTGCCAAGAGAGGGCTGGCAACCAAAACTCACAGACCGGGCAAGGAGGGCATTAATCAGAGAGACAGCACAGTGACCAAAGGTAACCCTGAAGGAGTTGCAGAGTTCCACAGCAGAGACTGGTGTATCTGCGCATGTGACCACAATAAGCCGTACACTCCATAGAGCTGGGCTTTATGGAAGAGTGGCAAGAAAAAAAGCCATAACTTAGTGTTAAAAATAAGAAGGCACGTTTTGAGTTTGCCAAAAGGCTTGTGTCACAACTGAGGGCCTGAGCTGACGGGAGGCAGCCTCAGTTGTAGGGGCTGAGATGTACCGGAACCTGGGAGGTTGTATCAGACCCCTGGACATGTAAGTAACATGAATAATAACTGCCCGAAGGCGTGACCACGACAACTTGGATAAAAGTCAATGATGTTTATTATGACAACTCCGCAACACAGCAGCAGTAAAAGAAAACGTAAAAGTCAGCAAATAATAAATACAGTTCCTGGGTACTACAGGATGGCAGGAGCCACAGGGCACTGGTAGTGTGAGATAGTTCTTATGATCTTCTAGATGGAAAGTCCTTACCAGGCCCGACTGTAGCAATGGAGATAACCCAGGATTGTGCCAGCTGGTGTTCCAGGAAAAGCTGGGTTGCTGAAGGTAAAACAGCTGCTGTGGATACTGGCTGGAACCAGACTGTTGTTAGCACGGAGTGGATACTGGCTGGAACCAGTTAAATAATAAATTAACTTGGGAGCGATGAAATATGAACTGAAATGTAGAACTTGAGAGCGGAGAAATAATAATACCGGTGGAGAGTGGTAAAGTGTAGAAAGGACACCGGCCCTTTAAGGGAAGCTGTACTCTGCTGGAAGCTGAGCTGGAAGCAGGTAATGTTGTAGCTGGAAACAGATGAATCCACAATGGATTGGAGAGTCAGGCTACACCGCAGGTGGAATGCTGGTGCGGGTCTCTATGGTGGAAGTCTTGAGACAGGAGCTGGAACCTGGAAGACAATCACAGGAGAGAGACAAACAGGAACTAGGTTTGACAACCAAAGCACTGACGCCTTCCTTGCTCAGGCACAGTGTATTTATACCTGCAGCAAGGAAGGGATTGGCTAGGCAATTATGCAGATTATCAATACTGAGAACAGATTGGTGGAAAAGATCAGCTGACAGAATCCAAGATGGCTGCGCCCATGCAGACACTTGGAGGGAAATTTGGTTTGTAATCCATGTGGTAATGAAAACAGTAATGGCGGCGCCGGCCACCGGAGACAGGAGGCGCCAGGCTGACAGATGCACATCCAACCACGCGGACACAGCGGAGGCCGCGGCTGACGCAATCGCCACCCAGACACTCTGCATGCAGAAGCCCAGGGACGGCGGCGGAGGCCGCGGGAGACGCCATGCCAGGTGCAATATGGCGTCCACTGTGACAGCGTCCCAGAGTGACAGGAGAGGATACAGGAATGTACACATCAGGACAACAGATGGGATCCGGTCCTGGAGCGCTGAGCCAGCCTTAGGAGGCATCTGATGGGTAAGAAATGGCGTCCAGATACCCGGATCGTGACAGCACCCCCCCCTTTAGGAGTGGCCCCAGGACACTTCTTTGGCTTTTGAGGAAACTTGGAATGGAATCTCCGGACCAAGGCAGGAGCATGGACATCAGAAGCATTGGTCCATGAACGTTCCTCAGGACCATAACCCTTCCAGTCAATAAGATATTGTAGTTGACCGTAACGGTGACGTGAGTCCAGGATCTTGGCCACTTCATACTCAACGCCTCGTTGAGTTTGGACTTTCGGAGTTGGAGGAAGTGAGGAATGAAACCGATTCAAGATCAGCGGTTTCAACAGGGAAACATGGAATGTCCTGGGTATTTTTAAGAAGGGAGGCAACTGGAGTCTGTAAGCAACAGGATTGATGACTTGTTCAATCTTGAAAGGACCGATATAGCGAGGTGCAAACTTCATACTGGGAACTCTTAACCTCAAATTCTTCGTGGATAACCATACCCGATCACCCACCTTGAGAGCAGGAACTGCTCGACGCTACTTATCCGCAAACTTCTTGTACCTGAACGATGCCTTGAGCAGAGCTGATCGTACGCTCTTCCAGATATTGGCAAACTGATGCAAGGTGATATCCACTGCGGGAACAGAAGTTGCTGGAAGCGGTTGGAACTCAGGAACTTTAGGGTGGAATCCAAAGTTAGTGAAGAATGGTGTTGAAGCAGATGAAGAATGATACTGGTTGTTATGACAGAACTCGGCCCAGGGAAGTAATTGAACCCAGTCATCTTGAGAGGAGGACACATAGATGCGGAGGAAGGCCTCCAAGTCCTGATTCACCCTCTCGGTTTGACCATTGGTCTGAGGATGGTAAGCCGTGGAAAACTTTAGCTTGACTTGGAGGACTTGACATAAACTTCGCCAGAATTTGGCTGTGAATTGAACTCCTCGATCTGAGATAATTTCTTCAGGAAGACCGTGGAGTCGGAAGATCTCTTGTATGAATACTTGAGCCAACTTGGAAGCTGACGGAAGACCGGTGAGAGGAATGAAGTGTGCCATCTTGGTGAACCGGTCAACTACCACCCAGATGGTATTGAACTTGTTGCACATGGGTAAGTCTGTAATGAAATCCATCGACAAGTGGGTCCATGGTCGACGGGGAACGGATAGTGGAACCAGTTGCCCCGCAGGCGACTGGCGGGATACTTTATGTTGGGCACACTTTGGGCAAGATGCAATAAACTCCAAGACGTCCTTTTTCAGAGTTGGCCACCAATAGGACCTAGAGATAAACTCCAGGGTTTTTTGGATACCTGTATGTCCGGCAAAACGGGAAGCATGGGCCCAATGCATGAGCTTCTTCCTTAGCATCGGCTTCACAAAACTTTTCCCTGATGGGGGCGTAGAGTCCATCCCTACCGTGGAGAATGCCAACGGATTTATAATAGGATGCTTGTCTGAAGACTCTGACTCATTTTCTTGCTCCCATGAGCGGGAAAGGGCATCGGCCTTGCGATTCTGAGAGCCCGGACAGAACTGGAGTTTAAAGTCGAACCTGGAAAAGAAAAGTGCCCATCTGGCCTGACGAGGGTTGAGACATTGTGCGCCCTTCAGGTATAAAAGGTTCTTGTGGTCTGTAAGTATGGTGATTAAATGAGAAGCTCCCTCCAACAGATACCTCCACTCTTCTAGAGCGAGCTTGATGGCTAGCAACTCCTGGTCGCCAATGGCATAGTTGCGCTCAGCTGGGGAGAACTTCCGGGAGAAAAAACTGCAAGGATGTAAATGGCCATCTTTAGCCCTCTGAGATAACACCGCTCCTACTCCAACGGAGGAGGCATCCACCTCTAGGATGAAAGGAGAGTCGATGTCAGGCAGTTTCAGGACAGGCGCAGAGATGAACCTCTGTTTTAAAAGATGAAAAGCTTGCATGGCTTCTTCAGACCACTTGGACGGGTTAGCACCCTTCTTGGTGAAAGCAGTAATAGGCGCCACAATGGTGGAAAAGTCTCGTATAAACTTTCGGTAATAATTGGCGAACCCTAAGAACCTCTGGACCCCTTTGAGGGTTAAGGGTACCGGCCAATTCTGAATTGCTTGTAGTTTCTCAGGATCCATCTCTAGTCCGGAACCGGACACAATGTACCCTAGAAACGGAATGGACTTGACTTCAAAGACGCATTTTTCTAATTTGCAATAGAGATGATTGACACGGAGACGGGACAGAACCTCTTTAACCCAAAAACGATGTTCCTCTAAATCGTTGGCAAAAATGAGGATATCGTCTAGATAGACCACGACATGACGGTATAGAATGTCTCTGAAAATCTCATTGACAAAATGCTGGAAGACAGCTGGAGCATTGCTCAATCCGAAGGGCATGACGAGGTACTCATAATGTCCGTCACGGGTGTTAAAGGCGGTCTTCCACTCGTCACCCTCACGGATCCGGATGAGATTGTATGCAACTCTCAAGTCCAGCTTTGTAAAGATGGTAGCTCCGCTAACTCTGTCAAAGAGCTCAGTAATCAGGGGTAAAGGATAACGGTTCTTGATGGTAATGTCGTTCAAACCTCTGTAGTCGATGCACGGCCGCAGACCACCATCTTTCTTTTTTACAAAAAAGAAGCCTGCGCCGGCTGGGGAAGAAGAAGGTCGAATGAACCCCTTTGCTAGGTTCTCTTTAATGTATTCCTCCATAGAATGCGTCTCAGGCAGAGACAACGGATAAGTTCGGCCTCGAGGTGGAACCTTCCCTGGAACGAGATCAATCGGGCAGTCCCATTCTCTATGAGGAGGAAGGATATCAGCAGAAGCTTTACTGAACACATCCGTGAAATCTTGATATGGAGGAGGTGGAACATCAGACGACCTGGGGGAGGAAGAACAGACAGGCAATACTTTAAACAAACATGTCTCTGCACAGGAGGAACCCCATGCCAGGATTTGCGTAGTCGTCCAATCAATTGTAGGATTGTGAAGACGGAGCCATGGAAGGCCCAGGACCACAGGATGTGTGGCTCTTGGAATCACTAAAAGTGAAATAAGTTCGGAATGAAGAACTCCCACTCTCAGACGAACTGGTAGAGTCCTTAGAGCAATAACAGTATCAAAAATTTTACTGCCATCCACGGCAGTTAAGGAAAAGGAGGAAGGAAGTCTCTCGGTGGGTAGGGACCACCGTTTAACATAGGCTTCAGTAATAAAGTTCCCAGCTGCTCCGGAATCAAGGAGAGCAATGACGTTCCGATAACGTTGAGCAACTTGAAGCGAGACTGGGAGATTACAATCATGAGGAGATGGAGAGGAGATCATTACTCCTAGCCGGCCCTCTCCTGGGCGAGCTAGGGTTTGGAGTTTTCCCGGACGTTCGGGACAGGCATTGATGGTGTGAGACGGAGCTGCACAGTAAAGACAAAGAGACTCAGAGAGACGTCTTCGGCGCTCAGCAGGAGTTAAACGGGAACGGCCAATTTGCATGGGCTCATCTTTAGATGGTGACAGTTGACGAGGAGGAGGAGCAGAAGATTTTGGAGCAGATGATCTTCCACGCTCAGTTGCTCTCTCTCTGAAACGTAAATCAACTTTCGTGCAGAGTGAGATTAGCTCATCTAACTTAGAAGGTAAGTCTCTGGTAGCTAACTCATCTTTAATAAGCTCAGATAAGCCATGCCAGAATGCAGCATACAGGGCCTCGTCGTTCCATGCCAGTTCGGATGCCAGGATCTGGAACTGTATCAGATATTGTCCTACAGTACGTGACCCCTGGCGTAAACGGAGAATCTCGGATGAAGCTGAGGTTACCCGGCCTGGCTCGTCGAAGATGCGCCTGAATGTTGACACGAATGCAGTGTAAGAAGATAGCAGGGTGTCGGACCTCTCCCATAACGGTGATGCCCAGTCAAGGGCGGAGCCACTGAGAAGAGAGATGATGTAGGCAATTTTTGTACGGTCACTGGGAAAATTGCCAGGTTGTAGCTCAAACTGAATCTCACACTGGTTGAGAAATCCCCTGCAGAATCTTGGAGATCCGTCAAATTTTGCTGGCGTTGGAAGATGAAGACGTGGAGCAGAAATGGGTAAGGTGGGTGGGGTTATAGCTGGAGTCACTGTGGTTGACGCACCAGATGCGCCTGATCCACGGAGAGTTGTCTGAATCCCATCCAGCCGAGTAGAGAGATCCTGGAGACAGCGGATGATGTGGCCCTGTGCAGCCTCCTGATGTTCTAGTCGGGCTGCCAGTTCTTGCATCGGCCTGGCCGTTTGATCCTGGTCTCCGGCTGGATTCATTAGGTCAGTGCTTACTGTCACAACTGAGGGCCTGAGCTGACGGGAGGCAGCCTCAGTTGTAGGGGCTGAGATGTACCGGAACCTGGGAGGTTGTATCAGACCCCTGGACATGTAAGTAACATGAATAATAACTGCCCGAAGGCGTGACCACGACAACTTGGATAAAAGTCAATGATGTTTATTATGACAACTCCGCAACACAGCAGCAGTAAAAGAAAACGTAAAAGTCAGCAAATAATAAATACAGTTCCTGGGTACTACAGGATGGCAGGAGCCACAGGGCACTGGTAGTGTGAGATAGTTCTTATGATCTTCTAGATGGAAAGTCCTTACCAGGCCCGACTGTAGCAATGGAGATAACCCAGGATTGTGCCAGCTGGTGTTCCAGGAAAAGCTGGGTTGCTGAAGGTAAAACAGCTGCTGTGGATACTGGCTGGAACCAGACTGTTGTTAGCACGGAGTGGATACTGGCTGGAACCAGTTAAATAATAAATTAACTTGGGAGCGATGAAATATGAACTGAAATGTAGAACTTGAGAGCGGAGAAATAATAATACCGGTGGAGAGTGGTAAAGTGTAGAAAGGACACCGGCCCTTTAAGGGAAGCTGTACTCTGCTGGAAGCTGAGCTGGAAGCAGGTAATGTTGTAGCTGGAAACAGATGAATCCACAATGGATTGGAGAGTCAGGCTACACCGCAGGTGGAATGCTGGTGCGGGTCTCTATGGTGGAAGTCTTGAGACAGGAGCTGGAACCTGGAAGACAATCACAGGAGAGAGACAAACAGGAACTAGGTTTGACAACCAAAGCACTGACGCCTTCCTTGCTCAGGCACAGTGTATTTATACCTGCAGCAAGGAAGGGATTGGCTAGGCAATTATGCAGATTATCAATACTGAGAACAGATTGGTGGAAAAGATCAGCTGACAGAATCCAAGATGGCTGCGCCCATGCAGACACTTGGAGAGAAATTTGGTTTGTAATCCATGTGGTAATGAAAACAGTAATGGCGGCGCCGGCCACCGGAGACAGGAGGCGCCAGGCTGACAGATGCACATCCAACCACGCGGACACAGCGGAGGCCGCGGCTGACGCAATCGCCACCCAGACACTCTGCATGCAGAAGCCCAGGGATGGCGGCGGAGGCCGCGGGAGACGCCATGCCAGGTGCAATATGGCGTCCACTGTGACAGCGTCCCAGAGTGACAGGAGAGGATACAGGAATGTACACATCAGGACAACAGATGGGATCCGGTCCTGGAGCGCTGAGCCAGCCTTAGGAGGCATCTGATGGGTAAGAAATGGCGTCCAGATACCCGGATCGTGACAGCTTGTGGACGACTCCCCAAACGTATGGAGGAAGGTGCTCTGATCAGATGAGATTAAAATTTAACTTTTTGGCCACCAAGGAAAACACTATGTCTGGTGCAAACCCAACATATCCCATCCCCACAGTGAAACATGGTGGTGGCAGCATCATGCTGTGGGGATGTTTTTCAGCAGCAGGGACTGGTAAACTGTTTCGAGTCGAGGGAAAGATGGATGGTGCTATATACAGGGATATTTTTGAGCAAAACTTGTTTCAGTCTGCCTGTGATTTGAGACTGGGATGGATGTTCACCTTCCACCAGGACAATGACCCAAAGCATACTGCAAAAGCAACACTCGAGTGGTTTAAGGGGAAACATATAAATGTGTTGGAATGGTCTAGTCAAAGCCCAGATCTCAATCCAATTGAGAATCTGTGGTCAGACTTGAAGATTGCTGTTACCAAGCGGAAACCATCTAACATGAAGGAGCTGGAGCAGTTCTTTCTTGAGAAATGTGCAGAAGTCCCAGTGGCAAGATGTGGAAAGCTCAGAGACTTATGCGACTTGCAGCTGTAATTGCCGCAAAAGGTGGCTCTACAAAGTACTGACTTTAGGGGTGTGAATAGTTATGCACGCTGAAGTTTTCTGTTATTTTGTCCTATTTGTTGTTTGCTTCACAATAAAAAAATAAAATAAAAAAAAACCCACATCTTCAAAGTTGTAGGCATGTTCTGTGAATGAAATGATGCAAACCTTCAAACAATCTATTTTAATTCCAGGTTGTGAGGCAAGAATGTTTCATGTCAAATGTCATACACCATGGTAAGACTGAGTACAGAAAATAATATTTTAAACCTACCGATAAATCTTTTTCTCCTAGTCTGTAGGGGATGCTGGGGACTCCGTAAGGACCATGGGGATAGACGGGCTCCGCAGGAGACATGGGCACAAAGAAAGAACTTTAGGTATGGGTGTGCACTGGCTCCTCCCTCTATGCCTCTCCTCCAGACCTCAGTTAGAGAAACTGTGCCCAGAGGAGACGGACAGTACGAGGAAAGGATTTTAGTTAATCTAAGGGCAAGATTCATACCAGCCCACACCATCCACACCGAATAACTTGGGATATACGAACCAGTTAACAGTATGAAACAACACAGCATCAGTCCGAGACTGAGGAAAACTGTAACATAACCCTTATGTAAGCAAAAACTATATACAAGTCTTGCAGAAGTAGTCCGCACTTGGGACGGGCGCCCAGCATCCTCTACGGACTAGGAGAAAAAGATTTACCGGTAGGTTTAAAATCTTATTTTCTCTTACGTCCTACAGGATGCTGGGGACTCCGTAAGGAGCATGGGGATTATACAAAAGCTCCCAAACGGGCGGAAGAGTGCGGATGACTCTGCAGCACCGATTGTGCAAACAGGAGGTCCTCCTCAGCCAGGGTATCAAACTTGTAGAATTTTGCAAAAGTGTTTGAACCCGACCAAGTAGCAGCTCGGCACAGCTGTAATGCCGAGACCCCTCGGGCAACCGCCCAAGAAGAGCCCACTTTCCTGGTGGAATGGGCCTTTATTGATTTTGGTAACGGCAATCCAGCCGTAGAATGAGCCTGCTGAATCGTGTTACAGATCCAGCGAGCAATTGTCTGCTTGGAAGCAGGAGCGCCAACCTTGTTGGCTGCATACAGGATAAACAGTGCTTCTGTTTTCCTGACCCTAACAATAGGTTGGTTCATATGCAAAGATACAAACTGAATAAAACCAGTGGCGCAGACAGAAGGAACATGCATATGATAACAACCATCACAACCTGATTAACTCGTTCATGGATGCTAGTGTTGCTTCGTTAGTGAATGTATCCATTCTCGATATTGACCTCAAAAAGAGAATGATTGATAGTGCAACACCGTTTGATAACAAAAAGATCCCAATTTTTATTAATATTCCACTCACATGAAGGGACTTAGAAATCGCATATATTGAATTCCACAATACAGCCAAGATCGTACTTCTTTCCCGTATTTCTTTAGGTCAATACCTCGGGAGAAATATCATTAGTGCAACACTGTGAGATTTTTTAACACAGTTTTAATTTTTTTAAAAGCACACTCACATTACACATAAAAAGTATCAGCATATAAAATATGGGGGTTTCTATTCCTCACAAACAGCGAAAATGAATCCCAGAGAGAGTCCTGGAAGTCCACACCGATGGTAAGAGTACCAGTTCCACCCCTCCGAAATTTCCACGGTCACAGGCACCTTGCTTAACGCATTTCGGACCTCCAATGATTCAGGTCCTTCCTCAGAAGCATATGAAAAGACGAAACCACCTTTGGCAAGAATTGAGGACGGGTCCGCAATTCCGCTCTATCCATATGGAAAACTAAATAGGGGCTTTTATGAGACAAAGCCGCCAACTCCGACACTCGCCTAGCCGAAGCCAAGGCTAACAACATGACCACTTTCCAAATGAGATATTTTAACTCCACCGTTTTAAGTGGTTCAAACCAGTGCGACTTAAGGAAACTCAACACCACGTTCAGGTCCCAAGGCGCCACCGGAGGTACAAAAGGAGGCTGAATATGCAGCACTCCCTTCACAAAAGTCTGTACTTCTGGGAGAGAAGCCAATTCCTTCTGAAAGAAAATGGATAGGGCTGAAATCTGAACCTTAATGGAGCCTAGTTTTAGGCCCAAATTTACTCCCGTCTGTAGGAAGTGAAGGAAACGGCCCAGATGGAATTCTTCCGTAGGAGCATTCCTGGCCTCACACCAAGAAACATACTTTCGCCATATACGGTGATAATGTTTAGCTGTCACGTCCTTCCTAGCCTTTATCAGAGTACGAATGACCTCATCCTGAATGCCCTTTTCCGCTAGGATCCGGCGTTCAACCGCCATGCCGTCAAACGCAGCCGCGGTAAGTCGTGGAACAGACAGGGCCTCTGTTGTAACAGGTCCTGTCTTAGAGGAAGAGGCCACGGATCTTCTGTGAGCATTTCCTGCAGATCCGGATACCAGGTCCTTCGTGGCCAATCTGGAACAATGAGAATTGTCTGTACTCCTTTTTTTCTTATTATTCTCAACACCTTGGGGATGAGAGGAAGAGGAGGAAACACATAGACCGACTGGAACACCCACGGTGTCACGAGGGCGTCCACTGCCACCGCCTGAGGGTCTCTTGACCTGGCGCAAAACCTCTGTAGTTTTTTGTTGAGGCGGGACGCCATCATGTCTATCTGGGGCAGTCCCCACGGACTTGCAATCTGTGCGAAGACTTCCTGATGAAGTCCCCACTCTCCTGGATGTAGATCGTGTCTGCTAAGGAAGTCTGCTTCTCAGTTGTCCACTCCCGGAATGAACACTGTTGACAGTGCGCTTACATGATTTCCCGCCCAGCGAAAAATCCTGGTGGCTTCCGCCATTGCCACTCTGCTCCTTGTGCCGCCTTGGCGGTTTACATGAGCCACTGCGGTGATGTTGTCTGACTGAATCAGAACCGGTAGGTCGCGAAGCAAAGTCTCCGCTTGACGACGGGCGTTGTATACGGCCCTCAGCTCCAGGACGTTGATGTGAAGACAAGTCTCCCGGCTTGACCAAAGACCTTGGAAGTTTCTTCCCTGTGTGACTGCTCCCCAACCTCGGAGGCTCGCGTCCGTTGTTACCAGAATCCAGTCCTGAATGGCGAACCTGCGACCCTCTAGAAGGTGAGCACTCTGTAGCCACCACAGGAGAGACACCCTTGCCCTGGGGGACAGGGTGATCAACTGATGAATCTGTAGATGTGACCAGGACCACTTGTCCAGTAGGTCCCATTGGAAGGTCCTCGCATGGAACCTGCTGAAGGGAATGGCCTCGTAAGATGCCACCATCTTTCCCAGGACTCGAGTGCAGTGATGCACTGACACCTGTTTTGGCTTCAATAGGTCCCTGACCAGAGTCATGAGTTCCTGTGCCTTTTCTATCGGAAGATAAACCCTTTTCTGGTCCGTATCCAGAATCATGCCTAAGAAGGTCAAACGAGTCGTAGGTACTAACTGTGACTTTGGGATATTGAGAATCCAGCCGTGTTGTTGTAACACCTCCAGTGAAAGTGACACGCTGTTCAACAACTGCTCTCGCGATCTCGCTTTTATGAGGAGATCGTCCAAGTACAGGATAATTGTGACACCCTGCTTGCGCAGGAGCACCATCATTTCCGCCATTACCTTGGTGAAAATCCTCGGGGCCGTGGAAAGCCCAAACGGCAACGTCTGAAATTGGTAATGACAATCCTGTACCGCAAATCTCAGGTATGCCTGATGAGGTGGATATATGGGAACATGAAGGTATGCATCCTTTATGTCCAGGGATACCATAAAATCCCCCCCTTCCAGGCTGGCGATGACCGCCCTGAGCGATTCCATCTTGAACTTGAACCTTTTCAAGTATAGGTTCAAGGATTTTAAATTTAAAATGGGTCTGACCGAACCGTCCGGTTTCGGGACTACAAACAGGGTTGAGTAATACCCCCTCCCTTGTTGAAGCAGGGGAACCTTGACCACCACCTGTTGAAGACACAATTTGTGAATTGCATTTAAAACTATCTCCCTTCCTGGGGGAGAAGCTGGTAGGGCCGATTTGAAAAACCGGCGAGGAGGCACCTCTTCGAATTCCAGCTTGTAACCCTGGGAAACAATTTCTATTGCCCAGGGATCCACCTGTGAGTGAACCCAGATGTGGCTGAAAAGTCGAAGACGTGCCCCCACTGGGGCGGACTCCCTCAGCGGAGCCCCAGCGTCATGCGGTGGATTTTGTAGAGGCCGGGGAGGACTTCTGCTCCTGGGAACTAGCTGTGGTTGGCAGCTTTTTTTCCTCTGCCCTTACCTCTGGCAAGAAAGGACGATCCTCGTACTCTCCTGTTTTTATTTGACCGAAAGGACTGCATTTGATAATGTGGCACTTTCTTAGGCTGTGAGGGAATATAAGGCAAAAAATTTGATTTACCTGTCGTAGCTGTGGAGACCAGGTCCGAGAGACCTTCCCCAAACAATTCCTCACCCTTGTAAGGTAAAACCTCCATATGCCTCTTTGAGTCGGCATCACCCGTAGGACTCGCCTAGCAGAAATCGACATAGCGTTGACTCTAGAACCCAGTAGGCCAATGTCTCTTTGAGCATCCCTCATATATAAGACAGCATCTTTAATATGACCCAGGGTCAATAAAATGGTATCCTTATCCAGGGTATCCAATTCTGCCGATAAGGTATCTGTCCACGCTGCTACAGCGCTACAAACCCAAGCCGACGCTATCGCCGGTCTGAGTAAGGTACCCGAGTGTGTGTAAATGGACTTTAAGGTAGCCTCCTGCTTGCGATCAGCAGGATCCCTGAGGGTAGCCATATCTTGGGATGGCAGTGCTACCTTTTTGGATAAGCGTGTCAACGCTTTGTCCACCCTTGGGGAGGATTCCCACCGTATCCTGTCCTTAGCCGGGAAAGGATACGCCATAAGAATCCTTTTGGGAATCTGCAGTTTCCTGTCTGGAGATTCCCACGCCTTTTCAAATAACTCGTTCAGCTCATGAGAAGGGGTAAAGGTTACCTCAGGTTTCTTTTCCTTATACGTGTTTACCCTCGTGTCAGGGACAGGGGGTTCCTCTGTGATATGCAAAACATCCTTTATTGCAATAATCATATATTGAATACTTTTAGCCAATTTTGGCCGTAACTTTGCATCATCGTAGTCGACACTGGAATCAGAATCCGTGTCGGTATTAGTGTCTACTATTTGGGATAGTGAGCGTTTTTGAGACCCCGAGGGTCCCTGCGACATAGGGCCAGGCAGGGCCTGATTCTCTGCATAATTCCTGGACTCAGCTTTGTCCAACCTTTTGTGCAATAAATTCACATTAGCACTTAAAACATTCCACATATCCACCCAGTCAGGTGTCGGTGTTGCCGACGGAGACACCACATTCATCTGCTCCACCTCCTCGCTAGGAAAGCCTTCTACCTCAGACATGCCGACACACACGTACCGACACACCACACACTCAGGGAAACCTCTTATCTGAAGACAGTTCCCCCACAAGGACCTTTGGAGAGACAGAGAGAGAGTATGCCAGCACACACCCAGCGCTAATGACCCAGGAAAAAAAACACACTATATGTTTACCCAGGTAGCGCTGTAAATATCTATTTGCGCCAAATTATGTGCCCCCCCCCTTTTTTTAAACCCCTCTTTCACCGTGGTAAGCAAGGGAGAGTCCGGGGAGCTTCCTCTCAGCGGTGTGCTGTGGAGAAAATGGCGCTGGTGAATGCTGAAAAATTAAAAAACTGGCGGGGGATCTCTTTTATATACAGTGCCCAGCCTATACATATGCTTATTGCCAGATTTGGAGGTCCTTATTGCTGCCCAGGGCGCCCCCCCTGCGCCCTGCACCCATACAGTGACTGCCGTGTGTGCTGTGTGGGAGCAATGGCGCACAGCGTTACCTCTATGAAGATCTGAAGTCTTCTGCCGCCTCTGAAGTCTTCTTTCTTCACATACTCACCCGGCTTCTATCTTCCGGCTCTGCGAGGAGGACGGTGGCGCGGCTCTTGGATGAACAGCGAGGGTGAGACCTGCGTTCCATTCTCTCTGGAGCTAATGGTGTCCAGTAGCCTAAGAAACAGAGCCTAACATTAAAGTAGGTCTGTTTCTCTCCCCCAGTCCCTCGATGTAGGGGAGTCTGTTGCCAGCAGGCTCCCTGAAAATAAAAAACCTAACCAAAATACTTTCTTTCCAGGAAACTCAGGAGAGCTCCCTGTAATGCACCCAGTCTCCTCTGGGCACAGTAATAAACTGAGGTCTGGAGGAGGGGCATAGAGGGAGGAGCCAGTGCACACCCATACCTAAAGTTCTTTTAGTGCCCATGTCTCCTGCGGAGCCAGTCTATCCCCATGGTCCTTCCGGAGTCCCCAGCATCCTCTTGGACGTAAGAGAAAGAATGAATGGGGTGTACCAGCGCTAGCTGTAGAAAATATTATGCAACGGACGGTTTGCTTCATATAAACAATACCATTTTATTATTAAAACATATAAAACAAGCAAATCAAAGATCATATATAGTACTGTATTGCTGACAGCGATGAAACTCATATATAGACACCTTTCTGTATAGGGTCGTTGTTATAAGTCCACTCCTATGTATCAAAAATTATTATCGCAGTTCTTTGGCTAGGACAATTCCCAGTAAGTTTCGTCACTGTGAAGCAATCATATTTACTGGATAAACAGAATGGTGGTCCCTTGATGTTGCATCAGCCTTAGGGAAAGTCCATTTAGAGCTGAAGGGATGTACCGGAAAGTTGCTGTATATGAGGAAGCTGGATTTTATAGCAACCAGTGAAACACATTGAGCTTATCATTTCATCACCTACCTGGATCCCACTCCACACTCTGTATCTATCTGGACTTTGTTGATTATTATTCTGGCAAACATCTGGACATTCATCCATCACCCAAAATCATATACAGCATCTTTCCGGTACATCCCTTCAGCTCTAAATGGACTTTCCCTAAGGCTGATGCAACATCAAGGGACCACCATTCTATTTATCCGGTAAATATGATTGTTTCACAGTGACTACACTTACTGGGAATTGTCCTAGCCAGAGAACTGCGATAATTTTTGATACATAGGAGTGGACTTATAACAACGATCCTATACAGAAAGGTGTCTATATATGAGTTTCATCGCTGTCAGCAATACTACATACTATCTTTGATTTGCTTGTTTTATATGTTTTAATAATTATATGAAGCAATTATATATAATTATATATATATATATTATATATAATTTATATGAAGTTTATATGAAGCAAACTGTCCGTTGCATAATATTCTCTACAGCCAGCGCTAGTACACCCCATTCACTCTTTCTGTACTCAGTCTTACCATGGTGTATGACCTTTGACATGAAACAGTCTTCCACAACCTCACCTTTGTAGCAGAGTTTGGCTGTTCCTCACCCAGTTTTAAGTCTCCTATGCAGTTGTTTCTGTTTCAATATACATATGAAAATGATGATCATTATCACCTGTTTGGTATGATTGGTTACTCATATACCCGACTATCATCCTACAAAATCCCTTACTTTGTGCAAGTGTACCTAGAAGAATTGATGCTGTTTTGAAGGCAAATAGTGGTCACACCAAATATTGATTTGATATAACTTTCTGTTCTCTTTATTAACATTGCAATTTGTTAATTGATAAGAAATAAACTATTAACACTTTTATTTTTGAAAGCATTCTTACTTTGAGATAGAACATATAGAAAAAATGGACAGAAAATCACTGTATCAATATAAACAAAAAACAAACAGCCTTGATATTAAAACATTATTTATAACACAATTCAATAGTCAACACCAACAGTTTGAAGAAATATTACATAAGCACTGGCACATTCTGCAATTGGACAAACAATTGAAGCCTTATATAAAAGATAAACCACAAATTGTGTATAAAAAGGCAAGGAGCTTGAAGCAGAACCTAGTAAAAAGCTATACACAGATAGAAACAACAAATCAAGAAGAAAGAAAAGGAAACTTCCACTGCTTATGTTGCCGTCCATGCAAAATAACTGGCAATAAATCTACAAAGCCCATCCTTGAATTTGAATCTAATATAACTAAAAAGATATATAACATCAAAGAAAGAATCACATGTGACTCAGAAGGAGTAGTCTATCTCCTTCATTGTCCATGTGGATTTCAATACATTGGTCAAACCAAGAGAAAATTGCGAATAAGAATTTCGGAGCATATATATAATATAAAGAAAGGACTGGAAACACATAGTGTCTCAAAACACTATAAAGACTGTCACAACAGCGATCCATCAAGTTTAAAGTTCATAGGAATACAAAAAGTATTCAAAAACTGGAGGGGGGGAGACATAAGTCTCGAACTAAGAAAGAGAGAAACAAAATGGATATATTACATGAGGACTTTACAACCAGAAGGACTTAACGTGGAAATAGATGTAAATGCTTTTTTAATTGACAATTAATTTCATTAAAACATTAAAATAATTAATTTCACTGAACATCATACTCAATAATCATTAACATAATTGATCAATTTCACTGAACGCCATACCAATAATTTATGTAAAAAAATAAATTTTACTTATAGAGTATATAGGGGCACATGGTTGCCGCTTTTTATTTATAACTTCCTGTGGAACATTTCCTGTTTTAATTGAATCTTAATAAAGTTTTTTTAGTATAAATAGGAAGTTAATTTGATAGAAAAAATATCCTAGTAAAAGGGTTTTTAACCCGAAACGCGTTCGAGACACTTGGTGCAGAGACGGAGAACAGTGTATGCAAACACTGAGGAGACACTTGGTGCAGAGACGGAGAACAGTGTATGCAAACACTGACAGCCGAGACGCTGACACGCGTCCAAGCAATCAAGCCGCTCGAGAGACACGGAGCCGGACCAGCCGCAAGCAACGGGGAAGACGGAATACATAACACCCGTGACACATGCTGAAGTGCGCTGAGACCATCTAACAGCAAGCCGCAAGAGGTATTGATAGGGACAGCAGGGATAGTTTGGCAAAAAGACTGTCCGGCACAATTCACAGTTACAATAATAATTGTCTCCGTTCCACCACCATTTCACAAAAGAGCCTAAACATTTACTAACTAAAAACAATTTCTTTACAGGTATGTGCGTTCCAACCAAATTAAGCGCTCCTTTTTAGTGTGTATTTTTGTCTTTTATTGGATGGAGCTGCTATCATAAACATAAGCGCGGTCATCATTTTATTTTACCATTCTTACTTTGTGGCATTTTTTCCCCACACCTGCCTAAAACTTTTGCACAGTACTGTAGGTCCGTGAATTTATCACAGATTCTATGTGTTTTCGTCCGAAAACAGATAATTTTTTGGGTGCAAAAAGGAGCTCTAATCAAACTGCTCAAAAGCTAAAAAATGCTGTAAAATCCTGTTTTTTCGCGCACAAGAAAAATGTCGGGCTAATTGAATTTTTCCCTAAATGCTTTTCACTTTAGCTGGCAGTGTAACTAAGTTCCGAAAAAGCATTTGTGCTGAAAACACTAACAGTGATCACAAAAACGCACTATGGCGCGTATTTTACCCAGAAACGGCTTCCTGGGACTCACGTTTAGAAGACTAGCGGGTCCCACAGGACGCACTCTTCTGGATCTGTGTGCGGCATCGCGGTAGCCAGTCGGAGGATACAGGAAGTAAATGGCTGTTTCCTCAGCCAATCACCTCGTGCAGCGGCGGCGGCGATAGGGTCAGCATGCAGCGGGGAGGAGCAGCCAATCATAGCCTGCGGTGTCACCCGCCAGTCCGGCATGATTTGAATCCCCCTCACCGCAGCGCTGTTAGCTGACCTGGGCTGGGCTCCGCCGCCAGCACCATGAATCTGTGCTGCAGCGCTGGCCTCACTCACCCAGCACTGCTCCGCCTCCTCCCGCTGCTCGCTGACCCTGTCTCCGCGGCCAGCACCAAGAGACTGGCCCCACCCCCGGCACAGCATCCTCCTCCACAACAGTGAGTGCCGCTCTGCATCTGCCCTGTGCCCCCAGCAGGCTGTGTGTGGGTTGGTGGATGGACTTGCTGTAGGGGATTCCCGCTACGCTGTCTGGGGGGGAAGGGAACGGAGGTCTGAGGAGGTTACTTCAATGTGTCTCAGTGCTCTGCCTGGCGCAATGTGTCTCAGTGCTCTGCCTGGCGCAAAGTGTAGAACGTGCTCTGCCTGGCGCAAAGTGTAGAACGTGCTCTGCCTGGCGCAAAGTGTAGAACGTGCTCTGCCTGGCGCAAAGTGTAGAACGTGCTCTGCCTGGCGCAAAGTGTAGAACATGCTCTGCCTGGCGCAAAGTGTAGAACGTGCTCTGCCAGGCGCAAAGCGTAGAACGTGCTCTGCCTGGCGCAAAGTGAATAACGTGCTTTGCCTGGCGCAAAGTGTATAAGGAGCTCTACCTGGCGCAATTTGTATAACGTGCTCTACCTGGCGCAGTGTGTATAGGAGGTTCTACCTGGTGCAATGTGTATAAGCGCACTACTGTGTGGTGTAATGTGAATTACCACTATTATGTGGCCATGCCCCTTCCCCACGAAGCAACGGCCCTAAAATTTTGCTGCACGCCTTCGGCGCACTGTCCATGCTTTTGCATGTACGAAGGGGAGCACCAATTCGCTTCAAGCCTTAGGGTGCCAAAATGTCTAGTTACAGCTCTGGTTCAGTGTCCTGTATGCTACACAGCCCAGCAGCATCGTCACCCCATCCTCCCCCTTTCAACACTTTGTAGTGTCCAAATCAAGTCTGTGTTTTTACATTTTTATAATAAGATTAATAAAAGCCTTCACTCCGATGGGACCCAGAAAAGGACAGGTAGGACCCCAATTTCTAAAAGTGAGGCGTCCCTGGGACCCACCTATTTTTGGACTCAGCGCGATCACTGACTAATATCCAGACATTATAAATTACAAAGATTACTGTTTAATTCTTGGGTTTCTGTTACTTAAAGAAAAACTTAAAGGTACAAAATGGTATCCTGTATCGGTAAATACTTAGATTTAATGGACGTTTCTGGCTTGGAGACGAATACTTTATTCAAGAGAAATAACCAAACCATTCGTGGTCTCCTATGATGCTCCATGTCAAACCATCTACCAAAGACAGCACAGCAAAATCACCACCAGGCAGTGCCTGGTTAAGTGAAGCATGTGAAAGAAACTCCTTTCAGGTTCTGAACATGAAGCCAGAGTAAAGGAATAACTGAATGACAGTAAAAAAAAAGTTCAGTACTTTAAAAACTGAAACAGGTAATATAGAAATGTTGCGTCATTTACAACAACTTTGGTCTACTGTTAGCAGAAACATAGTATGTAAATAGAGAAATACTTCTACTGATGTCTAAATAATCAGAATGCAGTAGACCATCATTTCCCCATAAAGGGTTATCGATTGGTCATATCGTTCTAAACTGTGGTGACAATGATGGGAGGTGTTTATGGAACATGAACATATTTTGTTCATGTAACATGTGGCGTCATAAAGACATGACATATTCCAACTGAAAGCTTTATTCTCGGAGCCTGGTATTAATGTTCAAGTTGTTTATCATCTAAATATTCATAAGCCTTCCTTCTAAATCACAAGCAGATTGCAATATCACTTCAGGACTCGGTCACAGTTCCTGCAAAATATACTAAACCTTGCTTTCCTAGCTAGAACCCTGATTTTTTTTTTTTTAGAATGTAAACTATAACTTAAGACAATATTAGACCACAGTACGTTTTCCTTTACAAAAAAAAATAAAATGAAATACAAAAAAAACCAAGACTTCAGCTGATTCAGCTGTGCTACAAGCCGCTGAGCCAAAGCTAATAGGACCTCATTTGAATAATCAATATGACAACCTTATTTTTCAAATGCAAACAGGATTGATACAGTAAGGTGTCTCACTGCCACATCACAGTCAAGGCCTCTTTTAACCCCTAATTAGATTGAGGCGATTATCCGTACACTTCTTTACAAGTGCACAGCTCGGATAAGGGGTGACAAAAGATATATGCTGCTTAATTCAGACTCCGTAGATTGCAGGTTATGCAGCCGGATAGAACGCTATATCAGTGAACAATTGGTATTCATATTGTCTACAGTTGCAATATGCCAGCATGTATAGGTTGTAAGGGTAAGACATACCCTAGAGCACTAGTGTGGACTCAGCACAAGATACGGCACATTGATTAAAGGCCCGTCACAACTGGTTTAGCTGTACTCATTTTCTATCAACTTTTATATAATGTCAACATTAATCTGTCGCATTTTTCACATACCACAATAATTAACGTTTACTAACTCTAACACTTATTAAACGTGTATTTGCCAGCAGTAATATTTGATACAGAATGTTGACTTAATAGGAAACTAAATGGCTCTTGGTAATAATAATAATATTAATAATAATAATAATAATTAGAACAATGTTTTTTTTGTATTCTATGCAGCACAATTGTAAGTAACCTGCAATATATACAGTTCTAAAGAACTCCCCAAATCCCTTTATATATCACCATAACTCTGTGATCATTCTCATAGATTATTCAGAGACCAGTTACACAGTTATCCAATACCCATGAAAGTCATTTAACACAATAATGGGGAGTTCCTATTTATGTAAAACATGCCATATCCTTTTTAATGATTCATGCATCATTAAAGTTTAATAGACTGTTGGAACTTTAATTTGTATGTAGTTCTCCATAAACAATTCTTTCTGCAATTGATTCAAAGAATACTTAACACTGCAAATAGCACCAGCATCTCTGCATAAAACAGCCACACAGCAACACAAGGTGAGACGTATCATATGTCCTGATGGAATAGAAATATCCACATGAAGATATAGCAATCAGATTCTCGCTGTAAAGTAGTAGTAATCCCCGCCCCCTACCACAAACCATGTTGTTTTCTGTGCAGGGTAAATATTGGCTGCTTTTACATGAAGCCCAGAATGTTAGACAGCTTCATTTTTACACATCAATTAATACTTCAGTTTGGACACGCCCCACCCAAATCTAACACTCTCTGCACGTGTTACATCTACCCCGCCTGCAGTGTAACATGGTTTTGCGCAATTGCTCGCAAATATGAATCAGGCACAAAGTTAGAATTCTACTTATTAAACAGCAGTTTAGCAGTGAATTTAGCATAGTACAGAAAATCGCTCTTTAATTAGCAAAAGTGGTAATTGTATAGATTATGATCCATTGATACTTTCTACACAAATCTTTAAATGGGGTTATTTTAATACACGAGTCATGGACAGGTTATATAACTGACAACCATAATGGTGCTAATTATTAGTTTTAGTTAGTATTAGCTAGAAGCAAAGAAAGAAAAAAAAAGGAGCAAGATATAAAATGTGTCGAGAGAATTAGATTTGGCAGGAGCATGGCCAAACTGAAAAATAAAATAAAAGGGAAAAATAGAGTTCTCCAGCATCTGTGGTCTACACGTAATAGCAGCCAGCATTGACTCTGTATGCAAGACGATTATATATATATATATATATATATATATATATATATATATATATATATATATACACATACACACACACACACATTTCAACATACATCAAAAACTACCAGCTTGTGAGCTATGATGGGATGTGTCCTGTTCTGATCTTACCTACTAAACAACCACACTTGTTAAGCAAATGGCACATCTGAATTTGCAGTCTTGAAGTGGCTATAAGGGAGAAGAAACACAACCCAATACATTTACAGTAACGGCACAAGCACATCACTCAGTCTGCGAGTGCACCCATTAAAGGGCATGGGTATGTGAGCTTAGAATTTCAATTAAATGTAAGATTTGAGGGGTGTAAATCTGTTTTAAACATACAGTAACATTTAAACAATAGCTGCCCATTCCTACACAGCTATTGATCAGCAAACAGGTGGAATTATCGGCATGGCTTCAGGGATCTGTAACAGCTGCATTGTTAACATCATCAGTCAATCAATGAGCTCCTTAGGGGCCTAAAAGCTAATACAGGCTTTTTAAATACACTGGATGTGTTATCAAACATTGCATACATGAAAATAAATCTAGGGAAACTGTATAGTGTGCAGAAAGAAGAGACTCCATAAACAAGTATCCCGCTAACGCTTGCTGTTCACCACTGGAGACTACACATGAGGTTCATGCAGATTTAATGTGCAACCATTATAGTGCAGGTAACCATTGTGTGGACTTGGCCACTATTCATGAGAATACACCGGGTGACTAGTAACTAGTGTTATCTGTGCCACAGCAACGATACTAGCCATGGTAAATTTATGTTGCTCCGTTTAGAATATGGCTGCTTACACAAATTCTCTCATGTCTTTGTGAAGTCTTTAGGTTCCACTCAACTAAAGCTGCAAGATCATGAATGTTCTCTTAGCCAAGCCTACATTTAATAGGATGAATGAAGATTAAAATAAGAATTTACTTACCGATAATTCTATTTCTCGGAGTCCGTAGTGGATGCTGGGGTTCCTGAAAGGACCATGGGGAATAGCGGCTCCGCAGGAGACAGGGCACAAAAAGTAAAGCTTTTCCAGATCAGGTGGTGTGCACTGGCTCCTCCCCCTATGACCCTCCTCCAGACTCCAGTTAGGTACTGTGCCCGGACGAGCGTACACAATAAGGGAGGATTTTGAATCCCGGGTAAGACTCATACCAGCCACACCAATCACACCGTACAACTTGTGATCTAAACCCAGTTAACAGTATGATAACAAAAGGAGCCTCTGAAAGACGGCTTCCTACAACAATAACCCGATTTTTGTAACAATAACTATGTACAAGTATTGCAGAATAATCCGCACTTGGGATGGGCGCCCAGCATCCACTACGGACTCCGAGAAATAGAATTATCGGTAAGTAAATTCTTATTTTCTCTATCGTCCTAGTGGATGCTGGGGTTCCTGAAAGGACCATGGGGATTATACCAAAGCTCCCAAACGGGCGGGAGAGTGCGGATGACTCTGCAGCACCGAATGAGAGAACTCCAGGTCCTCTTTTGCCAGGGTATCAAATTTGTAAAATTTTACAAACGTGTTCTCCCCCGACCACGTAGCTGCTCGGCAGAGTTGTAATGCCGAGACCCCTCGGGCAGCCGCCCAAGATGAGCCCACCTTCCTTGTGGAATGGGCATTTACATATTTTTTGCTGTGGCAAGCCTGCCACAGAATGTGCAAGCTGAATTGTACTACAAATCCAACGAGCAATAGTCTGCTTAGAAGCAGGAGCACCCAGCTTGTTGGGTGCATACAGGATAAACAGCAAGTCAGATTTCCTGACTCCAGCCGACCTGGAAACTATATTTTCATGGTCCTGACAACATCCAGCAACTTGGAGTCCTCCAAGTCCCTAGTAGCCGCAGGCACCACAATAAGCTGGTTCAGGTGAAACGCTGACACCACCTTAGGGAGAAACTGGGGACGAGTCCACAGCTTTGCTCTGTCCGAATGGACAATCAGATATGGCTTTGTGAGATAAAGCCGCCAATTCTGACACTCGCCTGGCCGAGGCCAGGACCAACAGCATGGTCACTTTCCATGTGAGATATATCAAATCCACAGATTTGAGTTGTTTAAAACAATGTGATTTTAGGAATCCCAAACTACGTTGAGATCGCCCAGTGCCACTGGAGACATCAAAAAGGGGTTGTATATGCAGTACTCCCTTAACAACTTCTGGACTTCAGGAACTGAAGCCAATTTCTTTCTGGAAGAAAATCGACCGGTCGAAATTTGAACCTTAATGGACCCCAATTTGAGACCCATATACACTCCTGCTTGCAGGAAATGTAGGAATTAACCTAGTTGAAATTCTTCCGTGGAGCCTTCCTGGCCTCACACCATGGAACATATTTTCACCTAAGCGGTGATAATGTTGTGCGGTCACCTCCTTCCTGGCTCTGACCAGGGTAGGGATGACCTCTTCCGGAATGCCTTTTTCCCTTAGGATCCGGCGTTCACCCGCCCTGGCGTCACCGCAGTTGCGGTAAGTCATGGAACAGACATGATTCTTGCTGAATCAAGATCCTTTTTAGTATCTCTTGAAGTTCCGGGTACCAAGTTCTTCTTGGCCCAAACCGGAACCCCGAGTATAGTTCTTACTCCTCTCCTTCCTATCATTCTCCATACACTGGGTCTGAAAGGCAGAGGAGGGAACACATACACCGACTGGTACACCCACGGTGTTACCAGAGCGTCCCAGCTATTGCCTGAGGGTCTCTAGACCTGGCGCTTCATGTGGGACGCCATCATAACCACCTTTGGTCTTTCCCAACGGTTTACAAACATGTGGAAACTTCCAGATGAAGTTCCCACTTTTCCGGGTGGAATTCATTTATGCTGAGGAAATCTTCCTAGTTGTCCACTCCCGGAATGAACACTGCTGACAGTGTTATCACATGATCTTTCGCCCAGCGAAGAATCCTTGCTGTCATTGCCCTCCTGCTTCTTGTGCCGCCCCGTCTGTTTACGTGGGCGACTGCCATGATGATGTCCTACTGGATCAGCACCGGTTGACTTTGAAGCAGAGGTCTTCCTAGGCTCAGAGCATCGTAAATTGCCCTTAGCTCCAGTATATTCATGTGGAGAGAAATCTCCAGACTTGACCACACTTCCTTGGAAATTTCTTCCTTGTGTGACTGTTCCCCAGCCTCTCAGGCTGGCATCCGTGGTCACCAGAACACAGTCCTGAATGCTGAATGTGCTGCCCTCTAGAAGATGAGCACTCTGCAGCCCCCACAGAAGAGACACCCTTGTCCTTGGAGACAGGGTTATCCGCTGATGCATCTGAAGATGCGATCCGGACCATTCGTCCAGCAAATCCCCCTGAAAAGTTTTTGCGTGAGATCTGCCGAATGGAATCGCTTCGTAAGAAGCCACCATTTTTCCCAGGACTCCTGTGCATTTATGCACTGATACTTGGCCTGGATTTAGGAGGTTTCTGACTAGGTCGGATAACTCCCTGGCTTTCCCCTCCAGGAGAAATACCTCTTTCTGGACTATGCCCAGAATCATTCCTAGGAACAGCAGACGTATCATCGGAAAACAGCTGCGATTTTTGGAATATTTGGAATCCACTCGTGCTGTCGTAGAACTACTTTAGATAGTTCTTTTCCGACCTCCAACTGTTCTCTGGAAACTTGTCCCTTTCAGGATATCGTCCAAGTAAGGGATAATTTAGATGCCTTTCTTCTTTTAAGAATCATCTTTTCGGCCATTACCTTGGTAAAGGCCCGGGGTGCCGTGGATAATTCAACGGCAGCGTCTGAAACTGATATTGACAGTTCTGTATCACGAACCAGAGGTACCCTTGTTGAGAAGGGCAAATTTGGACATGGAGGTAATCCTTGATGTCCAGGGACACCATATAGTCCCCTTTTTTCCGGTTCTCTATCACTGCTCTGAGTGACTCCATCTTGATTTGAACCTTTTTATGTAAGTGTTCAAAGATTTCAGATTTAGACTATGTCTCACCAAACCGTCTGGCTTCAGTACCACAATATAGTGTGGAGGACTAATACCCTTTTCCTTGTTGTAGGAGGGGTACTTTGATTATCACCTGCTGGAAATACAGCTTGTGAATTTTTTCCCAATACTGCCTCCTTGTCGGAGGGAGCCGTTGGTAAAGCAGGCTTCAGGAACCTGCGAGGAAAAAATGTCTCGACTCTCCAATCTGTACCCCTGGGATAATACTTGTATGATCTAGGGGTCAACTTGCGAGTGATCCCACTGCGCGCTGAGACTCTTGAGACTACCCCCCCACTGGTGGAGGGCTTCTTTTCCTGGGAAGGGGCTGCCTGCTGCAGTCTACTTCCCTTTCCTCTATGTCTGGGCAGATATGACTGGCCTTTTGCCCGCTTGCCCACATGGGAACGGAAGGATTGAGGCTGAAAAGACAGTGTCTTTTTCTGCTGAGATGTAACTTGGGGTAAAAAGGTTGGATTTCCCAGCTGTGGCCGTGGCCCCCAGGTCCGACGGACCGACCCCAAATAACTCCTTCCCTTTATACGGCAATACTTCCATGTGCCGTATGGGATCTGTATCACCTGACCACTGTCGTGTCCATGACATCTTCTGGGAGATATGGACAACGCACTTATCTTGATACCAGAGTGCAAATATCCCTCTGTGCATCTCGCATACATATATATATAGAATGCATCCTATTAAATGCTCTATATCAATAAAATATTTTTAGTCAGGGAATTCGACCAAGCCAACCCAGCACTGCATCTCCAGGCTGATGGCGATCGCTGGTCGCAGTATAACCACCGTCTGTGTGTATATACTTTTTAGGATATTTTTCCAGCTGCCTATCAGCTGGCTCCTTGAGGGCGGCCGTATTTGGAGACGGTAACGCCACTTGATAAGTGTGTGAGCGCCTTATCCACCCTAATGGGTGCTTCCCAACGCGCCCTAACTTCTGGCGGGAAAAGGTATAACGTCAATATTTGCTATCGGGGTAAACCCACGCATCATCACACACTTCATTTTATTTTATCTGATTCAGGAAAAACTACAGGTAGTTTTTTCACTTCCACATAATACCCTTTTCTGTGGTACTTGTAGTATCAGAAATATGTAACAGCTCCTTCATTGCCCTTAACGTGTGGCCCTAATGAGGAATACGTTTGTTTATTCACCGTCGACACTGGATTCAGTGTCCGTGTCTGTGTCTGTGTCGACCGACTGAGGTAAATGGGCGTTTTTTATAACAAAACCCCTGACGGTGTTTCTGAGACGCCTGGACCGTTACTAATTGTTTGTCGGTCGTCTCATGTCGTCAACCGACCTTGCAGCGTGTTGACATTCTCACGTAATTCCCTAAATAAGCCATCCATTCCGGTGTCGACTCCCTAGAGAGTGACATCACCATTACAGGCAATTTCTCCGCCTCCTCCAGCATCGTCCTCATACATGTCGACACACACGTACCGACACACAGCACACACACCTGGAATGCTCTGACAGAGGACAGGACCCCACTAGCCCTTTGGAGAGACAGAGGGAGAGTTTGCCAGCACACACCAAAAAACGCTATAATTACATAGGGACAACCTTATATAAGTGTTTCTCCCTAATAGCATCTTTATATATATATTTATATCGCCAATTTGTGCCCCCCCTCTCTGTTTAAACCCTGTTTCTGTAGTGCAGTGCAGGGGAGAGCCTGGGAGCCTTCTCTCCAGCCTTTCTGTGAGAGAAAAAATGGCGCTGTGTGCTGAGGAGATAGGCCCCGCCCCTTTTACGGCGGGCTCGTCTCCCGCTCTTTAGTGAAGTTTGGCAGGGGTTAAATATCTCCATATAGCCTCTGGGGGCTATATGTGAGGTATTTTTAGCCAGTATATAGGTTTACATTTGCCTCCCAGGGCGCCCCCCCCCAGCGCCCTGCACCCTCAGTGACAGCGTGTGAAGTGTGCTGAGAGGAAAATGGCGCACAGCTGCAGTGCTGTGCGCTACCTTTAGAAGACTGTCAGAGTCTTCAGCCGCCGATTTTGGACCTCTTCTAACTTCAGCATCTGCAAGGGGGCCGGCGGCGCGGCTCCGGTGACCATCCAGGCTGTACCTGTGATCGTCCCTCTGGAGCTAATGTCCAGTAGCCAAGAAGCCAATCCATCCTGCACGCAGGTGAGTTCACTTCTTCTCCCCTCAGTCCCTCGTTGCAGTGATCCTGTTGCCAGCAGGACTCACTGTAAAATAAAAAACCTAAGCTAAACTTTCTCTAAGCAGCTCTTTCGGAGAGCCACCTAGATTGCACCCTTCTCGGCCGGGCACAAAAATCTAACTGGAGTCTGGAGGAGGGTCATAGGGGGAGGAGCCAGTGCACACCACCTGATCTGGAAAAGCTTTACTTTTTGTGCCCTGTCTCCTGCGGAGCCGCTATTCCCCATGGTCCTTTCAGGAACCCCAGCATCCACTAGGACGATAGAGAAAAAAAAATTAAAAAAAAGGACATTTAAATCAGAAAATCTTACACACTGTAAGCTTGAGACTAGAATTTTGGATACACGTACCTAAAATTACAGGTCATCATAGGCAACTCTGTTTATAATGCTGTGCATCAAACTATGAAATATAATTAACACATGAGATGTTGCAAGTAATGCTGAATCTAATATGATTATCTGTTTAGCCACTCAATTATTGCAGGCTCTCTCGCAGCAGCTTGGTGATAGCAGAACATGGTGTGCGCGGCTGGATGATTACTGTATCTCTGCAGTTCAGTGTCTGCAGGGTGTTTGAATGCCCCTCTAACTACTTAAAACCAGTAAAGAGATTACAGCTCACACTAACTGGATTTTCACAGCTCCATATCGTTCACCTTGGATTCCACATACACAGATTAGGAGGACTCAGCCAGACAATAGTAGCTTAATAGATACAAGATGCCCTGGCTGGGAAATAAACTGCTCTCTGTCTATTATTTAGCAAAACAAAACCTTATACACACAAAACCAGTTCAAACATCAGAAGACTGGATCCTTGCTGTCTACGGGATGGATGCTTACAACTGGAACATTGACATTTTCCTTGTACATGACACAACCGTGTACATTTGTTTATTCAAGTGTGGTAATGACCCATGACAGATACACCATGATCATAAACTGAGGGTGGCTGTACTGGGGATGTTACACAGGAAGCTGCAAAATGGGCCATCACAATCTGGTATGTAGGTAACCATGCGTTATAGTGCAAGCTTATATGAAAGGTAACCAATATGTAACAGTGTGTGACTAATGTACACGCACATTATTTATTAACAATTTGTTATATAGCGCAGCAAAATCCATTGCGCTTTACAGATATATATACACACATACATACATACATACATACATACATACACATATAGCGGCACTCAGTGGTCTATAAATCATCCAGTAACAATAACCTCCAACAGCCAATTTAGTACATATATATATATATATATATATATATATATATACACACACACACACACACACACACACACACACACACACAAAGGGCAGTGTACTATCAGCAATGATGCGACTTCAGCTATTAAAAACATCCGATAGTCATTATCGTGGTATCCAATTAGAAGCCGAAATTGGACCTGCGATCGCACGTAAACACATGGGATGGG
This sequence comes from Pseudophryne corroboree, assembly GCF_028390025.1. NCBI lineage: Eukaryota > Metazoa > Chordata > Amphibia > Anura > Myobatrachidae > Pseudophryne > Pseudophryne corroboree. The sequence goes on along the minus strand of NC_086447.1, from coordinate 274,355,873 downwards.
GGATAATTCCCAATCCCGTGTGTTGTCTCGGCTCAGGTGGCTGCTTATCGGGAATTATGCTTCAGGTGCCCGACATCGCACTATAAACAGAGCTGGCATCGGGGCTGGCATCGGGGCATTGGGGCCCCCTGCGATCCTATTAGCAGCATTAAAGTACAGCTGCTAATAGGATACCGCTCAAAGTCTTGTGCTGTAGCCCATTTACTTTAAGATTCAATATGGATTAAAAAGATGCCCTTCTTCATATCACTATTATAACGTATGATTATTTGAGTTACTAGCTACTTCTTTCTCAGTTTAAACCAGTCTTGCCAACCTCCTTTGACCTCTCATTAGAAGGGGGTTTTCAGCCACAAAACTGCCACTTCCTGGGTTATTTTATTTTACTTATGTGTACCATTCTCAATAAACTCTAGAGAATTCATTGCAAACACCAATATGCATTACACAGTCAAAGTAATGTAGATCCATTTCACCCCCATTCTTGTGTCTGGTCTGATTTTATGTTGATTAGATACTTTCATTTAGCTGGAGCACCTAATAAAGTGGTTGTGGGTATAAGTGTGTGCAGGTATGTCTGTGGCCAGAGACTCATCACACATGATAAACTTGTGGCGTTTTCGCCATTATCTAAATGGACGAAGTGGCGCTAGGCACCATATAATGTAATTGTATAATGGTAATGTGTTTTAACATGTTATATTTAGGATCTATGCACAGTTGTAGAATTGCTATTTTGTTTCCAAACGGCTTTGACATTTGGGACAAATTGCCTTGGGACATTTTCACCTAGGAATTAATATGTTAATCACCCTGACTCTAGCAAGGGGGTATCGGGACAAGCAATTTCTATGAGATGCAGTCCAGGGGAGTAATTTTGAGTCTCAGAGACACATAGTTGAAAAGACAGTATAGTTGGGTTTCAGAATTTCATGTTGTTCCTCTGAATAAGCCAAACTGGTTTAGTATATATATGTAAAAGGGGAGATGCAACTGAAATTAGAGTTATATTTATATTTGTAAAAGAGACAGGAACTTGTTAATCTGATTTTGCTTGGGAAAGCACAGGTTTGGTTTATATATGAAAAGGGCAGTAAATTGCTATATTTAGTTATTTAACTCTTTTGAAATGTCATCTGTATTTATTTATATTTTGTGAGATAGCTTGAATGGTTAAAAAGACCCAGCGTGGAACTATCCCCTGTGGTATTGTGTGTTGGATTGAGATAAAGAGGAGGCCTGCGAGCCTCAGGAGTACATCTTCTGTGACATCTTGAATTGTGGAACTGTTGTAACCATCGTGTACATGGTATCCTTTCTGAAAAAGCAACAGGTCTTCTTTTAAGACGTTTTTAGGGCAAATAAACATCTTGCCTTAGGACAACTGGCTTTTCAATGAGTTTATCCATATCCTGCGACCAACAGAATTGCTCAAAACGCCATTTCGTTTTCCCACTGTCCTGGAGTGAGTCCAGCATCTCCAAGCTTCGTCCTCTGCCAGCTACCGTGCAGGGCCTGGTCAATAGTCATGGACCAGTGGGGGTCAACCGATGCCAGTCAGGAGGTGTGGCAGCAGCGTGTCTACGCATACACATCAGTAAGCGGTATTCAGGTGCCGGACGAAGGAAACTCAGCAGAAATGTGGTTCTAGGTGCCACATGGTAGGAGCCTGGTGGTGGCACCAAAAATACCCACCCACTTATGGATGGTAAGAGGGATTCCCCTTTTGGCCGGGTCCTGTGAGACCCAAACCCAATCTGTGATGGTTAGGCGTGGGCAGCAAGGGCGCGTCCAGTCACAATGTTTATTTAGAAAGGGAAGGAATTTAGTATAGTGGCTAGCTAAATAGAAAACTCCTATTAACCATCAGATGCCACCACACCAGCCAGGGCTTTCCCTGACATGGTCATACCTGATGTAACCAGTTAAAAATGCTCACCGGCCAGCTGCTGGTAGATCATTTTCCAATAGCCTCCAGTCTCAGGGGGACCCCCAAGCCCTCCTGCACCCACTGCTCCTCCCTCAGTGTGTGCCAATCACTGCTGCTTAAGAGATCGGCCAGTCCAGATAGGAGTAGCCTCTGGGGAAAAGCAATAAAAGGCAGCAGTGCTACCCCAGTGTGTGCTCAGCACCTGCAGAGAAGGGCAGCTGCTGGGGATATACAGTTTAACAGCAGAACCTCCGGCTCCCCCCACCTGTCGAGATCACAAAGTATCAGAATATTGATTTCTGTGTAGATTGATATTACTATTAATCCTAGGGTTGATTAAATAGTTAAAAAGTGTTTAAAGTTCATGCACAGCACACCATATATATTGCTAATGTGTTTTAAATTCATGTTCTTGACCTAATCCAATTTAGAAAAAAAATAAATGTAACAAAAATCCACGTCAATTTCTGAGCGGTTTTTAGGAAAAATATTCACCAGCTAAGTGATTAAGCACATTTCAAAATATTCCAGAAGGAGGATAATATGAAATCAGAGATAAAGGAAAAGTGCACCAACCTGTTTACACCCTGGTGTTACCATATTCACATTTCAGTCATGCATCCAATCTGTACTTAAACCTTTTACATAACATATTTTTTTTTTTATTTATTTATTTTTTTAACTGTTTATTATTAGGTTTTCAGTAGAAATACAATAAGCAAAAAGCAGATACTTGTTAGTATTTCAGGTATAAAATGGGTTACATAAATGTATCAAAGCAGGAGTTGTTATCAAGACAAACAGACAAAAAAAGGCAGATGGTAATATATAGGGCAGAATGAATCCTGAATAGACCATGCACATACAAATATCTTAAACATCTAAGGTTGAGGTATGCAATTAGCTCAGTTTTTTCACGTAGGTGAAAAAAAAACTGAGCTTTTTCGCTATTTTTAGTGCGAATGAAGATTCACCCTATGCAATAGCAGGGCCGGATTTTCACCTAGGCGAAAAATGTGGCAGGTGCGGAAAATACGTGGATCGGCGAATCCACCTGTTTTCGATCTAATATGCGTGACATTTTCGCCAATTTTGAGGCATTTTTCGCCATTGAATTTTTACTTAATAAAAATTAAAAAAGGTGAAAAAGCATTGGCGAAAAATGTCTTCAAAACAGCCGAAAACAGCTCTCATGTGGGGCGAATTTACTAGCTCTGAAATGATCGGAACTAATTGCATACCCCACTAAATCTATAAACACAAATAAAAAAAATAAGAGAAGGGCAGAAGAGGAAGACACGAGGGGAAGTAGAAACAGGGAAAGAAGAGATAGCATATTTAAACTTGATGTGAGTGATTGAGTGCTCAAAAATGAGCGTAAAGGAAAAATCGGGAGTCCTTAGGCTAAAAAAAAAAAGAAAAAAAAAAAGGTATTGCAATCTTGAGTAAGGGTGTGTACACACGGTGAGATTTTTTCTTGAGATTTTGACTATATAGTCAAAATCTCAAGAAAAGTTAGTGCAGATCGCAAGGTGAAAGTCACCTTGCGATCCCGATGCGCGGTCCCGCCAGGTCGGCATCGCAAGAAAAGATAGACTGTGCAGGCAAGTCAATCCTTGCTAGATCGGTGTACTATCTAGTTCATCTCACATGTCAATGACATCTCACATAAGCCAAAATCTCACATAAGCCAAAATCATAAGCACACATAGTCCATATCTCAAGAAAAGTTAGTCAAAATCTGTCCTATCTGGGCTCCGGGGAGTTCAAGGGAAATCGCAAGTAAAAATCGAACATAGCAAGGATCTCACCGTGTGTACACACCCTAAAGGCCCGTACACACTGGTCGATGTATCGGCCGTTCTCTTGAACGGCCGATACATCGCGGGACCGTCGGCCAGTGTGTACGGGCGATACGTCTGTGAACTCCGTCGTTCACAGACGTATCGCGTCGGCCGCGCAGCACAGCCGACAGCCAATATATCTAACGATATATTGGCGCGTCGCTGTGTGTGTACGGGGCGGTCGTCCAATCCGCCCGTACACATGCTGCGGCGGCCGATGGTGATTGACGCCCAGTTCATGACGTCAGTCCCCCGACGGATCGGGCTGTGTGTATGCACAGCACACTGCCCGATCCGTACATAGATATATCTGCAGATCAATTGATCTGCAGATATATCTAATAGTGTGTACCCACCTGATGGTCTATTTATCTGCAGCAACACTACAGAGAAGGAACCAGTTGGTTGACTCAAACAACTTAAATATATACGATTGAGTGGAGTTATCTAACTGGTCAATAAATATACCCAATTGGGTAACGCCTCTCTCAACATCCAAAAGTGTGGCCCGTCTTCAAAATATAGATTTCAAAGTTGCACATTTTCAACTTCAAATATAGTAGGGGAGGATTTGCCAATCCAGTTTGTAAGTATAAGTTTTTTGCTACTATGTAATAACTATGAAAATTAACAAAGGAAGAACAGCTTTTCTTATTGGGGCCCAAATTCCACAAGGAGAAATTCAAAAGCGAACAGGTGATAGCATGTTTACATAAAGAAAGGGGGAAAAAAATCAGTTAAAAAAATTAATACATTTATCCCAGAATGTGCTAACTTTGCTACTCTCCCAAAAGTTGTGGAAGAAAAACGCATCCCTAAGAGCATATTTTGGGCATGTTCCCAACTCCACTGGGGCAATGGGTTTCCTCTGAACTTGTAACATATATTCTCTATTAATTTGTCTTTAGGTATTCCACATGCAAAGAAGCCAAATTTAAACGTTTCAAGACAATACCGCAGTGCTGTAATCAAACATGAGGAGATTCTATAGAGAAGATATCACTAGACCATTGTGAAAAAGAACATTGCCATAGAGCATCTCATTGTGATGCGATAAGAGTAGTATATAAAAGTCTACGGGGTATATTCAATTGAGGTCGAATTGCCGAAATTGTCGAAAAACGGGTCATTTTCGACACAAAAAACCTGTCGAATTTGATTCGACAATTCAATACAGTACTTTTCGACAAAAAACCTGCCGTTTCATTTTCGACTTTTTTCAATTCAGCATTTTTTCAATTCGACATGTCTGCAATGTTAAAATGCGGCTTTTCGACAAAAGTATATTCAATTGAAGAATGTCGATTCGACAACAGTGCTTTTTGACAGTCATTTCGTCAATTTCATTCTGCCTCATTTTTCTGACGTGATCTAATAATTTTTTTTTAAAACATGTATTTTTTGGTGCCTTTTTGATTGCTAATAGCATATCTATTTATATTAGAAGGGATTATCTACTTGGTTTGTCTATTTAGGAGCCACAAGTATTATTTAATCGATTTTTTAAAAGAATATATATATATATATATATTTTTTTTTTACTAACTACAATAATATGGAGAGATCAGTGCATGTTTTTCAGTTGGAAGGGGTGTTGAAAATGTTAAAATTCCTGAAAAAAAAATGTGTGGGGTCCCCCCTCCTAAGCATAACCAGCCTCGGGCTCTTTGAGCCGGTCCTGGTTGTAAAAATACGAGGAAAAAATTTACAGGGGTACCCCCATATTTTAACAACCAGCACCGGGCTCTGCGCCGGGTCCTGGTGCAAAAAATACAGGGGACAAAAGAGGTAGGGGTCCCCTGTATTTTTTCCACCAGCACCGGGCTCCACTAGTCAGAGAGATAATGCCACAGCCGGGGGACACTTTTATATAGGTCCCTGCGGCCCTGGCATTAAATCACCAACTAGTCACCCCTGGCCGGGGTACCCTGGAGGAGTGGGGACCCATTAAATCAAGGGGTCCCCCCTCCAGCCACCCAAGGGCCAGGGGTGAAGCCCGAGGCTGTCCCAACCCATCCAAGGACGGCAGATGGGGGGCTGATAGCCATTTGTGAGAATAAAAAAAAGGAATATTGTTTTTTGCAGCAGAACCACAATTTCCAGCAAGCCTCCCCCGCAAGCTGGTACTTGGAGAACCACAAGTACCAGCATGCGAGGGGGAAACGGGCCCGCTGGTACCTGTAGTTTTACTACAAAAAAAATACCCCCAAAAAAACGCAACGCACACACCGTGACAGTACAACTTTATTACATACATGCACACCTACATACACACATACTTACCTATGTTGACACGAAGAGTCGGTCCCCTTCTCCACGTAGAATCCAATGGGTACCTGTAAATAAAATTATACTCACAACAATCCAGTGTAGATCGGTCCTCTTCTTTGTTTGTAATCCACGTACTTGGTTAAAAAATAAAAAACGAAGAACCCGAATCCACGCACTGAAAGGGGTCCCATGTTTACACATGGGACCCCTTTCCCCGACTGGTGGGACCCCCCGTGACTGCTGTCAAAGAGGGTCCCTTCAGCCAATCAGGGAGCGCCACGTCATGGCACTCTCCTGATTGGCTGTGCGCGCCTGAACTGTCAGTCAGGCGGCGCACTCGAGATACATTGTAGCGCATAGGCGCTCGATTATATCAATGGTGGGAACTTGCGGTCAGCGGTAGACCACAAGAGTGACCCCACATAACCTCGCGGTCTACCGCTGACCGCAAAGTTCCCACCATTGGATACAATGGAGCGCCTATGCGCTACATTATATCTCGAGTGCGCCGCCTGACTGACTCTGACGCCTGACTCTGCAGGGGAGAGCCAGGGAGCTTCCTTCCAGCGGAGCTGTGAGGGAAAAATGGCGCCAGTGTGCTGAGGGAGATGGCCCCGCCCCTTTTCCGGCGGACTTCTCCCGCTTTTTCTGGAATACTGGCAGGGGTATTTTTACATCTATATAGCCTCTAGGACTATATATGATGTAGATTTGCCACCAAGGTGACATATATTGCCCTCAGGGCGCCCCCCCCAGCGCCCTGCACCCATCAGTGACCGGAGTGTGAGGTGTACATGAGGAGCAATGGCGCACAGCTGCAGTGCTGTGCGCTACCTTGGTGAAGACCGAAGTCTTCTGCCGCCGATTTTCCGGACCTCTTCATGCTTCTGGCTCTGTAAGGGGGACGGCGGCGCGGCTCCGGGAACGAACACCAAGGTCGGGTCCTGCGGTCGATCTCTCTGGAGCTAATGGTGTCCAGTAGCCTAAGAAGCCCAAACTACCACCTGTTAGGTAGGTTCGCTTCTTCTCCCCTTAGTCCCTCGCTGCAGTGAGTCTGTTGCCAGCAGATCTCACTGTAAAATAAAAAACCTAAATATACTTTCTTTCTAGGAGCTCAGGAGAGCCCCTAGTGTGCATCCAGCTCAGCCGGGCACAAGATTCTAACTGAAGTCTGGAGGAGGGTCATAGTGGGAGGAGCCAGTGCACATCAGTTAGACCTAAAGCTTTCTTTATAGTTGTGCCCAGTCTCCTGCGGAGCCGCTATTCCCCATGGTCCTTACGGAGTCCCAGCATCCACTTGGGACGTCAGAGAAATGAGGTCTGAATTTTTTATTGATAAAACACCCACCCTTATATACATCTCTAAAGAGAACATTCACAGAAACGACAGAGGACAGCACGTTTTTAGCGGTGTGCAACAGTGCACTAGGAGGGTAATTCAGAGTTGATCGCAACAGCAAATTTGTTAGCAGTTGGGCAAAACCAAGTGCACTGCAGGTGGGGCAGATATAACATGTCCAGAGAGAGTTAGATTTGGGTGGGGTGTGTTCAAACTGAAATCTAAATTGCAGTGTAAAAATAAAGCAGGCAGTATTTACCCTGCACAGAAACAAAATAACCCACCCAAATCTAACTCTCTCTGCACATGTTATATCTGCCACACCTGCAGTGCACATGGTTTTGCCCAACTGCTAACAAATTTGCTGCTGTGATCAACTCTGAATTACTCCCTAGGTGAGTAAGGGAAAAATAGGGCCTCCTCCAATGACCAATTGGTAAATGTAGAAGACTGCGTGAACCAGCCCGTAATAATTTTAAGCAGGCACCCTGTGTGAAAGAGCTTACGGGGGGTGATTCCGATCTGATCGCTGCTGTGCGGTTTTCGCACAGCAGGTGATCAGGTCCTAACTGCGCATGCACAGCAATGCACACGCATGTTGGACAACAAGGGGAATCGCCGGTCAGCGACAGGATAGTGTGAAAAATACGATTGCACGGGCGTTCACAAGGTGATTGACAGGAGGAGGCCATTTGTGGGTGGTAACTGAGCGTTTATTGGGAGTGTCTGGAAAAATGCAGGTGTTCCCAAGCGTTTTGAGGGAGGGTGTGTGACCTCAGCTCCGGCCCCGATCAGCCTGTTCTCATCGCACTGTAGGAGTAAGTCCTGGACTGCGCACAGACTGCACACACTGGATTTTTGCAGCTCGGCGTACACATTCGGTCACACACTTGCATGCCTAGGTTTCTTGCATTACTATAAAAATGTGGCGAAGAGGGAAGAAATCTTTGCTATGTTCCTATGTCCGCAATTTAGTAAGGGAAGAGAAAAATGGTGTAAAATTTGCTGAATTAAGGGAATGTAAGGTGAAAGTAATCATGATTCTGAGATATTTAAGAGGCAAGCGGCAAATAGAAAATTGGGAAGAGTGGAGTAGGAGAGAAAGAAGCAAGAATCTGCAGACAATGGCAGCAATTTGGGTTTGGTATAATTGACTTTAAAAACCAGAAAATGAGCCAAAACAATTTATAATGCTGGTTATAAATGGAATAGAAGATGTGGGGTTGGAAATAAACAATAGCATATCGTCAGCAAAAAGTCCCTGCCTCACCTCCTGACCGCCCACTGAGAATCCCAAAATAGAGGAAGACGCGTGTAGGGCAAAAGCAAAGGGTTCAAGCGCCACTGCAAATAAGAGGGGTGACAAGAGGAAACCCTGACTGGTGCCCTTTTCTATAGGAAATGAGGGTGATAAATACCCATTACTCAATATCTGTGAAGATGAGCCTGAATATAGGGACCGGAGCACACAGACAATGTCTTGTGGGGTTCCAAATCTATGAAGGGACTCAAACAAACGGTCCTATGTGACCATACCCATCATGAGTAGCTGCGTGTTGTGGAATACATAACATCTTTATTCATGAAGCAAACCTTGTACAAGGCAACAGATTCCTAGTATTTCAAAGAGATATGCTCAACATATCATAAAGCCTTTCATTATTTTACACTATTCCTGTTTTAGATCACATCAATGTGACTCTACTGATGAATGTTTTATACATGACTAATAACAACTATTAAAAATTTAACAGGGAACAGTCTATACATAAAAAACACTACCGGAAAGACTATTGTATGTGATTTAAATATGAGTAATTGGTATGTGTAAAAAAACCTGAAAAGAGGGTGAAACATAATAAGCAAATAGAACTGTCAAAATCCAGTATGCTCCCATAGAGCCAAGGGTATTTTAGTGCATCTTATACTGGTCTACAACGTTTCATCAAATAAAAAACATACACAAAACACAAAGCAATCAGATTTATTTCAAGTATAAAATAGTAAATTAAAACAAACCTCAATTTGTAGCGTCACCATATTGTGCTTTTAAGAGAATGTTAAATCATTCATTCAACCAATCACATCAGTGGAGTTTACCATCTAAATCCCCTACTATATACACAGGACGAAACCCCACACAGAACATATAGCCCCTAACCACTGTACCACCCCACTGAAGGATTTCTACATACAGTATTGTACAGTTCACCTATAGCATTTATCTCCAGTAGACATTCAGTAAAAATGTGGACAAACATTTTTACAATGAGAAGCACTGTGTATGTATTTACACATTATCGGTTAATTGTTACGTTTGATTGCATGCTTGGTCAGAATAAATTTGGATAGTAATTTACTGTCCATAGATCAACAAGAACAGCCAAATATCCTAAATGAAAAAAATGTCTATGCCCTTAACAAAAAGTACAGACATGTTACTATATAATTTCCTGAGGAGATATACAAAAAAAAGAAAAGAAAAGTACAATGCTTTCAAGATAAGTTATTTGCAGTGACAAGCACTACAAAAACAATTCCTATTACATTATATAAATGGACAAACTTTCAAACAAGCATTGCATATACTAAATCATACAACAAAAGTTACAGCAATGGTTTACTGCCCATTTCTCTATTGTAACTCTTCTCTAACAGACAGTCAGAGCCTCCTTTCCAGTGTTTTAAGTGCATCATATCGGTCTAACCCAGTGTGCCTCCAGTAGATTTTCAGCCCATAGAGGGAAATTCTGTGAAGATCTTCAGGAACACTAGGTAATGTCTCCGCTGACAAGCAGACAGTTGACAAGCTTCCAATTTAGTTAAACCTTGCTTACAAATACAGGTATCAAAAATTAATTTTAAGTGTGCATACAGTATATCCCACCTATTGACTGTTCAATAGGTGCGGTCAACCAAACTATTACTCCTCTTGCTTTTGCTAGTATTCTACGGACTATGGGGTATATGCAATTGTGGTCGAATTGCCGCAAATGTAGAAAAACGGGGCATTTTCGACACAAAAAAAATATTCGTATGTAATAAAGTTGTACTTTCACGGTGTGCGTGTCCTCTTTTTATTTGGGTATTTTTTTTGCAGAAGAACTACAGGTACCAGCGGGTCCGTTTTACCCCCGCATGCTGGTACTTGTGGTTCTCCAAGTACCAGCTTGCGGGGGAGGCTTGCTGGGACTTGTAATTCTTCTGCAAAAAACAATATTCTTTCATTTTACACAAGGCTATCAGCCCCCCATCCGCAGCCAATGGATGGGGGGGTGGGACAGCCTCGGGCTTCACCCCTGGCCCTTGGGTGGCTGGAGGGGGGGACCCCTTGATTTAAGGGGTCCCCACTCCTCCAGGGTACCCCGGCTAGGGGTGACTAGTTGGGGATTTAATGCCACGGCCGCAGGGACAGGTATAAAATTGTTCCCCGGCTGTGGCATTATCTCTCCAGCTAGTGGAGCCCGGTGCTGGTGTTGAAAATACGGGGGACCCCTACGCTTTTTGTCCCCCGTATTTTTTGCACCAGGACCGGACGCAGAGCCCAGTGCTGGTTCTAAAAATACGGGGAATCCCCAGTCAATTTCCCCCCCGTATATTTACAACCAGGACCGGCTCAAAGAGCCCGAGGCTGGTTATGCTTAGGAGGGAGGACCCCACGCAATTTTTTTCAGGGTTTTTTAACCATTTTTGTGCCGTCCAAAAAGTCGAATCCAGGACGCACACTACCGTCAATTGGTTCGTTTTTCGACAGCGGGACTGTTGAATCCGTTTTTTATTGAATATGTCGAATTCCAGCACCCGCCGGCCGGAATTCGACGGTCGAATTGTGTCGAATTTAAAAACGGGCAAAAAAAAGCCGCAATTCGCCCGGAATTGCATATACCCCTAAGGGTCTGATTCAGGTTGGAATGCAATTTCTGCTAAGTAGCAGAATTTGCAAACCTTGTGAACACATGGGGCGCATGCGCCTGTGTCCTTTTTGTAATTTTTGCAGTTGGATCGCTTATTGCAATCCAACCTGAATCGGACCCTAATTAACCAAAACAGAAATAGATTAGTATTTAAAAAGGGGTTGTAAACAGATATCAAAATGTTGTAAGTTATTACGTCGATATTTAACATGTTTGAGTGTGCAGGATGTTGTCATGTGAAACGACGGCATTCTGCACAGACCGGCTGCGGGAGGGGAGGTTAAGGGGAGGGTTAGGCATACTCAACACCGCAAGTGCCACTGGATTCGCTAGAAGTCATCAACAGATACAGAAGACACTGCTGGAGCTGCTGGACCAGGTAAGTTACCACTAGACCACATCTGATGTCTTGTCAACATTGTAATCATGCCAACATGTGGAAAGTCTACCTGGTCAATGCCCAAACTCATGTCGACAAAATATACCAGACCCGTACAGAAAAATCAGTTTGCAATACAGTTTAACATACTAAGCTAGTGTTTCCCAAATAATATTTGGGTCGCCATCCCTAGGCTCCATACATTTATTCCAACACCCCCACCCACTCAGGCCATAAACTAAAGTATTTAAAAACACAATCATATATATTATATACACACACACACACATTATATATATATATATATATATATATATACACTCCTCCAATACGGCACTCCACGGGACTTCTCTTATAACAGTGTTTAATGTATCATCAGCGGTATATCATCAACATGTTTCGAGGCGTCAGCCTCTTCCTCAGGACATACCAGCCAAGGTATTATAAGAGGAGTCCCGTGGAGTGCCGTGCTGTATTGGAGGAGTGTATACGAGTTGCACTAGGCACCGGGATCAGCTGAACAAAAGCGTGGAGTGCCGGCTGATTTGGAGGAGTATATATATATATATATATATATATATATATATATATACACATACACACACACACACACACACACACACACACAGTGCATCCGGAAAGTATTCACAGCGCTTCACTTTTTCTACATTTTATTATGTTACAGCCTTATCCCAAAATGGAATAAATTCATTTTTACCCCTCAAAATTCTACACAAAATACCCCATAATGACGATGTGAAAAATGTATTAAAATCAATGCAATCGCACTATGGACTACGAGAAAAGAAATTACCGGTAGGTATTAAATTCCTAATTTCTCTAACGTCTTAGTGGATACTGGGGAATAGGATATTACCATGGGGACGTCCCAAAGCTCCCAGAATTGGTGGGAGAGTGCTGAGACCCTTGCAAAACCGCCTGACCAAACTGAAGGTCATCTTTGGCCAAGGTGTCGAACCTGTAGAACTTAACAAACGTGTTCACACCAGACCAAGTTGCTGCACGGCACAACTGTAAGGCAGAGAAGCCCTGGGCAGCCGCACAGGAAGAACCCACCATCCTTGTGGAGTGGGTTTGAACCGAACTCAGCAGCGGCGGAGCAACTAAAGTATAGGCTTGTTGGATAGTCAATTTGAGACAACGAGCAATGGATTGCTTGGAGGCAGGAAGACTAATTTTCATAGCATCACAAAGGACGAAAAGCGAGTCAATTTTCCTGTGAAAAGCAGTCTTTTTTATGTAAATCCTCAAAGCCCTCACAACATCCAGGGACTTTGGAGCAACGGAAGTGTCGGATAAGACCGGAAACACAATTGGTTGATTTACATGAAATGCGGACACCACTTTCCAAATGGGCGAGTTCTGAGCTCTGCCCTATCCTCATGAAACACAAAGTATGGGCTCTTACATGACAAGGCCCCCAATTCAGACACTCGCCGAGCCGAAGCAAAGGCCAGTAACATAACAGTCTTCCACGTCAGGTATTGTCAGTCAACCTTATGCAACGGTTCAAACCAATCCGACTGGAGAAAGGTCAACACCACATTGAGGTCCCACGGAGCTGTGGGAGGAACAAAGGGTGGCTGAATGTGTAACAACCCCTTAAGAAAGGTCTGTACTTCAGGAAGTACCGCCAGTTGTTTCTGGAAGAAGATAGAGAGAGATGAAATCTGAAACTTGATGGAGCCTAATGGTAGGCCCTTATACACTCCTGCTTGCAGGAACAGTAGAAACCGGCACAGACAAAATTTCACAGGAGAACATTTTCGACCCTCACACCAAGAAACCTATTTCTTCCAAATATGGTGGCAATGTTTGAAAGTAACCACCTTACGGGCCTGAACCATAGAGAAAACCACCGTGGATGGAAGACCCTTCCTGGTTAAAATTTCCCTCTCAACTTCCAGGCCGTCAAACGTAGCCGCTGTAAGTCTGGACAGACAAACAGTCCTTGTTGAAGAAGGTCCTTGAGAAGAGCAGAGGCCAGGGTTCCTCCAACGACAGGGTCAGGAGGTCCGCATACCAGGCCCGTCGAGGCCAATCCGGGGCAATGAGAATTGCGTGAACCATTTCCTCTTTGGGCCTTTTAAGAACTCTTGGGATTAGAGGAACTGGAGGAAACCAGTAAACGTACTGGTAAGTCCATGGTGTTGTCAGAGCGTCTATTGCAACCACCTGCGGATCCCTCGTTCCGGAGCAGTAACGACGGAGCTTCTTGTTGAGACGAGAAGCCATCAGGTCTATCTGCGGACAACCCCCCCCCCCGTGAACAAGTTGTTGAAACACCTGAGCGTGTAGGCCCCATTCCCCAGGGTGGAGGTCGTGCCTGCTTAGGAAGTCCGCTTCCCAGTTGTCCACTCCTGGAATGTAAATGGCTGAGATTGCCCTTGCATTGGCTTCCGTTCAAAGGCGTATTCTTGACTCTTCTCGCATTGCGGTCCTGCTTCTTTTTCCTCCCTGCTGGTTGATATACGCTACTGCCGTGGCGTTGTCCGACTGCACCTGGATGACCTGATTCCGAAGGAGGGATGAGGCCTGTATTAGAGCATTGTAAATTGCCCCAAGTTCCAGGATGTTGACTGGAAGAGCAGATTCCTGAAAGGACCACGTCCCCTGGAACTGCGCTCCTTGAGTCACAGCCACCCAACCCCAGGGGCTGGCATCTGTGTCAACAGCGTCCATGACTGGGTGTTGAAACTCCAACCCTCCACCAGATGGGGGACTTGTAGCCACCATAGCAGGGATATCCATGCTTTCAGTTACAGGGTTATATGCTGATGCATATGCAGGTTAGAACCCAACCATTTGTCCAACAAATCCAGTTGAAACGGTCACGCATGGAACCTGCCATACTGTATCGCCTCGTAGCAGGCCACCATCTTATCCAGCAAATGGATGCAAGATGAATTGAGACCACGCAAGGTTTCAGCACCGACCGGACCATAGACTGAATAGTTAAGGCCTTGTCCATGGGAAAGTAAACCATCTGAGACACCGTATCCAGGATCATCCTCAGGAACTGTATTCTCTGAGATGGTTCCAAGTGAGATTTCTTGAAACAGAGTATCCATCCGTGATCCGTAAGCAAATGAGTACTCAAGTCGATACTGTGCAGTAGCTGTTCCCTGGACACCGCCTTTATCAGGAGATCGTCCAGGTAGAGAATTATTTGGACACCCCTCATGCGCAGTTGTAGCATCATTTCCGCCATGACCTTTGTGAATACCCTTGGGCCTGTGGAGAGACCGAAGGGTAAGGCCTGAAACTGGAAATGCCAGTCCAGAATCACGAACCTGAGGAACGCTTGGCGAGGGGGCCAAATTGGGATATGTAGGTATGCATCCTTTATATCCTGGGACACCAGAAACTCCCCCTCCTCCAGATTCGCTATCACTGCTCTTAGAGATTCCATCTTGAATATGAACTCCCGAAGAGAAGGGTTCAGGGATTTGAGGTTAAAGATCGGTCATACAGAGCCGTTCGGCTTCGGAACCACAAAGAGACTTGAGTAAAACCCCTTTGTGTGCAGCTGAGGAGGCACTGTAACAGTAACTCCTGTAGAAAGCAGCTTTTGCACTGCCTGCTGTAAGGAAACCTTTACTTCCTGTGAAGCTGTTAAGCCTGACCTGAAGAATATGAGAAGAGGGAGTTCCTGGAATTCGAGCCAGTAACCTTGGGATATGAAATCCCTCACCCAAGGATCCTGGCAGGACTCTGCTCATATGTGGGCGAAGTGTTGAAGGCGAGACACCTTGCTGCTGGGGCCAACAGTCACGCGGAGGGCTTCGTGTTAAAGGATCCTGAGGCCTGGTCCAGCAGCTGCTGGTTTACAGGACTTACCGCAAGATCCTCTAGCAGCAGTGGAGGCACCTCTGGCTTTGCCTCTGAATCTGGCCACCCGAAAGGACTGCAGGGAGGGTCCAGGATAGGGACGCCTGGCAGGCGGCGGGACAGATGGCAGATATGTAGCTTTACCTGCAGTTGCCTGAGATATCCACTTGTTCAGTACTTCCCCAAACAAGGCATCACCTGTAAAAGAAAGGTTTTCAACCCCTTTTTTAGAATTAGCATCTACGAGCAGATGCTGCCATAGCAGTGGTACGGCCGTTAATGATACTAAGTTCCTTAACAGCCTCATTCATAAAGTTTGCAGCATCTTATACCTCTTTTCCACCTGAGTACCGGGTCCGATGCGGGATGTTTTACCCGGCTACAACCCGTGTCGGCCCAGCCGTTTCCACTGCACTTTGACAAGGGTTATTCCCGGGTCGGATCTGTTTCCACTTAACCCAGGTAAGCTCTGTAAAAGCCTATTGATATCACTCGTTACTCGGTTCTGAAACACGGGTAATGACCGTTTCCACTGCAAAATTACCCGGGTCATTACAGTGTTACCGTGTTCAACCCATGTAGCTACCCGGGTAGGATTCCAGGGTCACTCAACCTGTGTTGAGCCGTTTCCACTTACTAAAAACCTGTGATGACGCGCACCCCCGTGCAAAAACACGGGTAAATTTAGCTTATGGAAAATAAGATTTTACTTACCGATAAATCTATTTCTCGTAGTCCGTAGTGGATGCTGGGACTCCGTCAGGACCATGGGGATTAGCGGCTCCGCAGGAGACAGGGCACAAAAATAAAAGCTTTAGGACTAGGTGGTGTGCACTGGCTCCTCCCCCCATGACCCTCCTCCAAGCCTCAGTTAGGATACTGTGCCCGGACGAGCGTACACAATAAGGAAGGATTTTGAATCCCGGGTAAGACTCATACCAGCCACACCAATCACACCGTACAACCTGTGATCTGAACCCAGTTAACAGTATGACAAACGTAGGAGCCTCTGAACAGACGGCTCACAACAATAACAACCCGATTTTTTTGTAACAATAACTATGTACAAGTATTGCAGACAATCCGCACTTGGGATGGGCGCCCAGCATCCACTACGGACTACGAGAAATAGATTTATCGGTAAGTAAAATCTTATTTTCTCTGACGTCCTAGTGGATGCTGGGACTCCGTCAGGACCATGGGGATTATACCAAAGCTCCCAAACGGGCGGGAGAGTGCGGATGACTCTGCAGCACCGAATGAGAGAACTCCAGGTCCTCTTTAGCCAGGGTATCAAATTTGTAGAATTTTACAAACGTGTTCTCCCCCGACCACGTAGCTGCTCGGCAGAGTTGTAATGCCGAGACCCCTCGGGCAGCCGCCCAAGATGAGCCCACCTTCCTTGTGGAATGGGCCTTGATAGATTTAGGCTGTGGCAGGCCTGCCACAGAATGTGCAAGTTGAATTGTGCTACAAATCCAACGAGCAATCGTCTGCTTAGAAGCAGGAGCACCCAGCTTGTTGGGTGCATACAGTATAAACAGCGAGTCAGATTTTCTGACTCCAGCCGTCCTTGAAATATATATTTTCAATGCCCTGACAACGTCCAGCAACTTGGAATCCTCCAAATCGCTAGTAGCCGCAGGCACCACAATAGGCTGGTTCAGGTGAAACGCTGAAACCACCTTAGGCAGAAACTGAGGACGCGTCCGCAGTTCTGCCCTGTCCGAATGGAAAATCAGATATGGGCTTTTATACGATAAAGCCGCCAATTCTGACACTCTCCTGGCTGAAGCCAGGGCCAGTAGCATGGTTACTTTCCATGTAAGATATTTCAAATCCACCGATTTGAGTGGCTCAAACCAATGGGATTTGAGAAAATCCAAAACTACATTAAGATCCCACGGAGCCACTGGGGGCACAACCGGGGGCTGTATATGTAGTACTCCTTTTACAAAAGTCTGGACTTCAGGAACTGAAGCCAATTCTTTCTGGAAGAAAATCGACAGGGCCGAAATTTGAACCTTAATGGACCCTAATTTGAGGCCCATAGACAATCCTGTTTGCAGGAAATGTAGGAATCGACCCAGTTGAAATTCCTCCGTCGGGGCTTTCCTGGCCTCACACCACGCAACATATTTTCTCCAAATGCGGTGATAATGTTGTGCAGTCACCTCCTTCCTGGCTTTTACCAGGGTAGGGATGACCTCTTCCGGAATGCCTTTTTCCCTTAGAATTCGGCGTTCAACCGCCATGCCGTCAAACGCAGCCGCGGTAAGTCTTGGAATAGACACGGTCCCTGCTGAAGCAGGTACCGTCTTACAGGTAGAGGCCACGGATCTTCCGTGAGCATCTCCTGAAGTTCCGGGTACCAAGTTCTTCTTGGACAATCCGGAGTCACGAGTATCGTTCTTACTCCCCTTTGCCGTATAATTCTCAGTACTTTTGGTATGAGAGGCAGAGGAGGAAACACATACACTGACTGGAACACCCACGGTGTTACCAGAGCGTCCACAGCTATTGCCTGAGGGTCTCTTGACCTGGCGCAATACCTGTCCAGTTTTTTGTTGAGGCGGGACGCCATCATATCCACCTTTGGTTTTTCCTAACGGTTCACAATCATGTGGAAGACTTCTGGATGAAGTCCCCACTCTCCCGGGTGTAGATCGTGTCTGCTGAGGAAGTCCGCTTCCCAGTTGTCCACTCCCGGAATGAACACTGCTGACAGTGCTATCACATGATCTTCCGCCCAGCGAAGAATCCTTGCAGCTTCTGCCATTGCCCTCCTGCTTCTTGTGCCGCCCTGTCTGTTTACGTGGGCGACTGCCGTGATGTTGTCCGACTGGATCAACACCGGCTGACCCTGAAGCAGGGGTTTTGCCAGGCTTAGAGCATTGTAAATCGCTCTTATCTCCAGTATATTTATGTGAAGAGACATCTCCAGGCTTGACCACACTCCCTGGAAGTTTCTTCCCTGTGTGACCGCTCCCCAGCCTCTCAGACTGGCATCCGTGGTCACCAGGACCCAGTCCTGTATGCCGAATCTGCGGCCCTCTAACAGATGAGCACTCTGCAACCACCACAGAAGAGACACCCTTATCCGTGGAGACAAAGTTATCCGCTGATGCATCTGCAGATGCGATCCGGACCATTTGTCCAGCAGATCCCACTGAAAAGTTCGTGCGTGGAATCTGCCGAATGGAATCGCTTCGTAAGAAGCCACCATTTTCCCCAGGACTCTTGTGCATTGATGCACAGACACTTTTCCTGGTTTTAGGAGGTTCCTGACAAGTTCGGATAACTCCCTGGCTTTCTCCTCCGGAAGAAACACCTTTTTCTGAACCGTGTCCAGAATCATTCCCAGGAACAGCAGACGTGTCGTCGGGGTCAATTGAGATTTTGGAAAATTCAGAATCCACCCGTGCTGTTGCAGCACTACTTGGGTTAGTGCTACTACGTCCTCCAGCTGTTCTCTGGACCTTGCCCTTATCAGGAGATCGTCCAAGTAAGGGATAATTAATACGCCTTTTCTTCGCAGAAGAAACATAATTTCGGCCATTACCTTGGTAAAGACCCGAGGTGCCGTGGACAATCCAAACGGCAGCGTCTGAAACTGATAATGACAGTTTTGCACCACGAACATGAGGTACCCTTGATGTGAAGGGCAAATTAGGACATGCAGGTAAGCATCCTTGATGTCCAGGGACACCATAAAGTCCCCTTCTTCCAGATTCGCTATCACTGCTCTGAGTGACTCCATCTTGAACTTGAATTTTTGTATGTACAGGTTCAAAGATTTCAGATTTAGAATAGGTCTTACCGAGCCGTCCGGCTTCGGTACCACAAATAGTGTGGAATAATACCCCTTTCCCTGTTGTAGGAGGGGTACCTTGACTATCACCTGCTGAGAATACAGCTTGTGAATGGCTTCCAATACCGTCGCCCTGTCTGAGGGAGACGTTGGCAGAGCAGACTTTAGGAACCGGCGAGGGGGAGACTTCTCGAATTCCAACCTGTAACCCTGAGATACTACCTGCAGGATCCAGGGGTCCACCTGTGAGTGAGCCCACTGTGCGCTGAAATTCTTGAGTCGACCCCCCACCGCCCCTGAGTCCGCTTGTAAAGCCCCAACGTCATGCTGAGGGCTTTGCAGAAGCCGGGGAGGGCTTCTGCTCCTGGGAGGGAGCTGCTTGGTGCACTCTCTTACCCTTTCCTTTGCCTCGGGGCAGATATGACTGTCCTTTTGCCCGCTTGTTCTTATAGGAACGAAAGGACTGCGGCTGAAAAGACGGTGTCTTTTTCTGTTGGGAGGGGACCTGAGGTAAAAAGGTGGATTTCCCGGCTGTTGCCGTGGCCACCAAATCCGATAGACCGACCCCAAATAATTCCTCCCCTTTATACGGCAATACTTCCATATGCCGTTTGGAATCCGCATCACCTGACCACTGTCGCGTCCATAAACTTCTTCTGGCAGATATGGACATCGCACTTACTCTCGATGCCAGAGTGCAAATATCCCTCTGAGCATCTCGCATATAAAGAAAAGCATCCTTTAATTGCTCTATAGTCAATAAAATACTGTCCCTATCCAGGGTATCAATATTTTCAGTCAGGGAATCCGACCAAACCACCCCAGCACTGCACATCCATGCTGAGGCGATGGCTGGTCGCAGTATAACACCAGTATGAGTGTATATACTTTTCAGGGTAGTTTCCAGCCTCCTATCAGCTGGATCCTTGAGGGCGGCCGTTTCAGGAGACGGTAACGCCACTTGTTTTGATAAGCGTGTGAGTGCCTTATCCACCCTAGGGGGTGTTTCCCAGCGCGCCCTAACCTCTGGCGGGAAAGGATATAATGCCAATAACTTCTTTGAAATTAGCAGTTTTCTATCGGGGTTAACCCACGCTTCATCACACACTTCATTCAATTCCTCTGATTCAGGAAAAACTACAGGTAGTTTTTTCAGACCCCACATAATACCCCTTTTTGTGGTACTTGCAGTATCAGAGATATGCAAAGCCTCCTTCATTGCCGTGATCATATAACGTGTGGCCCTACTGGAAAATACGTTTGTTTCTTCACCGTCGACACTAGATTCGGTGTCCGTGTCTGGGTCTGTGTCGACCGACTGAGGTAAAGGGCGTTTTACAGCCCCTGACGGTGTCTGAGACGCCTGGACAGGTACTAACTGGTTTGCCGGCCGTCTCATGTCGTCAACTGATTTTTGTAACGTGCTGACATTATCACGTAATTCCATAAACAAAGCCATCCATTCCGGTGTCGACTCCCTAGGGGGTGACATCACCATTACCAGCAATTGCTCCGCCTCCACACCAACATCGTCCTCATACATGTCGACACACACGTATCGACACACAGCAGACACACAGGGAATGCTCTTATCGAAGACAGGACCCCACTAGCCCTTTGGGGAGACAGAGGTAGAGTTTGCCAGCACACACCCAAGCGCTATAAATATATAGGAACAACCCTACAGAAGTGTTGTTTCCTTTATAGCAGCTTAATATATCAATATCGCCAAAAAAGTGCCCCCCCTCTCTGTTTTTTTACCCTGTTTCTGTAGTGCAGTGCAGGGGAGAGTCCTGGGAGCCTTCCTCGCAGCGGAGCTGTGCAGGAAAATGGCGCTGTGTGCTGAGGAGATAGGCCCCGCCCCCTATTTCGGCGGGCTCTTCTCCCGGTGTTTGTGAGATCTGGCAGGGGTTAAATACATCCATATAGCCCCAGGGGCTATATGTGATGTATTTTTAGCCAGAACAAGGTATTATCATTGCTGCCCAGGGCGCCCCCCCCCCAGCGCCCTGCACCCTCAGTGACCGCTGGTGTGAAGTGTGCTGACAACAATGGCGCACAGCTGCAGTGCTGTGCGCTACCTCATGAAGACTGAAAAGTCTTCTGCCGCCGGTTTCTGGACCTCTTCACTTTTCGGCATCTGCAAGGGGGTCAGCGGCGCGGCTCCGGGACCGGACTCCATGGCTGGGCCTGTGTTCGATCCCTCTGGAGCTAATGGTGTCCAGTAGCCTAAGAAGCCAATCCATCCTGCACGCAGGTGAGTTCACTTCTTCTCCCCTAAGTCCCTCGTTGCAGTGAGCCTGTTGCCAGCAGGACTCACTGAAAATAAAAAACCTAATAACTTTTTCTAAGCAGCTCTTTAGGAGAGCCACCTAGATTGCACCCTGCTCGGACGGGCACAAAAACCTAACTGAGGCTTGGAGGAGGGTCATGGGGGGAGGAGCCAGTGCACACCACCTAGTCCTAAAGCTTTTATTTTTGTGCCCTGTCTCCTGCGGAGCCGCTAATCCCCATGGTCCTGACGGAGTCCCAGCATCCACTAGGACGTCAGAGAAAAGGGGTATAAGATGTGTTGTAGTAATGTAACTATCTCATCCTGACGTATGGATGGCAACAAGAGAGATAGCTTAGATTAGTTCTAGTGTTTTTTATTTTAAATAAAATATACAACAGATTATAAAATAGTTTTTTCTATTTCTTTTCTCTATTTGTTTCCAATTTCTGCAAAAGTGGAACTGAAAGCTCAAGTCCAGGTTTAAATTCCACTGAACATGAGTGAACCAACAAAGCCAGGTTATGGGCAGGTCAACAAAGCCAGGACATGCATTCTTGTTACATAAATTTTAAAGTCAAGTGTGTGTATAATACCCCTCTCACATCGAGCCCATGACCTGGGATATTGCCAAAGACCTGGGAATTGAACCTCAGTCATGCCTAGTATTGGACTTGGAACCAACCCGGGGAGTTGCCAGTGTGAAAAAGCGACAGGGGTCGCACTAAAACTATGCAGAGTGCCGGATCACCGGCACTTGGAGATGATCATCCCCAAGTGCCGGCAAAGGGGTGAACTAGCAATAACCCAGGATCAGCTGAAGTGTGAACACGGTTTCAACCAGCTGTACACGGCTTGAAAAAGTGTTCAAAAACCCAGGTTATTGGTGAGAAAGGGGTATTAGGGGCTAGGGAGGGTATTAGAGGAGCAGAGTCAAAGGGGTGAAGCTTTACCTAGGGTGCCTGGAAACCCTGCACCAGCCTTAAACATGGTAAGTATGCAATACTGCTTTCTATCATGAATTTGCAAATAAGGATGCAATATCCCAAATCACCAATAAATGTTTTTGAAAATTATATATATATATATATATATATATATATATATATATATATATATATATATATAGGTAAAAAGCTGTATAGCAAACAGCGGCACTCAGAGACTGACAAAGCCAAATGAAAATAAAGTGCTGGTGCTTTTATTCCATAATGCAGGCTGGGTATTCCAACGTTTCGGGGCACGCAAGCCCCTTTGTCAAGGTGCCCCGAAACATTGGAATACCCAGCCTGCATTATGGAATAAAAGCACCAGCACTTTATTTTCATTTGGCTTTGTCAGTCTCTGAGTGCCGCTGTTTGCTATACAGCTTTTTACCTGCATTCATCACTCCAGAAGGCACCTGAGCAGCAGTTTGTTCTACATTGAGGAGAGTGCCGATCCGTTACCAACTGCTATATATATATATATATATATATATATATATATATATATATATATATATAGTACATTATCTGCTATTTTTCCTGATGTGAAAGAAGACCATGTGTGTGCTACCTAAAAACACAGTATGATTGCTAAATAACAAGTCCTTCTACTACTGCTAGCAAAACCATTTTATTGTAGTAACTCATGCAGATTATGCCAGCAGTGTGGGTACCGTAAATATATATATATATATATATATATATATATATACTACCCACCAATCAAACATTTACCCTTCGCCACTGGTGAAAGGCAACAAGATCTTTTTACAACCTCTCGTCTTTTTCAATAAATTTTGCATGAAAACATGTTACCCAAGCACAAAGTTGCCTGCTGTCGCATTGGAAGTATGATAAATGTTTAATGAAAACAACACCGCTCAGCTTGGTGTCAGACAACAGCTATCACACAGACCTGCTTTGATCTAAGCAGACACTTAAAAGGAGTTCTGAGAATGCTTTGCTCCACAGAACTCTATAACCTATATGCAAATAGCAAGGAATTAGCATAAATGACTTCCTGCTGCATAAAGAGGATGCAAGAGGAAAAAAAATGTGACAAGCTCCAAATAAAAAGCCAGCGTCTGCTGTCAGACTAGAAAAGTCCAGAAACCTTAGTTTGTTTGTGAAAATATGTTGTCACAGGGGAGATACAGACGTGTTTCCTGTACCAGGATCCCCAACTGCTAAACAGCACATGCTGCAACAGGAGTAGCGAGCACAAAACACCTACTTATATTTCCATTGTGGCAAAGCAGGGTTTCCAGCTTACACCATATTTCTCTTATTGCAACAATCTGCCAATACGCAAGATGCCTTCACACCAACTGAAAATATTAATGGGATGAGGGCGGCACATGGGAAGTGGTAAGCTGGAGAACACAACATGAAATGATGAAGGAGGCCAAAAAAATACAGAATTACTGTAATATTAACTGTCCTAGTCAAGTGTATTGGTAAGATAACTTGCATGGATAGACGAACAATATGGTTTGTTGAGATTTTGGCATTCCTGTCCATTCTGCCATAAACTGGCAGAGAGGTATGAAAGTTTACATACCCTGGAGATTTTGGCCTGATAACATGCACACAAGCTGACACAAACGGGTTTGAATGGCTACTAAAGGTAACCATCCTCACCTGTGATCTGTTTGCTTATAATCAGTGTGTGTGTATAAAAGGTCAGTGAGTTTCTAGACTCCTGAAAGACCCTTGCATCTTTCATCCAGTGCTGCACTGACGTGTCTGGATTCTGAGTCATGGGGAAAGCAAAAGAATTCTCAAAGGATCTGCGGGAAAAGGTAATTGAACTGTATAAAACAGGAAAGGGATATAAAAAGATATCCAAGCAATTGAGAATGCCAATCAGCAGTGTTCAAACTCTAATTAAGAAGTGGAAAATGAGGGATTCTGTGGAAACCAAATCACGGTCGTGTAGACCAACAAACGGTTCAGCCACTACTGCCAGGAAAATTGTTTGGGATGCAAAGAAAAATCCACAAATAACTTCAGCTGAAATACAGGACTCTCTGAAAAAAAAGTGGTGTGGTTGTTTCAAGATGCACAATAAGGAGGCATTTGAAGAAAAATGGGCTGCATGGTCAAGTCGCCAGAAGAAAGCCATTACTACGCAAATGCCACAATGCATCCCGCTTACAATACTCCAAACAGCACAGAGACAAGCCTCAAAACTTCTGGAACAAAGTCATTTGGAGCGATGAGACCAAAATTGAACTTTTTGGCCACAACCATAAACGTTACATTTGGAGAGGAGTCAACAAGGCCTATGATGAAAGGTACACCATTCCTACTGTGAAACACGGAGGTGGATCGCTGATCTTTTGGGGATGTGTGAGCTACAAAGGCACTGGAAACTTGCTCAAAATTGATGGCAAGATGAATGCAGCATGTTATCAGAAAATACTGGAGGGAAATTTGCACTCATCAGCCCGGAAGCTGCGTATGGGACCTACTTGGACGTTCCAACATGACAATGATCCAAAACACAAGGCCAAGTCGACCTGTCATTGGCTACAGCAGAATAAAGTGAAGGTTCTGGAGTGGCCATCTCAGTGTCCTGACCTCAATATCATTGAGCCACTTTGGGGAGATCTCAAACGTGCAGTTCATGCAACACAGCCCAAGAATTTACAGGAACTGGAGGCTTTTTGCCAAGAAGAATGGGCAGCTTTACCATCTGAGAAAATAAAGAGCCTCATCCACAACTACCACAAAAGGGGGCAATACACGGTATTAAGAACTGGGGTATGTAAACTTTTGATCAGGGTCATTTGGGTAGTTTCTGTTGTCATTATGATTTAAAAAGAGTAAACACAGTTGTTTGACAATAAATGGATTCACCCAACCACTAACCATGAGTGAAAGAAAAGTTTGTGAGTTAACGTTCATATTCTCTGACAAATGGGCAGAAAATCACAAATTCTGCTAGGGTACGTAAACTTATGAGCACTACTGTGTATGTGTATATATATATATATATATATAGATACATACATACACATGGGTTAATAAATTTGATTTCCATTGATAATTTTTGTGTGATTTTGTTGTCAGCACATTCAACTATGTAAAGAACAAAGTATTTAATAAGAATATTTCATTCATTCAGATCTAGGATGTTATTTTAGTGTTCCCTTTATTTTTTTGAGCAGTGTATATATATATATATATATATATATATACACACATACATATACACACATACATATACACACACAAAGTGGTAGAACCCAGCGCCTTCTGTGTTAGATGAATTCCACGTGCAAATTAAATAATAGTATGCGTACCGCATCCCATATGTATTTCAAGCATGTAGTAAAAACCGTGTTTCTCCTGATGCCGATCTTCTAGCTTTCCCACTGACTCCGTAGATGGACCGTAAGGAAATTAGAAAAGCGAAAAATAGTGTAATATTGCCAATATGTAAAGAGGTGTGCATATATCAAAATTTCCGATGTGATTATTGGTTATGCCTTTAGTTAAATAGTACACCCAGTGTCACATTAGCCAACCAAATAGTGTGCCCACCGCCTAGGGTAGTATAAAAATAAAGTACCCTCAGGACTCATGATGCTTGCATGTAGAAATGTCTTTAGGATATTCTTCTCCCGTGGTTCATGATGGGGACCCTTAAAGATGAAATACAGTCATAACATGTAGACGCTGCCCGGCGTGCATGGTGAGCAGGGAGCACGCAGCCGTAGCGTCACGCAACCACGCAGCTCCACGCACTGTCGGGTCATTACTTTAAATGACCCCACAGATAAAAGTCAAGTGGTGTGAGGTCAGGTGATCTGCGTGGCCATTTCACAGAACCACATCAGCCAAACCAGTTACCAGAAAATTGATCATATACACTCTTACAAACAAATTCCAGAGTGCGCTGATATATGGATGTGTCTGAATGTATGAAGTGTGCCCAGCTCGGACCTGTTATTCAGAGTTCTTCTTTTTCGACCTTTTCAGATCACCCTAATGGGGGGCAGAGAGCATAGGACTGAGCCTTGTGCCAAGTGAGAGGACGTGAATTCTGGGGACCAAACACTGATGGAGCTGTGAATAGGACGGCAGAAAATCAGGATAGGACAGTGTTCTGTAGACATCGGTATGCAGTATTTGCATGAATAATGAGAGGTCAACAAAGGAGTCTAATGTGGCAGGGGAGTAAAAGTGAATAAGCATAAGATTTTGCAGTGATAAAATCATATCATACCCCTTTTCCACCTGTAGCACGGGTCGCAGCCGGGAGCCTGACACGTGTTCAACCCGGCAAGCTACCCGGGTTGGATTCCCGGATCACTTGATCCGGGAATTTGCAGGGGAGGTTGTTTCCAGTAGGAAAAAACACGGGTAAATGCACGCCCCCGCGCATTTACCCGTGTTTTTAAAGCTAGTGGAAAAGGGCTATCATTGACCATCATCAACAATTTCAGTCTCTATGAATTGCTGCCTGACTGAAGCGGGTTTACACAATAACTGCAGGCACACCTCATATGGCTGGAAGGGCAAAGGCAGAGGTGGATTGTGAACTAAAAGTGGCCTCACAAGCATGTAGCCATGGTGGCAGCAGCCCCACTTCCCTGAGACTTTCCAGAGAGTGGGCATGTCCAGCATCAAGGGGGAAGTTAACAGGAGATAAAATTAAACAGCAGAGGCACATTATATCTAAACCATTAGAATTAGGGAGACTATATAATTATTTATAAAAAAAAAAAAGGAGATTTATGGTAGACTTACATTGTTAAATCTCTTTCTGCGAGGTACACTGGATTCCACAGGGAATAACATCGGTGTGTAGAGTTGGATCTTGATACGAGGCACCAACAGGCTAAAGCTATAACTGTTCCCAGGATGCACTGCACCGCCTCCTCTATAGCCCCACCTCCAGTCATTGGAGCTCAGTTTCGTTAACCAGTCCAATGCAGTAACAGGTAAAATAAAGACAGTAGATGGTAGCCCCATAGAACCACATTTTCACAACAGGAGAAGGTACCAGCGGCTAATGACAAACCTAAAGAAGCTAAGTGCGTCAGGGTGGGCGCCCTGTGGAATCCAGTGTACCTCGCAGAAAGAGATTTAACAATCGTAAATCTACCATAAAGCTCCTTTTCTGCAGCGGGGTACACTGGGATTCCACAGGGAATGTCCTAAAGCAGTACCTCAAGGGAGGGGACGCACTGTAACGGGCACAAGAACCCTGCGTCCAAAGGAAACATCCTGGGAGGCGGAATTATCAAAGGCATAAAACCTGATGAATGTGGTCACAGAGGACCAAGTAGCCGCCTTGCACAATTGTTCTGCGGATGCGCCACGGCGGGCCGCCAAAGAAGGTCCAATTGACCGTGTAGAATGGGCCTTAATAGCAGCAGGAGCTGGGAGTCCAGCCTGCGCACAGGCTTGTGCAATCACCATTCTAATCCATCTGGCCAAGGTCTGCTTATTCGCAGGCCAGCCACGTTTGTGAAAACCAAAAAGTACAAAAAGGGAATCAGACCTCCTGAAGGAGGCAGTCCTTTTCACATAAACACAGAGAGCCCGTACCACATCCAAAGATTTTTCTTTGGAGGATAGACCAGAAGAGGTGAAGACCGGAACCACAATCTCCTGGTTAAGGTGAAAAGACGATACCACCTTAGGAAAATAACCAGGGAGACTTTGAAGAACAGCCCGGTCACGTGAAAAATCAGAAAGGATGGATGACAGGACAGAGCGCCTAAGTCTGACACCCTCCTAGCAGAGGCAATAGCCAACAAAAATATGACCTTAACCGTAAGGCATTTAAGCTCCACAGATTCATGAGGTTCAAATGGAGACTCCTGTAAGGCATTCAAGATGGCAGACAGATCCCATGGAGCCACAGGAGGGACATAGCAAGGCTGAATTCATAGAACACACTGAGTGAAAGTGTGAACGTCAGGAAGGGACGCAATTTTCCTCTGAAACCACACCGACAAGGCAGACATATGAACCTTGAGAGAGGCCAGATGAAGTCTCAAATCTAGGCCTTGCTGGAAAAAAGCAAAAAGTCTGGAAGTTTTGAAAGTATACGCATCACAATTCTTAGCCACACACCAAGTGAAGTAAGAATTCCAGACTCTGTAATAAATCCGAGCCAAAGCTGGTTTACGGGCTTTCAGCATAGTTTTAATGACCGCCTCAGAGAATCCTTTTGCTCTCAGGAGTGATGCTTCAAGAGCCACGCTGTCAAAGCCAGTCTGGCCAGATCCGGGTAGACACAAGGGCCCTGAACGAGGAGGTCTGGGCGTTGAGGAAGTAGAAGAGGACGCTCTATCGATAGACCCTGCAGGTCTGAGAACCAATGCCGTCTGGGCCACGTTGGAGCGACTAGAAGTAGTATTCCTCCTTCTTGCCTGAACTTCCGTATTAACCTGGGCAGGAGTGACACTGGAGGAAAAACGTATGGCAGATGAAAGTTCCATGGAATGGCAAGTGCGTCCACGAACGCTGCTTGTGGATCCCTTGACCTTGATCCGAAGACCGGAACCTTGTGATTGTGTCGAGATGCCATTTGGTCTACATCTGGTAGGCCCCACTTGTCCACTAAGAGTTGAAAGACTTCGGGATGAAGACTCCACTCTCCGGTGTGCATGTCCTGACGACTGAGGAAGTCCGCTTCCCAGTTGAGGACTCCCAGAATGAACACTGCCGATATAGCTGGCAGAAGGCGTTCCGCACATTGCAGAATTTGAAACTTCTATCATTGCCATGCGGCTCCGAGTGCCGTACGCCACCGTGGTGGCGTCGTCTGATCGTACTTGAACAGGCCTGTTCTGTACCAGAGGCAGGGCCAAAGTCAACGCATTGAACACTGTCCGCAATTCCAGGATGTTTATCGGGAGGAGAGATTCCTCTCTGGTACACCGACCCTGAAGAGAGTGTTGCTCCAATACCGCGCCCCAACCCCGTAGACTGGCATCCATTGTTAGAAGGACACAGTTGGAGATCCAGAAGGGAAGGCCCCTGCTCAACTGCTGGTTTTGAAGCCACCAGCTCAGTGACAGACGAACCTACGGAGTCAAGGCGATCATTTGATACCTGATCCGGTGAGGCAGGCCATTCCACTTGGACAGGATTAATCGTTGCAGAGAGCGGGAATGAAATTGAGCAAACTCTACCTTGTCGAATGCCTACACCATGAGGCCTAGTACTTGCATCGCCGAGTGTATGGACACTCTATGGCGAGAGACAAAGTATCTGATCCTGTCCTGAAGTTTCAGGACCTTCTCTGGAGACGAGAACAATCTTTGGTTGTGTGTCTCCAGCAATGCCCCTGAGTAGGAACCAGTGAGGAATTCTTCCAGTTGATGAGCCACCCGTGGGCTTGTAGGAATTGGACCGTCTGTTCCAAATGACGGAGGAGAACCTCCGCAAAGTACGCCAGATCAGCAAATCGTCCACATTCGGCAGGATTCTGACACCCTGGCGGCGGAAAAGAGCCGTCATGACTGCCATAACTTTGGTGAAGATCTGAGGAGCCGTGGTCAGTCCGAAAAACAAGGCTTGGAATTGTTAATGTAGGTTGACAATAGCAAACCACAGATATTGCTGGTGTGACGTGGCAATAGGTATGTGCAGGTAATCATCCTGTATGTCCAGGGATACCATATAGTCCTTGGGCTCCATAGCCAGTACAATAGAGCGCAGAGATTCCATACGGATTTGGATACCCTCACAAATTTGTTCAAAGATTTGATGTTGCGTATAGGCCGGGAGGACCCACTGAGTTTCGGGACTAGAAACAGGATCGAATAGTAACCCCTGCCACTTTGAGATAGAGGTACCAGCACAATCACTCCAGTATCTAGGAGAGATTGTAAAACCAAGCGTAAAGTTTGTGCTTTCAGCGGATCCGAAGGGATAACCGTTGAGCAGAACCGTTGAGGGGGGAGTCTCTTGAAAGAGATCGCGTACCCATGAAAGACAACTTACCGACCCAAGCGTCTGAAGTGGACCTTTACCAGACCTGGGCGAACTGCAGAAGTCGGCCTTCTACCCTGGGGTTCCCCAGGGCTAGGCCTGCCCCGTCATGCTGCAGGCTTATCCTGTTTGGAAGCAGGCTGATGGGTGGCCCAAGATTGCTTAGACTTGGGCTTTGTGGATTTGGAAGTACGAGCCTGTCTCGGATACGCTTGACCCTTCGCTTTACCTGGAGGTCGAAAGGAATGAAAAGTGGTACTCTTAGCCTTCAGAGCAGAATAATTAGTACTTGGGAGAAAAGCAGTCTTGGCTGTAGCCAAGTCAGTCACGATCTTGTTCAGATCCTCCCCAAACAGTATGTCCCCCTTAAAAGGGAGCACCTCCAAGGTCTTTTTGGAGTCCAGGTCCACTTTCCAGGACCTTAACTACAAAATCCGGCGAGCCAGGATAGACACTGCAGAAATATATATTTTCCCTTATAAACACCCACCGAATGTCAATCACTAACTCAGTGCTACATGTCAGTCATGCAGGGAGACAGCGCAAATACTAGATCATGCATTTTGCTGCATATTCAATATGGCTGTAATTGAGCTAATGTTTGCACTGTCCCCCTGCCCAGCTGACATACAGGCCAGATGAATGATGACTAGCAAACAGCAAGTAAATTAACATTTACAAGTACATCATCCTAGTAGTAAGGTTCTTGCAGTGAGCGCGAAACTTGTAGTTTATGAAAAAGTGTAATAATTGGAGATATTAACTAAGGCTTTAGAGTGTGCAGGAGGGGATCGGAATGAGTTACCGATAGCCGTGATGCCAGCCGCCAATATACCAAAGCTGGCATCCCGGCAGAGTGGAGAGCGCTAGAAAGCCCCTTGCGGGTATAGTGGCTTGCTGCGCTCGCCACAGGTTATATTCTCCCTCTATGGGTGTCGTGGACATCCATAGAGGGAGAAAAGCCCATGGTGCCGGCACTGTACCACTGTGCGGGATTCCGGCGTCGGCATTGTGATCGACGGGATCCCGTGTGGCGGTATGTTAACCACATACCTACAGGAGACAGCATATAACTGGTTTGAGAGGGGAACAAATAGTAGATTGGGAGAAACAGATGGAGAGCAACAATATAGCTTCATCTGTGGGATTAAGGGGTAAATGTATTATCTTTACCATGGCGAAGCAGGAAGCACTAGTGCAGAGATGTATTTTATTGACATCTTGATGGCTGGAGAGAAGGAGTGGAAACTCCCCCCCACGTCCTCGCCAGCTCACTAGGCATGTGCGAGATCTCACATGCAGCCCAGAGCCGGCACCCGCCACGGCCAGGGACAGCGCTGTCACTGCTGTGGAGATAGGGCAACGACACCTGCAGCTGTCCAAATCAACAGCTGCAGGTCACTGACCGTTCTTACATTACACTGCATATAGGCATGCTATCTAAAAGACTGCAGCGCCAATAATTACAGGGGTGCTATAATGAAAGTGCAATAGGATAGGATACAGAACTGATCAGGTTGTTGCCCACAGATATTGGATGTTGTATTTGAAATAAAAAGCAAACTCTTAGTTTGTGATGGCGATAGGATGGGAAACAAACGTAATAATGAGGAAAGATTGATTTGAGATTATAAGACTCAGGGGCAAATTCAATTAGCAGCGGAAATTAACCGAAGGCTAACTGGTCAGCCGGGACTATTCAATTACATGTCGCAACAGCCCACAGGTTGCAGTTAATGCAGGTTTCTGTTCAAGCATGAGAAATGCTTGCACAGAAATCCACAGTAAGTGCCCTTATAGCAGGTGCCGCCAACACATTAACGCATAGCTCTGGGCACTTATCCCGGAACCCATGGGTTAATGCACTTTACAGCGCAAAAGAAAAATAGGATTTTAATACCTTCCGGTAAATCCATTTATCTTAGTCTGTAGAGGATGCTGGGGTCACCATTAGAACCATGGGGTATAGACGGGATCCGCAGGAGACATGGGCACTTTAAGACTTTGAAAGGGTGTGAACTGGCTCCTTCCTCTATGCCCCTCCTCCAGACTCCAGTTATAGGAACTGTGCCCAGGGAGACGGACATTTCGAGGAAAAGATTTATTGTTAAACTAAGGTGAGATACATACCAGTTCACACCGCAAACATGCCGTACAACATGGCATTCAACAGAACTCAAGTCAACGACATGAACAATGTCAGCAACAGGCGGACTATAAACGTAACACAACCTGTGTGTAACCATAACCAATAACTGCAGATACAGTACGCACTGGGACGGGCGCCCAGCATCCTCTACGGACTAAGAGAAAAGGATTTACCGGTAGGTATTAAAATCCTATTTTCTCATACGTCCTAGAGGATGCTGGGGTCACCATTAGAACCATGGGGTTTATACAAAAGCTCTAGGACGGGCGGGAGAGTGCGGATGACTCTGCAGCACCGATTGACCAAACATGAGGTCCTCCTCGGCCAGGGTATCAAACTTGTAAAACTTTGCAAAAGTGTTTGAACCCGACCAAGTAGCTGCTCGGCAAAGCTGTAATGCCGAGCCCCCCCCCCCCCCCCCCCCGGGCAGCCGCCCAGGACGCACCCACCTTTCTGGTAGAATGGGCCTTCACCGATTTTGGTACCGTCAATCCAGCCGCAGAATGAGCATGCTGAATCGTAGCACAGATCCAGCGTGCAATAGACTGCTTGGAAGCAGGAGCCCCAATCTTGTTGGGATCATATAGGACAAACAGAGCCTCCGTTTTCCTAATCTGAGCAGTTCTGGCGACATAAACTTTTAACGCTCTGACCACATCGAGAGACTTCGACTCCACTAAGGTGTCAGTAGCCACTGGCACCACAATAGGTTGGTTTATGTGGAACGATGAAACCACCTTCGGCAGAAATTGCTGACGAGTCCTCAACTCTGCTCTATCTTCATGGAAGTTCAAATAAGGGCTCTTGTGAGACAAAGCCGCTAACTCCAGTACCCGCCTTGCGGCTGCCAAGGCCAACAGCATGACCACTTTCCAAGTGACGAATTTCAACTCCACCTGTAAAAGGTTCAAACCAATGTGATTGAAGAAACTGCAACACCACGTTAAGATCCCATGGTGCCACTGGGAGAACAAATGGAGGTTGGATGTGCAACACGCCTTTCACGAAAGTCTGAACTTTTGGAAGGGAGGCTAATTGTTTTTGAAAGAAAATAGATAAGGCAGAAATTTGTACTTTAATCGAGCCCAACTTTAAGCCCGCATCCACATCAGATTTTAGAAAATGGAGAAAACGTCCTAACTGAAATTCTTCCATAGGAGCCTTCTTGGATTCACACCAAGACACATATTTTCTCCAAATACGGTGGTAATGTTTAGACGTTACTCCTTTCCTAGCCTGAAGAAGTGTGGGAATGACTTCACTGGGAATACCCTTTCGGGCTAGGATCTGGCTTTCAACCGCCAAGCCGTCAAACGCAGCCGCGGTAAGTCTTGATACACGCACGGCCCCTGCTGTAACATATCCTCTCGTAGAGGAAGAGGCCAGGGATCTCCTATGAGTAATTCCTGAAGATCTGGATACCAAGCCCTCCTTGGCCAGTCTGGAACAATGAGGATCGCCTGAACGTTTGTTCTTCTTATGATCTTTAGTACCTTTGTAATGAGAGGAAGTGGAGGGAATACATACACCGACTGAAACACCCATGGGGTCACTAGGGTGTCCACTGCTACTGCTTGAGGGTCCTTTGACCTGGAACAATATCTATGAAGTTTCTTGTTGAGATGAGACGCCATCATGTCTATTTGAGGAATTCCCCAAAGACCTGTCACTTCTGTGAAGACCTCTTGATTAAGACCCCACTCTCCTGGATGGAGATCGTGTCTGCTGAGGAAGTCTGCTTCCCAGTTGTCCACTCCTGGAATGGAGATCGCTGACAGGGCGGTTGTATGTCTTTCCGCCCAGTGGAGCACCTTCGTGGCCTCCGCCATTGCCGCTCGGCTTTTTGTTCCGCCCTGGCAGTTTATGTACGCTACTGCTGTTATACTGTCCGACTGGATCAAGACGGGCAGATTGTGAAGCAGATGTTCCGCCTGAAGAAGGCCATTGTAAATGGCCCTTAACTCCAGAACGTTTATGTGTAGACAAGTCTCCTGGCTTGACCATCTTCCCTGGAAGTTTTCCCCCTGTGTGACTGCCCCCCAGCCTCGGAGACTTGCATCCGTGGTTACTAGGATCCAGTCCTGAATCCCGAACCTGCACCCCCCTAGGAGGTGAGAGCTGTGCAGCCACCACAGGAGTGAGATTCTGGTCTTGGCAGACAAAATTATTCTTCGGTGTATGTGCAGGTGGGATCCGGACCACTTGTCCAACAGGTCCCCCAGGAACACTCTGGCATGGAACCTGCCAAACTGAATGGCCTCGTAGGCCGCCACCATCTTCCCCAGCAAACAAGTGCATTGATGGACTGACACTCTTGCTGGTTTCAGAATTTGTTTGACCAGGCTCTGAATTTCCAGAGCCTTTTCCACTGGAAGAAAAACTCTGTAATTCTGTGTCCAGAATCATTCCCAAAAATGACAGCCGTGTCGTCGGAATCAACTGTGATTTTGGCAAGTTTAGAAGCCAACCATGTTGTTGCAGAACTGCCAGGGAGAGTGTAACGTTCTGCACCAGTTGGTCCCTGGACCTCACCTTTATCAGGAGATTGTCCAAGTACGGGATAATTGTGACTCCTTGCGAAGGAGAACCATCATTTCCGCCATCACTTTGGTGAAAATTCTCGGAGCCGTGGATAGACCAAACGGCAACGTCTGCAATTGGTAATGACAATCCTGAATTGCAAACCTCAGGTAAGCCTGATGCGGAGGATAAATGGGAACATGTAAGTAGGCATCCTTTATGTCCACTGACACCATAAAATCCCTTTCCTCCAGACTGGAGATCACTGCTCGGAGAGACTCCATCTTGAATTTGAATTATCTTAGGTCGAAATTGAGGTATTTTAGGTTCATGATTGGTCTGACCGAGCCGTCCGGCTTCGGAACCACAAACTGGCTAGAATAAAAGCCTTCTCCCTGTGACAGGGGAACCCTGATAATGACCTGATTTTGACACAACTTTTTTATTGCGTTGCATACTACCTACCTGTCCGGAAGAGAAGCTGGCAAGGCCGATTTGAAAAATCGGCGAGGGGGAACGTCCTGAAACTCTAGTTTGTACCCCTGGGACACTATTTCTAAAACCCATGGGTCCAGGTCCGAACGAACCCAGAACTGACTGAAGAGTTTGAGACGTGCCTCCACCGGTGCGGACTCCTGCAGAGGCGCCCCAGCGTCATGCGGTGGATTTGGCAGAAGCCGGGGAGGACTTCTGCTCCTGGGAACCTGCCAAGTTACGCCTTCCCCTTCCTCTAGTAGAAAGGAAGGATGAACCTCGGCCTTTCCTGTATTTATTGGGCCGAAAGGACTGCATCTGATAGTGGTGTGTTTTCTTTTGTTGTGAAGGGACGTAAGGCAAAAATGCTGACTTGCCCTCGGTAGCCGTAGATACCAAATCAGCGAGACCGTCACCAAATAAGACACCACCTTTATATGGCAGAGCTTCCATATTTTTCCTGGAGTCAGCATCAGCATTCCATTGATGGATCCACAATGCTTGCCTAGCTGAGACTGCCATAGCATTGGCATTTGACCCCAAAAGGCCAATATCTCTCGCTGTTTCCTTTAGATAAGCCGCAGCGTCTCTGATATAACCCAGTGTCAAAAGGACGCTATCCCTATCTAGGGTATCTATGTCAGATGACAAGATATCTGCCCACTTTTCGATAGCACTACTCACCCACGCAGATGCAATGGCTGGTCTGAGCAGCATACCCGTGGTGGCATAAATGGATTTTAATGTATTTTCCTGCTTACGATCCGCAGGGTACTTAAGAGCTGCTGTGTCAGGAGACGGGAGAGCCACCTTTTTAGACAACCGCGATAGGGCCTTGTCCACAATGGGGGGTGACTCCCACTTTTCCCTATCCCCAGAGGGAAACGGATACGCCACCTGAATCCTTTTGGGAATCTGAAACTTTTTGTCAGGGCTTTCCCAAACCTTTTCAAAAAGAGTGTTCAGTTCATGAGAGGGAGGAAACGTTGCCACAGGTTTCTTTTCTTTTTTTGTGACCCCGTAATAACACATCCTCCACAGATTCCTTCCATGCCTGGTTCTGAGATTCAGATTTATCTAATCTCTTACTAATAAGAGCCACATTAGCATTTAAAGCATTCAAAATATTTACCCAATCAGGAGTCGGCGGTGCCGACAGATACAGTCTCCTCCTGGGAAGAGCCTTCAGCCTCAGACATGCCGACACACGTGTACCAAACACCCACAGACACACCGGGCATATAGGGGACAGACCCACAGTAAAGTCTGTCAGAGACAACACAGAGGGAGTTTGCCAGCCCACAACCCAGCGCCTAATCACTAGTTCTGAAACACTAGAGAATGCCCCAGACCTGCAGCGCTTTTATATTAAATATATATTGCACCAATATTTCTATGCCCCCCCCCCCCCCCCCCGGTTTTGCACCCTGATACTTATTCAGAAGTGTGAGGAAGGACCAGCATCTCTGCAGCCTGTGTAGAGGAAAATGGCGCTGAGCTGTGAGGACGAAACTCCGCCCCTTAATGGCGCGCTTCAGTCCCGCTTTTTTAAAATATATATTTATACTGGCGGGGGTTAGGACAGTGTCTAGGCACTTATGTCCCCTTTTGCCAGTTTATTTTGAGGCTTTTCTGCTGCCCAGGGCGCCCCCCCATGCCCTGCACCCTGTAGTGTGTGGGAGCATGGCGCGCAGCGTGCGATCGCTGTGCGGTACCTCAGAATGCCATCACTGAAGTCTTCTTGATCTTCTTCTACTCACCTGTCTCTTCTGACTTCTGGCTCTGCAAGGGGGGTGACGGCTGGCTCTGGGAACGAGCATCTAGGCGTACCTAGCGATCAAACCCTCAGGAGCTAATGGTGTCCTGTAGCCAGAAGCAGAGCCTTTGAACTCACTGGAAGTAGGTCATACTTCTCTCCCCTTAGTCCCACGAAGCAGGGAGACTGTTGCCAGCAGTCTCCCTGAAAATAAAAAACCTAACAAAAGTATTTTTCAGAGAAACTCAGTAGAGCTCCTCAGAGTGCATCCAGTCTGCCTGAGCACAATTCTAAAACTGGAGTCTGGAGGAGGGGCATAGAGGGAGGAGCCAGTTCACACCCTTTCAAAGTCTTAAAGTGCCCATGTCTCCTGCGGATCCCGTCTATACCCCATGGTTCTAATTGTGACCCCAGCATCCTCTAGGACGTATGAGAAACAAAAGTAAGGCAATCGTACTATGAGGAGAAGATTAAGTCTTCAGCAATTGGCCGAGAAAGCAGGTTAGAGAGTAGTTTGGAGGTAGACGATGAATGTGAATCAAAAATCGCAATGATTCAACTGAATACACAGCATGGCCTGGCAGTGTGGGTTCACTGAAGACCACTACGTGAAAGGACTTAGGGGCAGATGTACTAAGTCTTGGAGCGAGATAAAGTACCAACCATCAGCACCTGTCATTTCAAACAGAGTGTAACATGGCAGTTACAAGCTGAATGGCTGGTACTTTATCACTCTCCAAGGCTTAGTGCATCACCCCCTTAGATCTCCAATTGTGTTAGCCATGGTTATTGTATTTGCAGAACAGAGGAGGAAGAATATGGATGAATGGATGGTAATTACAGCAGCACATGCATTACATAGCTCTTATTTAAAGGTTCTTGAAAGTCACAGATGAATAGATGGTATGTTTTGCTGATCTATAATAAGTAGAATCAGAATGACGTGTATGAGAGATATGGTAGGTAGACTTGGATTTTGGTAAATTACCCGCTTTAAACTGATTGAGAAGTAGAATTTTTTTTTATTTTATTTTTTTAAGAATCAAAATCTCTTATTTGTGTTGACCAGTTGAGGATATGAAAAATAAGAAATTAGGCAAAAATTGTATATTTGTATCAAATTAATATTAGTATCAAGGCAAGTATGGATAAGGTGAAGTGATGTTTGAGAGAGGTGTGTGTTAAAGGAAGTTGTAACTAAGGAAAATGTAACAAGAATGAATTGAAAACCATTTGCTAAACATTGTTACATTTGATTGTTGTTTGAGAAAAAAGTTGGGTATACACTATACAATATATTGGCCAATCTTGCGATCTGTGATGGATTGCAATGACCATCGTAGATGGTGTAACACCAATCCATTGTGGCTGCATCATTCCATCTGATGTGTGGTTATTGCCTTCGTAATACTGGTGAACGAAGTAGCAGTTTGTGAGCAGTAATTTTGCATCTCCGATACATAGATCTGGAACTTCATGCGATAGCTGTATACTAGGATATACCAGCAGCTGTGAGAAGTAAAGTGTGTGTGGCAGTAGGGAGGCCAATCCCGGGATCAGGATCGGCGGGATTCCAGGATTTAAGCCCAAAAACGGCTGGGATTCAATCAAGCTCCAATCCCGGGGAATGAGGGATCAGCGTTGAGCATCCTCAGGGCGATCACACGCTGCCTGGCTTCCTCCTCCCGCCTCCACAGTGCGGGGTGACGTGCAATGAGAGGTCACGCTGCGCAGTCACCCGCCGATAGAGAGAAGATGATGTTTCCTGCCTGCAATATATGGTGAGTTATGTGTGTGTGGTGGGCGGGGCAGGTGAGGGGGCGGACACATAGGGAAAAGCCAATCCCGGGTATCCCGGGATTGACCATTTTTCAATCCCGATAGCCGGGATTGAAAAAATTGCCCGGGATTGGCCTCCCTATGTGGCAGTATGAATCCTAGCTAATACTAATTGTTATCCTCTGACAATTAGACTGACACTAAGACATTTAATAAGTGAATTTTGGAAGCCTAACATTACTAACACAACTACTAATATAACTTTTAACTTGCTCCTGAAATTCTGTACCAGTGTATTCCACCCTGATTTATGTTCCGAAACTGAAATAATATACAAGTTTTTGTGGCCATCGGAAAATGTAAATAATTCATACATCGAAGCTATGGAAAAGTGGATTGATGATTTGATAAGAACTTGCTTAGATCGTTTTAGTCTATATATCTGTGGAGATAGATTTTTTTTATTTTCAGATTAAGGGATTGGTGCTAACTGTATGAATCTTTATGAATTTGGTTTTGTGTAGTAAATAAATGAATAGTATTGACTGTCAGTGACTCAGATTTATATTTTATTATTTGCAGCAAGTTTCAAATGGAGATACAGTGCTCCTCTGTGAGAACAACAGACTATACATTATTAATAACGCTTCTTATGTGTTATACACTATCAGTGGCGGTTTTAGGTGCGGGCTAGCAGGGCGGCCGCCTGGGGTGCAACTGCCTGAGAGCGTGGCCGCAGTCACCTCTAAAGTGCCTGACTGCTGCACGTACCGCACTGGCCACTATCCGCTACTCACTTCCGCCCATGCTGGGAGGAAGTGAGGTATAAACTGCCCACAGAGATGGTCAGTAGGAGGGGGACTTACTGACACGGCAGATCTGGCAAGTGACGCGACATACACACTCAAACTGTCTCTCTTTCACTATAGAGAGGCTCAACCTCGCGCAACACGTGTAAGGGCCTTGTAAACTATATAATAAACCTGAAACTGGTTCTGTATATTTTGTTAAGGTAATGATCCAGTGCAATCACATAATCCGTCACTGGTGGAGAATCCTTTGACTTTGGTCATTTAATAATATTTACGTTAGATTTCTTCTAACTTTTGTTTGAGACACCTCAAAAAGGTGATATACTTTTCTAAATATCTTATCTTCTGTATAAATAGGCTGATCAAGAGTCAATTGAAAACACTGTGGCTTGTTGTATCAACCAAAAGAGTATTTGCAGTCATGGAGAATGTATATAATCCCATACTGAAAGAGGAATTTATAGTCCAGAGAACAAACGCCCTATTTTTGGACTAATGAATTGAATTGTAGTTTACCAGATCTCTGGCTGAATGGTAATGAGAATCCTGCAGTCCAATACCCAATAGGACAATCACAGTTTGCAGTGTGGAGTCGCCAGCAATGAGAAGTCATGTGACTACATACTTTGTCTGATTGGATCTGCGGAAGCCCCTACAGCTGGGGTATTTAATATGTGGCCCCAGCTTCTGTGGAACTGCACATCTGATCATGCCCTGCCACTGTTTTGCCATTAGAACAAGCTAAAACAGTGGCAGGACATGTTGGGACACGTAGTTCTACAGCAGCTGGAGGACTGCATGTTGAATACCTCAGCTCTACAGGAAATGGTCCTTATAGATCTTCATACAATATGCCATACCTGGTTTTGGTTTCAACACACCACTGTGTTGTTCTTTAGGCACTGTGCACGCACGGTTTACCTCCGGGCTAATGACTGAGAAATTAATAGCACCAGGTTAATAAATGTGCATGTTCAGGAACAGACTTTAAGGCTAAGTACAGACTAAGTAAAACTGAAATTATTTTATTTCAGGTTCCATGATCTGCAGCCAAGGGTATCAGTACAGTACAGTATTGACTTTGGCACAGACAACCTCCACATCTAACAGGACCCAACTGAGCTGAGGCACATTCTGTTTTACATGTGTCTAAATGCACCTGAGGTAACTCACTCTAGTCTTACATAAAGTGTGAGACTTCAGTATGGACATTCATTTTCCCCATTATACCTTAATCTACAGTGGGAACAGTACTTGAGTCCAATACAGGGCGCTTTGAGCACAGTCTTCTGGGCCCCAGGATGCAGTACTGTAACAGGGCAGCAGTGTGACCTGCGTCAGCACCACCTTCTAAACACATGATGTCACACCTAGAGGCTGCAGGCTCTAGGAAGTACAGCACTGCACAT
The DNA here is from genome assembly GCF_028390025.1 of Pseudophryne corroboree. Lineage (NCBI taxonomy): Eukaryota > Metazoa > Chordata > Amphibia > Anura > Myobatrachidae > Pseudophryne > Pseudophryne corroboree. The sequence goes on along the minus strand of NC_086447.1, from coordinate 274,314,417 downwards.
GGGCATCCTAAGGACGCTCAAGGAAGCTCCACACCCTACAGAGTACCTGCCCAGAATGTCCTGTGGAGACTCTGGAAAGCTCTGCAGTTGTGCTACTAGCTGCAGGGTGCCAAGTAACATAAAGGCGCCATGGGACAGAGATGGTGCCGCCCCCAGGAACATGCGAATCGCACTGCCCGCACAGTACTATTTACGGCACCACGTGGATGTACCAGATCTATTCTTAAACAAAAGTAAATATTACAAAAATAAAGCCGGTCTCCTCATGCTTAGAGTGAACTATAGGGATAATGAAGAGGTTTCACATCTAAAGCATAATAGGAATCCTAATCCCACAGAGATCATGTACTGGTTGCTGTTAATGCCCAAAATAAATAAGATCGCTTTCAGCAGGAAAATGGAGCATGTCTCTGTGGAAAGCCTTGTTATAAAAGAAATATTTAAAAAATAAAATAAAATGCTTTTTCCAGAATGGCATGAAAAGAGTATCTCCATGGTTGATACGGCTTACTTTACCATAATGGACAAAGTTCACGGAGTAAAATAACTCAAGAGATTGCACCAATACAGCCAGGACCTGATAATGTAATAAAAGGAAAACAGATGAACAGTAATACACTTCTGATTTGAATAATTCTATAGGGCCTAGGTAGAAGTTCCCATGAATTTATACAAGAGGAATTTATCCAAGAAGCAGCCGTAATAACTAATGCTATCAAGAGGAAGAGATTTGTAGTCATAGTTTTTCCTAAAACGGAGGAGGAGGTCTCGGCTCTATTTGATGAAATTATGCTATTTTATATCCACACTCAGAGATGGCCTTCACCAATCATATGGAATTGCTAATATCTCTACGTTCAGAATGAGTAACATCCACATTACCATGATACACCTTCCCCACTGTAGTTTAAATCAAACTCCATACACTCAAAAATAGGAGAACCGTACACAGATTTTGTGAGGAAGCTGAAGAGATAAAATCCGTATACTCCATCAGAGGTTTCAGGTGGCCAGTCTGTACATTTGTATGCAGCAGATTGCCGATGATCATGGCTAGCACGTGCTCAGAGGTACAGTATAATCATTTATCTGATGGATGAACTGTATTGACAAAGCAAATTACAGTGACAATCCCTTAGACTTAACTAATGGACATAAAAAGACGCATGGGAAATATAAATATTTGCACTGAAAATTGCAGCTTTATTTTGTGGACGTTTGCTTTTTATATACTTGGATGACTTCGTGAATGTGCAAAAATTTGTTTTCTTTTATTGCAAAATTCCTTGTACTGTAGCATTCAATAAGATTTTTTTCATCCCCAATCAAAAAAATAAATAAATAAAGTTTCCAATACCCTTGACCATTATTTCTGGTATATTGTATATTGTTAGAATAAGTGTAGCAACAAGAGAGGAGTAATGAGATGATACTTGTGGGCACAGTTAAACAGATAAACATAACAGCGGTAATAATTAACAATTCGTTTGCATTCAATTACATCAGGGATAATCCTTCTACACTCCTGCTGATCATCACCACTTTTCTTGAAAGTGGTAGCTTTATAAATTGCCATTCTAAAAGAGTTCACATGCCTAACTGGTACATCAAAGTGGAAATTTCCCTTAACACGCCGGGGCATCCATTACATATAATGGCTAAACATACATATTTGCCAAAACAGCATGGTACCCAGGAGCATTAACATGTAAGATACAGAAATGCCTGGCAACTTGTGGAATAACATTATCAACTTTGGATGTTCTGTGTAATGGGCAATACAGTACCAATGCTATATAGTACTGATTCTAAGCCATACCTCTTTAAACTTAAATTTATGTCATACTAGCTGTAGTCCCCGGCTCCGCTTGGGGACCCATTTACCCACAGCACTATCACAACCAAGTGAAGGTTTTCTCTGTGCATTGTGAAATCTCAACAAAAACAAACTGGTGAGCAGTGCAGGGGACCCCTCACCGCAAAGTCCCACCCACAGACCCCTGATGACTAATCGTAACGATACGAAGACTAAAACCTGCCTGGGAAAATTACCTACACAATGGTGAAAACGGCATTGCAATCGGTTCAGTGGTTTTGTATTTTATCACAATCAGACAAACAGGCATTCTCATTTATTAGAAAGATAATTGATTATGTGTCCAGTCACTGACTCAAAATATAAAGAAATACATTTTAAGATTTACATTTTTTTTTTTTAGTCCAGGTGACAGAGTCCATTATTCTTAATAAGGATTAGTCAAGATAAAACAACAACTATTCGAATCAGGTGTGATTCTTATTTAAGCCCAACCATGTATGATGCAAAGTCAGAATGTGCAGCCACCCAAAGCGTGTATTTAAGAGCGCGAAAGCATACCCAAGAGTTGTAAGTCTAACTTATAAACTGGCCCTGTTATTACGAAATAGATCTACATGAGATGATGTAGGGTGAGTGAAACAGATGCAGGATAGGAGGAAACAAATTGTTCTGCTTATGTTCTTTGAACAGATCACCATTGCACCAGTCATCTTTGGTGAGGATTAATGTCAGGTCCTGTGAGTTATGGGGTAATTAAAAAAAAAATTGAATATTTCTGTTAGAAATGTGTATGTCTGTGGGGAAGGGCTGCTGTCAGCGAGGCGAGGGAAGGGCAGCTGTCAGTGAGGCGGGGGAAGGGCAGCTGCCAGCGAGGCGGGGGAAGGGCAGCTGCCAGCGAGGCGGGGGAAGGGCAGCTGCCAGCGAGGCGGGGGAAGGGCAGCTGCCAGCGATGTTCTTCATTTCTGTGAGTAGTGTCTCTGTGAATGATACTAGTGTTTACAGTTGTGGAGTGATACAGCTGTGGCTTTGTGATGAGATTTTGGTGAGTTGGAAGTAGTTCGGGGTTGTGCAGTTACGTTCTGAGGTATACGATCATTGGGAAATAATCCATGGTCAAGTGATCTACTGTGTCCTATCATGTTAGTGGGCTTTCTGTCATTCCACCACACATTTATTAGATTTATAAATATATTTATATTATGCCCCGGCCACAGACCCCTGATAACCGATCGTGATTATACCAAGTCTAAAACCTGCCTGGGAAAATTAGCTACAGAATGATGGAAACCGCATTGCAATCGGTTTAGTGGTTTCAGAGTTCATCACAAACAGACATTCTCATTTAGAAGATGTATAGACTAGGCTGATTATTTAAACACTAGCAGTTGGTGTACGTGGTGTCTGTAAAAATAAGGCAACTTGCCAAAAATACAGAGACAAAAGGTTTCTTAAATACTTGTCACCTGTCAAGCAGGTAGCACTGTCGCTGCCCCTGTTTTTGGCTTGCTGGGCCTGGAATGGCATCCTGCATTGCCCACTGCCAACTGGCACTAATCTTCCTGCTCACTGGCCCCTTTTTTGTGACATTACAAGTGATGGGTGCAGTTTAACTGACCCAGAAGAACCCTGCTACAGCCCTGCTGCCACTTTTAATGTTTTGAGTAAACTATATAGACATGGCACACTATTTGAATAATACTGCACTTTTAATGGATCACAAAAATGCATTAAAAAAAAAAATCAAAGACGACCGACAAAAGGGTATTAATAAATATTTTGCTGACATTTTTTTTCACCTTTCATTTTAGAGAAGAATTTGTAAACGGCAGCTATTTTTTATATTGTAATAACAGTTTCAGACTCGACATTAGGGGAAATTAGTTCTATGGCTATGTAAAATGTGTCACAGTATTTCAAGATACAAATAAATCTATAGCTACAGTAGGTGGAGTCTCCAGTTAAGGTTTTAAATTTCTCATTCCCATCAAATATGGTATGCAATCCCACTATGATCTACACATACTTAGTATGCTTGCTTCCCTAAGTGGGCAAGGGGATTAAGCGCCCTCAGTTAGCAGTGACTTTTATATCAGAAATTCATGTGTAAGGTTCGGAAATGCAATTCATTATCATTGGTTATAGAATAAAAGACCTACCCAAGTTTGGTAGGTTTGGAAGCTGACTCTCTCTCTTTTCCTCTGTCCTTCTCTTTAGGCTTTCCTTTCACTCTGGCTTTTCCCCTTTCTCGGTCATAGGACCTGCTACGGGATCTTCTGCGGCTGGAGTGATCACTACTACGGCTGTGAGAGCGATGCCCGTGTCTTGACCGTGACCTGAACAAACAGAGAAAACAGGAGTACATGTCAAATATTCTGGACTGTCAGAGACATAAGCTTTTCCTATTTCTGTTTTGTTTTGTTACACTAAAAAAAACAACAAAATAGTTTTATAAGGAAATCCTCACATCTAGGTGTATTTGTCCTCAAGGCACCAGTATACCTAAAATACATGTTGACATCTAACAGGAGCTACTAATAACATTCATACATATGTAAAAGTTGTCATCCATCCCATAACTTCATGGTACTCACACCGAGAGGCGGATTGGCCAAAGTGCCTGCGGGCCTGTTTTGTATGTTGCCATGTGCCCCCCCCCCCCCCAGATGACAGCTCACCACACTCCATACACTGTACTGTCCCCATTCACTGTTATTCTATGTATGCAGTACAGCAACTCTGCCATCCAGTGATGCTGCTATTGCTACACCTTATGTTATACCTCTTGTGCTGCTCATGTCTGGCCACTTAGACAAAATTTTATAGGGACAATTTTAGTTCCCAATCCGCCCCCGGACTCAGCCACAGCTATAGCAAAAGATGCAAGGAAGGCTTCAATTGCGTACAATCAGGCTCTATTAGGAGGGATCCTGCCCCACTCAACAGACCCCAACCGAATTAGGGCTGCTTCCATAAATTTCCCAGGCTGGTTTTCCAACCCGATCCGCCCCTGCTCACACTTAACATCAACACTTATTACTAGATTATTTCTAGACACCTTACGGACATCTGATTTTTCAAACACATTACTCAGTATAGGAGATCTGCAACATAACCATAGCAACCCATCAGCAACTTACTGTTACATGTGCCTAGACAATTAAAGCAAAGCCCATTTCATTGGCTATAATAGTATCAGTGCACACTGCAACTTGAATTTATTACACTTAGATAAGGCATGCTTAACAGCCATTTCTAGATTTTTACAAAACATTTAAAGAACATAGAAAAAAACATTAGAAAAACTGAGTAGGCAACATGTCTTCACATACTGTACAGGCCATTCAATGTAGTGCCACAAAGATAATTTACCACAGTCACTCTTCTGGAAAAGGAGATAAACAGTTTTTCTAGCAGCAATTCCAAAATACAAGATCAACTAAGAATAAGAGTCTACATGTGACTTTCAAAAATATGTAAAACACACTATCAGGAGTTTGGTACGGGAGCCCGGCGATTATAATACTGATGGTCACATGACCGACAACGGCATCCTGACGCCTAGAATCCTAAAACCTGGTGGGTAAGTATGCTAACCTTCTCCCAACCCTAACCCTCCCTTCTTGCAACCTAACCCACCCTTTCTGCAGCCTAACCCCAAGCCTCAACCCGCTCGGTGCATACTTACTGTCAAAGTCAGAAAAATATCACGATGCACACTACCATATTTGCACCTCCTACAGGTCCGCGCTGCGCATGCGTGCGCTCTCCCGTGCGTGCGCATACCCGCTGTTGCGTGCACCCGCAGGCGCACGATATGCGGATTTACGGTAGAGTTTGTATGCGTCTAGCGGGCGACTCGATCGTTACATATTTTAACCATATAATGTATTTTGTAGATCATGGTCCCCTTGATAGATTCTGAAAGTTTAGTTAATATAGCATGTTCATGGACAAAGAGATCCCTCTTTGTTTGATACGAAGGGTCAGACATGGGTCATACAGTGGTGTTTAGTATCCATCGGAAGAGTATTTAATTAGCAATATTCCGGTGTTGGTTTGAAGCGGATCAATCGCTCGTGCGAATAGTTATGGACATAAGAAGTTTATGTCCATTTACTATTATTTGCACTTACTTATCCATGCGGCGGGAAACCTAGTTTCCCACCCACCTGAGCAGTTGGAAATGGTCTCAGCCCACCTGTATGAATCAACCTATGACCTTTTGTTATAATGCGAAGACGAATTCCTGTGTCCAATGAACAATGAGATTGTAGGGACCATTGAATTGTATTGTGTGTGGGGCATAAATAGACAAGCCGACCTGATCCAGCTCACTCTCTTCAACGGTTCTCATCACTGATAATCGGGAGCTGGATATTCAGAAAGGCGCATGCGATCGTTCCCTTTGTGCGTAAGTTTTCTCCGCAATCATATTGTCTTTATTGTTATTGTGAGCCATATCTCTATCTCTCTCTCTCTCTCTCTTCCTCTTTTCTCTCTCATTTTCCCTTAAACGTAATTGTATTGTATTTCCTGTGTAGTTATCTGGTTAGTTAGTCTATGTTATATTGTAGTGTATGACTTGTATTGTATTATTCTTTTTCAAGTATAACATTCATATAAGGCGTTAGACCCTAAGCCCAGTATTTGTGTATTTCTTATAGTGTTAAGTATTCTCAGAGCGTCGGTGACGCTCGAACAGCTTTTAAGTTAATAAGGTTACACTGTGTTGCATCTACACTCTATCACTACACAAAGGTTTTCCTGTATAATACATTGTTCATGGTTTACACATAAAGGTTTAACATTGTGAGCGTCGGCGCCGCTGGTGATCTCCTCGTGGTCCCGAGCGTCCGCTACGCTATAGCGAACCATTACGTTAGTCGGCAGCCAATAGCGTGCCTGCCTGTGATCTCTTGGCCGTGAGCGAACGTGACGCTTGAGCGTCTCGACTACGGCTAAGCGATTGCTACGCAACGTGCGTACCCTTACGGTACTCCATACGTCAATAGCGTACAGTGTTCTTAGACCTCTTAAAGGGTTTTAAATAAGATAAATATTTAGCTTTATCAATTGGCGGCTCGTCCGTCCTTCACATATCTCTGCTAGGTAATTTCAGCAGACATTATCCATCAGCAAAGGGCGGGAGATCATATTCCTCGTAGTGCTGCCTGGATAAGCGTCTGCTTCACTTAGTAAAGGGTGCTGAGGGAATCCGGAACCGGAGGTAAGAACAACACGCTAGTGTCTTTTAAAACTGTTTATTTCTGTCTTGCGTACGCACACACGCATATCTGCATTTCTTTTTCATTCGTGTATTTTCATATATCACTCTCCTGTTTGCCATTTTATAATTGATAAACGTGCTAAGAGAGATCTGCCGCTATTTCATAGTTAAAGTGTAAAAGTAATACATTAAGGGATAAATTGCAAAGCACGCACGCAGCTCTACCTAAAGATACAAGGAGAGATTGGTGTGGTGTTCGGTAGATGATCGAGGATCATCTACATTGATAAACGTGTAAATTGTGTTACGGTGGATATTTGCTTTGTGTACACGTGTCTCTAACAAAGGGCTGAGACTCGCGTACGCAACTCAAAGGCCGACGCACGCAGCGTATATTACGCAACGGAACGTCCGGGTACGCCCACGTAACTCAAATCACACGCTAGTGTTATTTTAACAGGCGAAAAGGTGGCAACGCGATAAATAGCGCAAATCGATTTTAGTGTCCGAAATTTAGACTAACAGATCCTTCTCCAAATTTACAACACATCTGGTCTAAAGGAAAGAAAATTTCTGCGCAGAAATAGAAATAGAAACAAAAGTGTACATGTGGTGAGTGAGTGTTTGCAATTATATAAGTTCTACAATTTTTGAGGTTGAACCACAAGAAGTCGAGTTCTCGTGAGGTACATGCATGTAAGTGACGTACATGGTGGCTAGGGAGGCATCCCTTGTTAAACATAAAATTTGAGCATTAGAGTATAACAAGACCAGGAGGTCCAGTTACAGCAGACTAAGAAGTCCGCTATAGAGACAAGTAGCACAACACCAGGAAGGGTTGGTGCGGAACCCATATAGGCCATAAAGCTCTGGCTGAAGGAATTCGCAGCCGTAATTTTCGATTCCACTGGTCGCTCCGCACATAAGATTAGTTGCTTATGTGCAGAACGATTGTACCGCACGTAATTGTGTGCATTAGTTAGTAATCTGACCCAGTGCCATTTGTGTACGAAAGGGGTCATAAACGCTATTTGTACATTCTAACGTGATTTGTGTAATTTTTTTTATTTTAAGGGAGGTTCGCCAGTCACTTGGGAACTATCCAGCAACCAATAGTTACTGGAAAGAGTAAGTGCTCTGCGGATCACCCTCACATGTTCCAGTAAATAGCGGTTCAGGTCGCAGGGGCTCTGGGTCGAGTACGCCAGCACTAGGACAGTGTGTAGGTCGTATTGGTCGGCGTGGGCGAGTGAGTGGGGTACTCGGTAAACCGCCACCGTCAGCCTATCTTGAACATTTTGATTTTGTAAGGGTTCGCTGAAGAAAGCAACACCTACAGGTATGGGGGCCAATTGTTCAGGTAGGGGGCGATCAACCTCGGTTCGGGTTGATTCAGTGAACCGACCAATCGGGTCGGCAAGGTACGTAATGTGTGAAAAATACGGTTCACACACAGAAGTTTTATGTGATGAATGGGAGAGAATGACGGTACATGACGGGGAGAAGTTCCCAAGAGTAGGCAGCTTTAGCCCAGAAGTATTACAAAATCTAAGGAGGAGGATATGTCTCATTAAATCAACAAAGAGACGGATCAAACATTATGATTATTTGCAGTTATGGCAACAGGAGGGTGAAATACAGAGAGGATTGGCTCAGGCGGCGGGATCTAACCCTATCAAGAAACTGATAGCCACGGCCCCGCCACCACCTTACATATCAGGAGAGAAATTGGTTGCGGAGAATGACGCACTAGGGTGTAACAAAGAAACACTTAGCAACTGTGTAAATGTTAATAAGTTAACCAATGCAAGTATTAACCCGTGCAAGTTGTACCCTGTTTTGAACTTTCCCCAGGAGTGTGATCAAGAGGACGAATCGGCAACAATATCGGCGCTCTCTCTAGCAGCCACCATATCAGAAACTACAGTAGGCACGGCCCAACCCTTAAGATTAGTAACAAAGGCCCCTAGCGGAGGGACAGGTGAGGTCGTATCTACGGGTAAGTACGGCACCATACACTATGCTGAAACCATTTCACCACAGGCTGTAGAATCTACACAGAATGATGTTGCTAGACTTAATCCTGTTAGGGTAATAGCAGTGCCAAATGGAAAAACTGACACCACAGGAGTCACTCCCATTAGGAACATTGCCATGTACAGCCCATTTTCCCGAATGGAATTAAGAACCATAGTGACTGAATTCCCTGACCCTAGGAAAGACTTAGTTGCTAGCCAGAAATACATCAGAGACCTAGGGAACACTTTAGAGCCCAATAACAAAGACTGGCAGGTATTGCTGAGGGCTTGTTTACCCTCCAATGTCGACTCAGCTCAATTTTTAGCTGACTGTGGATTGGATCAGGATGTACCTCTTACAGATGTGTACAACAAAGACAACGTAAAAAGAATAAATTTACAGTTAAAGGAGTATTTTCCAGCTGTAGTTAAATGGAACAAGATTTTCTCCATTAAACAAAAAGAGTCAGAAACAGCTGCAGAGTATTTTCACAGGGCATTATTAGAGATGGCTAAATACACAGGCATAGAGGACATTAAAACCAACATAAACCATAGAGAAGTAGCAGTATCTGTGTTAATGGATGGTTTGAAAGAAGCATTAAAAACAAGGGTACAGACCACGCAACCATGTTGGCGAGGTCTGTCGGTGGCTACTTTGAGATAGGCAGCTATTGATCACGATCGGAATATCACCAGACACAGGGAATCACAAGGTGATAAATTAATGGCCGTAAGTATACAGGCCCTGACCACAAGGCAGCCTTTGTATAAATCACCAAACCCTGTGGGTAAGTCAAATGTGGTAACTTGTTATTCTTGTCATAGACAGGGACACATGGCACGAGACTGTAGAGTGAAAAATTCACAAAAATCATACCAACCCCCTAGACCACGACATGACACACGAAATTGGGATCAGGGTCCACAAAGACGGAGTTATGAGCCACATGCAGGGGAAACAAAAAGATACCCCCCGAACAGAGACGGGCAAGCCTCTGCTAGTTCCCAGTTAACTCCTTCACAAGTAGTTGCTGCCAGCGGGATTCAGGGAGGTCACCATACCCAATAGGGGTGTGGCCATACCTGTAATCTGCAGCCAGTAAAATTGATTAGAAACATAGAAACATAGAATTTGTCGGCAGATAAGAACCACTTGGCCCATCTAGTCTGCCCCTTATTTTATTTTATTTTTTATATTATTTTTTATCACTAACCTTATTTGATCCTTATTTCTTTGTAAGGATATCCTTATGTCTATCCCATGCATGTTTAAATTGCTCTACTGTCTTAGCCTCTACCACCTCTGATGGGAGGCTATTCCACTTGTCCACTACCCTTTCTGTGAAATAATTTTTCCGCAAATTTCCCCTGAACCTCCCCCCCTCCAGTCTCAGTGCATGTCCTCGTGTCCTATTGCTTCTCTTCATTTGGAGAATGTTTCCCTCCTGGACTTTGTTAAAACCCTTCATATATTTGAAAGTTTCTATCATGTCTCCCCTTTCCCTTCTCTGCTCCAAACTATACATATTGAGATTTCTTAGTCTTTCTGGGTATGTTTTGTGATGTAGGCCATGCACCATTTTAGTTGCCCTCCTTTGTACAGTTTCTAATGTATTAATATCCTTTAGAAGATATGGCCTCCAGAACTGAATACAGTATTCTAGATGAGGCCGTACCAATGACCTATACAGTGGCATTATTACTTCTTTCTTTCTGCTGCTGATTCCTCTCCCAATGCAGCCAAGCATCTGACTAGCCTTCCTCATTGCCTTGTTACATTGCTTACCTGCTTTTAAGTCATCTGAAATAGTGACTCCTAGATCCCTTTCCTCCTCAGTAGTTTCCAGTATAGTGCCATTAATACTGTATTTAGCTTTAGGATTTTTGAGACCCAAGTGCATGATTTTGCATTTTTTGGCATTAAACTGTAATTGCCAGACTCTTGACCATTCCTCTAGTCTACCTAGATCCTCAATCATTTGTTTTACCCCACCTGGTGTGTCTACCCTGTTGCATACCTTTGTGTCATCTGCAAAAAGGCATACTTTCCCTTTAATGCCATTTGCAATGTCACCAATAAAGATATTAAAAAGCACTGGTCCAAGTACAGATCCCTGGGGTACTCCACTGGTAACATTTCCCTCCTGTGAATGCACTCCATTTACCACAACTCTCTGTTTTCTATCCTTCAACCAAGATCTTATCCATTCAATAATCCTAATATCCAATCCCAAACTTTCAAGTTTATTTAGCAGTCTGCGATGTGGAACTGTGTCAAAAGCCTTACTAAAGTCTAGATAAGCTATATCCATGGCTCCACCTTTATCCATCACTTTAGTCACACAATCAAAAAAGTCAATAAGACTTGTTTGACATGATCTCCCCCCAGTGAATCCATGCTGTTTGGGATCCTGTAAATTGCCGGATTTGAGATAATCTACAACTCTTTCTTTTAAGAGTGTTTCCATCAATTTCCCTACTACTGATGTAAGACTCACTGGTCTGTAGTTGTTTGCCTCTTCCTTGCTTCCACTTTTGTGCAGTGGGACTACGTTTGCTCTTTTCCAGTCCCCTGGAATTTCTCCTGTAGCTAATGACTGGTTGAATAATTCTGTCAATGGTGCTACCAGCACCTCTTTAAGTTCTTTTAGTATCCTTGGATGTATCCCATCTGGCCCCATAGATTTGTCCACTTTCAGCTTTGAGAGTTCTGTTAGGACCTTCTCCTCTGTAAATGTACTTGTTTCATTTTCCTGAATATCCCTGCAACTTAACTGTGGCCCCTTTCCCTCTCTTTCAGTAGTAAATACTGAGCAAAAATAATCATTAAGATGATCTGCTATTAAATTGTCTCCTTCAACAAGACTCCCAGTGTCCGTCTTTAGTTTTATAATTCCGCCTTTTGTTTTTCTCTTTTCGCTTATATACCTAAAAAAAGTTTTGCCTCCTTTACCCACTGACTGGGCCATTTTCTCCTCAGCTTGTGCCTTTGCACATCTGATTACCTTCTTTGTCTCCTTCTGTCTAACAAGATATATCTTTTTGTCTTCATTATTTTGTGTCTGCTTATATTTCCTAAAAGCCATCTTTTTTGCTCTCACAATATTTGCTACTTCTTTTGCAAACCACACTGGCTTCCTTTTCCTTGTGTTTTTCCTAACAGTTTTGATACAAAGGTCTGTTGCCTTCAATATTGCACATTTGAATGTTTCCCACCTCTCCTGCACTGTTTCCAAGTTCCTCCACTCTGCCAAAGAATCACTTACACATTTTCCCATCCCTACAAAATCAGCCTTCTTAAAATCCAACACCTTTGTTTTTGTATGGGACGAGTCAGTCTCTGTCTTAATGCTGAACCATACTGCTTGATGATCACTGGATCCCAGGTTTTCACCCACTTTTACGTCCGATAATCTGTCTCCATTTGTAAGTATTAAGTCTAATATTGCGTCTTTCCGAGTGGGCTCCCTCACCAATTGGTGGAGGGATGCTCCCTGAAGGGAATTTAAAATGTTCCTACTTCTAGTGGAACTAGCAACAGACACCTCCCAGTTTACATCAGGAAGATTAAAGTCTCCCATGATTATTACCTCTCCTTTTAATGCCATTTTAGTTATGTCCTGCAATAGGTTCTTGTCAAGTTCCTCTTCCTGACCTGGTGGCCTGTATATCACGCCAATACGAATAATCAACTTTTCCCCTGTTTCTATGGTCACCCAAAGGGCCTCAGTTTTTTCTTCAATACTTTGTATTAATGTAGTATTTATGGCATTTTTTACATACATTGCTACCCCTCCTCCGATTTTTCCAATTCTGTCCTTCCTAAATAAAGTATATCCCGGTATAGCTATGTCCCAGTCATGATTTTCATTGTACCATGACTCTGTAATTGCCACAATGTCTAGATCATCCCTTGTCATTATTGCAGTTAGTTCTGGGATTTTATTTCCTAAGCTCCTAGCATTTGCACACATAGCTTTTAGAGTTTTGTTTGTGCTTTTTCTGTTCCTAGCTATGTTCTTCTCTCTGCCTATTTTTATTTGGATTTGATCTGAATTATCTTCTGTTGCTGTGGATATGCTTCCTATTCCCTTTGCCTGCAGAAACAATACCTCTGTGTTGGGGGAGCAGATTTCTTTATTCCTTTTTAGCTCACTGCCCCCCTTTGTTAGTTTAAATAGTTCTTGATGAAGCATCCAAACTGTTCAGTTAGTATTCTCGTTCCCCTTGAAGATGGGAGCAGGCCGTCACTTTTGTATAAGCTCCTATCTTGCCAGATGATGTGACTATGGCCTATAAATCCACTATGGCCTATAAATTGCAAGTCTTGGAAGTGAACCCGAAATTGCAATTAATGTAGCTGGTAAATCATTAAACTTTCTTGTAGATACGGGGGCGGCCAAATCAGTGATAAATTCGACAGTGGGCATGAGAACCCCTGGTAAGACAATTCCAGCCATGGGAGTAACGGGAGTAGTCCAGCATTACCCTGTTAGCAAACCAGCCGAGATTACAATAGGGCCTTTACACACCAAGCATTCCTTTTTTGCTGGCTGCATCGGCACCAACTAATCTCCTGGGAAGAGACTTATTGTGTAAAATGGGGTGCGTCATTTATTGTACTCCTGAAGGTGTATTCTTGGACATACCTGAGAATCACGCTCAGGAAGTGCGAGACATGTTAGACTCCCCATCAAAATTAATGTCACATACCATTATGACAAATAGGACTCCCTCCCAAGTAGAAGAAATGACATCCCAGATACCAGAGTCACTTTGGACTAAAGATGGACAGGACACTGGATTAATGGCAAATGTAGCTCCGGTAGTTGTACAAGTAAAAGATGGTAGGATAGCTCCAAAAATCCCACAATACCCTCTGAAGCCAGAGGTGGAGTTAGGAGTGTACCCAGTAATAGAGCGCTTGCTACAACAGGGCATTCTGGTAAGAACATCCAGCACAGCCAATAGTCCCATCTTCCCTGTGAAAAAGAGTGGGGGTAGGGGTTACCGGCTAGTGCAGGATCTAAGGGGGATTAACAAAATAGTTGAGAGTCAGTTCCCCGTAGTGCCAAATCCAGCTGTCATCCTTATGCAAATCCCTCCCACTGCGAAATTTTTCACTGTTATTGACCTCTGCTCCGCTTTCTTTTCGGTACCTCTGCACCCTGACAGCCAATATTTGTTTGCATTTACATACAGAGGAGTCCAATACACCTGGACTCGATTACCACAAGGTTTCATAGACAGTCCAAGTATATTTTCCCAGGCTTTGCATGATTGTTTACAGTCTTTCCAACCAGAGAATGGATCAATATTGATACAGTACGTGGATGATTTACTACTGTGTTCAGATTCATTGGAAGCGTCCCTGAAGGATACGAAACAGCTCCTGTTTCATCTTTCAGACACAGGACACAAGGTTTCCAAAGACAAGTTGCAATTATGCCAAACTAAAGTAAAATACTTGGGACACTGTCTAACACAAGGACTGAGACACCTGACCGCTGATAGAATTCAAGCAATTAGAGACATGACTCTGCCTCAAACCCAGCAACAGATCAGAACGTTTTTAGGAATGTGTGGGTATTGCCGTAACTGGATCCCAGGATTTTCCATTCTGGCATTACCTTTGCAGGAGATGGTCTCCTCAAACAAACCTGATCGGATTTCGCATACAGACGAGTCCGAAATGGCATTTGAGAGACTTAAACAGTGCCTAACGCAGGCGCCAGCATTAGGTATGCCAGACTATGGGAAACCCTTTGAGCTGTACGGAACAGAAAGTGCTGGTTGCGCGGCAGGCGTCCTAACCCAAAAGCATGGTGATGCCAGCAGGCCGGTAGCATACTACAGCGCTCAGCTAGATACGGTAGCGCGATCCCTCCCCACATGCTTGCGAAGCGTTGCTGCGATAGCATTGCTAGTAACAAAAAGCGAAGATGTAGTGCTAGGTCACAACCTCACAATTCATACACCACATGCAGTGTCAGCCTTGTTAAATTCTGCCCAAACCAGGCACGTCTCATCAGCGCGGTTTACAAGATGGGAATTGGCACTAATGGCCCCCATAAACATCACCATAAGGAGATGCAGTGCATTAAATCCTGCAACATATCTCCCAGGTGTGCCTGGACAGGCACAAAGGGTGGAGGATGAGAGTGATGGGGAAGGAGGATTTAATACAAAGGAGGACACACATGATTGTATGGAATATTTGACCCAAAATTTTACCGCAAGGCCTGACATCAGTGACAACCCACTGGAAGATGTAGATCTTACCTTCTACACGGATGGTAGTTGTCACAGACAGTCAGACTCGTGAGACTTGTGTACTGGATACGCAGTCGTAGACGACCAAGGCACCATAGAAGCTGAACCGCTAGGCTCACCTCACTCAGCCCAGGTTGCTGAACTGGTCGCCCTAACCAGAGCATGTGAATTGGCTAAGGGCAAATCAGCCAATATCTACACCGACTCCAGATACGCATTCGGGGTAGTCCATGATTTCGGAGCCCTATGGCGCCTCAGAAATTTCATGACGGCAGCTGGTACACCGGTAGCGCATGCAGCTCACATCAAAAGGCTTTTAACAGCGATACAGGAACCCGACAGAGTGGCTGTTATCAAGTGTAAAGCACACACATATAGCCAGGACCCAGTATCACTTGGTAACAGCCGAGCAGACGAAGCTGCTAAGTTAGCAGCTGGTACCCCCAGACAGACAGACACCACGCAACTGATGGTATTTAATACCATCAACACACAGAAGTTGTGTGAAATGCAAAATTTGTGTTCCACACAGGAAAAGGCAGTCTGGAAGGCAAAGGGATATGGCCAGGAGTCCTCAGGACTCTGGACGGATGGACAAGGTAAACCAGTGGCCCCCAGAGCATATCTTCCATGTTTAGCTGAGGCAGCACACGGGCTGACTCATCTGGGCAAGGAGGGAATGTGCAAGTTGGTAAGAGCATATTGGTGCGCCCCAGGATTTTCATCTCATGCGAGTAAGAGAGCAATGTCATGCCTTACCTGCTTGAGAAAGAATATCGGAAAGGCAATACCAACAGAACCATCTCATATCCCACCTACAGGCGGCCCTTTTCAGGTAATACAGATTGACTTTATTCAATTACCCCCTTGTCGAAATTTGAAATATGTACTTGTTTGTATAGATGTATTCTCAAATTGGGTCGAAGCATTTCCTGCGGCCACAAACACCGCTATGTTTACTGCTAAGAAAATTGTGCAGGAATTTGTATGTAGATATGGTATCCCTAGAATAATTGAAAGTGATAGGGGTACCCATTTTACAGGTGATGTCTTTCAAGGAATGTGTAAGTTGATGGGAATTGATAGTAAGCTGCACACTCCATACCGTCCCCAGGCGAGTGCGAAGGTGGAAAGAGTGAACAGCACTATTAAAAATAAACTGAGCAAAGTTATGGCAGAGACAGGATTGACATGGCCAGAAGCTTTACCCATTGTACTATACAGCATCAGAACCACTCCCAGGTTCCCTCTTAATCTGTCTCCCTTTGAGATCTTATTTGGTCGACAACCGCATGTTATGATTAACCCTCAGGATGATTTGAAGTGTAACAATGAAGTGACTGTAAAGTACCTGGTTAATATGAGTAAACAGCTGAGGAATCAAAATGATAATTTGAAGTTGCCTTATTGACAGATGGGAAGGACCATACCAAGTCTTATTGACTAGCACTACAGCATTGAAGGTTGCCGAGAGAGAGACTTGGGTTCATTCGTCCCATTGTAAGAAGGTTGCTGATCCAGAGAGGTCCCGTGATAAGGAACAGAAAGTAGAGGAAGTTGTATCACTGGAGTGTCTGTTCCAAGAGGACTGAGGCGGCACCTGAGCATTGAAGATCACAAGATCAAACGCAGTTGTCGATTTCCTGTTCCCTTTTATTGTTTTTCTCCAAACTTCCCACCCTATCTCCCTCAAACTATTTCTTTCCCCCTTCTCATTCTACTCCGTTTCCTCCTATAAGATGGACTTGCCCCAAGAGACTGTGATCCGGATTTTCCTGTTGACCATGATGTTGACCAGAGCAGTCTGTTCCGGCGAGAGTACCATGGAGGTCGGGAGAGGTTCTGGAATGGGTTCTGATGACAAAGATGGAGGCGTAGTTTTCCAAGAACAACTTAACCAACAAGTAAAGGCGAGTATCAGAAAAAGATTCGATAGCATTGACAATAGAAGGAATTGTGAAGGATTGTTAGCTGAAGAAAACTGTATCTGTAGGCTCTGTGACAATGTAGTTGAGGATGGGTGCATCAAGAAATGCCAATCCAGTTTTAATATCCACATGGACCGGCATCCATTGAGTGACTATCACTCCTTAGTGGGTAGTGTGTTAAATCAAACAGATTGTTGGGTATGCTCTCAAGTACCTCAAGGTCATAGCAAATCAGGACTAGTACCATTCCCTTTAACGGTAGGAGAGGTACTTGAGCTTAAGGGTGGGAGACCGGTGGACAGGAGGTTTAATATCTCCAGTCCTCCTAGTTTGAAGCTCCACCAATATCATGTGGATAGATCCCTAATATGTTTTAACATTACCAATCCCCGAAAGCCGGGAAATTGGGAAGTGTCATGGAGTAACCAAACCATGACCTTTTCATATAGAGCAGATAGAATGCCTACAGATACAGAACTGATACGCCACATAGCCAGTAGAGAAAAATCTTTCCGATATAGGTATACCCTAGGAAGTAGGATTACGAGAGTTGGAGAGGTATCACCAGGATACTGTGCACACATCGTACAAACTGATACGTATACTAGACAGATGGGAGAATTAGGGGTAGGAGATTTCACATGGAGGATGTGTAATATGGTTATGTCCTACTCCGTCCCATATGTTCTCCCCGATGATGCATATTTCATATGCGGGAGGAAGGCGTATAAGTGGCTTGCCCCAAACTCTGAAGGATTGTGTTATATTGGAAAAGTACTGCCCGAGGTAATGACTGTATCACATGCCAAAATGAAAGATATACACCGTGGTGCCCAAGCTCCTTATACTCACACCCACTACGAGCACGTAGTTAAAAGGCAACTGACAGAAAGGACAGAGCATTCGGCCTCTGACATGATCCATGAATCCACCGGGATTCAGGTTCTACTTGCGTTAGATTTCACTCGCACCGCTAGAGGAGTGCTGAACTATAGATACATATCTGCGCTTGCAAATTTATTAGACAATATCACAGAAATGTATGATGACACTTTTAGGTATACTGGAAGAGAGCTTCAAGCTTATAAAACAGAACTGGTTCAGCATAGAATGGTTCTTAATTATCTCACAGCAGTGACAGGTGGATATTGTGTCACACTGGCAACGCAGTACGGCGTGAAATGCTGCACATATATTACGAATAGTACCGAGGATCCGGTCGAGGTCATAGACCAAAAGATGGACGACATTCTCCAATTAAAGTGGGAATTTCGCAGGAGACACAATCTCACCCTTGCTGCTGTGGGTAATGAGCTGACTGGTTGGGTGTCATGGTTGAACCCGCGAAATTGGTTCTCTGGTTTAGGAGAATGGGCTCAAGGAGTCATAATGGATGTAGGGAAGTTTCTCCTATGTATCTTAGGTGTTGTCATATCGATTGGCTTGATATTTAGATGCGGTCAGGCTTTAACGAAGTGCAAACGTAGTACCAGGGTAATGAGTCTAAGGAGTGAGGAAATTGTAATTCCAATGGATTTGATTTATGACCCAACGGTAGAGACAATGATGTGATGAAAATGCGATTATACGGTCCGTTTCTTTCACCTGTTTCTCCGTTTTCTCCAAGGTAAAAAAGACCCACTTGGACGAGGAATTTGATGATCCTGTATACAGACAACTGATGGATTAAAGAAGAAGTTTTGACAACCTTATACACAGATATTTGATGAACTATGCCATAGACCCCCAGTTTCCCTAGAAATTTTAAAATTACGCTAGCCCAACACCTTTGTAAGTCTATGGACATTGACAAAGCTTTTGCCCACACCTTTTTGGCAAAAGCCCAAAGAAGACTGCATTCAACAGACACCGAACAAGACTTCAACCGACAAATGTTCATTAACCTGACATAGAATACCACTGCATTTACCATAATTGTTCTTTATCTTCATCTCTACAACCTTCAGGTAATGACACACATAGTCGATAGGGAATACAGGCACAGATATCAGCAATCACATATCCCCCCCATTCATGTATCATCAACTAAAATGTGCTCCCCCATTTTGTTGCAACCAAAATCCGAAAAGAGCTCGGTAAAGTTTGACAGCCCATCCACAGACCCGCACCGCGGGATAAGAAGGAATTTAAATGTATACTTCGCAATACCTCGAAGCTTGATCTAAAACACGTACGGCACGATGATACATGACCCCCCAAACATGGATCCATACACACATGCTACTGCTATCTCACTAGGTCATACCCTTTTCACACCTTCTTCTCTCCTCCCTTACCCAATCATGGAAATGTATTTACACTTGACATATATTTTTCTAGTTTTGAAATGTTTTAGGAAGTGGCAGTTATTGTTGACTGCCAAAGGGTGGACTGTCAAAGTCAGAAAAATATCACGATGCACACTACCATATTTGCACCTCATACAGGTCCGCGCTGCGCATGCGTGCGCTCTCCCGTGCGTGCGCATACCCGCTGTTGCGTGCACCCGCAGGCGCACGATATGCGGATTTACGGTAGAGTTTGTATGCGTCTAGCGGGCGACTCGATCGTTACATATTTTAACCATATAATGTATTTTGTAGATCATGGTCCCCTTGATAGATTCTGAAAGTTTAGTTAATATAGCATGTTCATGGACAAAGAGATCCCTCTTTGTTTGATACGAAGGGTCAGACATGGGTCATACAGTGGTGTTTAGTATCCATCGGAAGAGTATTTAATTAGCAATATTCCGGTGTTGGTTTGAAGCGGATCAATCGCTCGTGCGAATAGTTATGGACATAAGAAGTTTATGTCCATTTACTATTATTTGCACTTACTTATCCATGCGGCGGGAAACCTAGTTTCCCACCCACCTGAGCAGTTGGAAATGGTCTCAGCCCACCTGTATGAATCAACCTATGACCTTTTGTTATAATGCGAAGACGAATTCCTGTGTCCAATGAACAATGAGATTGTAGGGACCATTGAATTGTATTGTGTGTGGGGCATAAATAGACAAGCCGACCTGATCCAGCTCACTCTCTTCAACGGTTCTCATCACTGATAATCGGGAGCTGGATATTCAGAAAGGCGCATGCGATCGTTCCCTTTGTGCGTAAGTTTTCTCCGCAATCATATTGTCTTTATTGTTATTGTGAGCCATATCTCTCTCTCTCTCTCTCTCTCTCTCTCTCTCTCTCTCTCTCTTCCTCTTTTCTCTCTCATTTTCCCTTAAACGTAATTGTATTGTATTTCCTGTGTAGTTATCTGGTTAGTTAGTCTATGTTATATTGTAGTGTATGACTTGTTTTGTATTATTCTTTTTCAAGTATAACATTCATATAAGGCGTTAGACCCTAAGCCCAGTATTTGTGTATTTCTTATAGTGTTAAGTATTCTCAGAGCGTCGGTGACGCTCGAACAGCTTTTAAGTTAATAAGGTTACACTGTGTTGCATCTACACTCTATCACTACACAAAGGTTTTCCTGTATAATACATTGTTCATGGTTTACACATAAAGGTTTAACATTGTGAGCGTCGGCGCCGCTGGTGATCTCCTCGTGGTCCCGAGCGTCCGCTACGCTATAGCGAACCATTACGTTAGTCGGCAGCCAATAGCGTGCCTGCCTGTGATCTCTTGGCCGTGAGCGAACGTGACGCTTGAGCGTCTCGACTACGGCTAAGCGATTGCTACGCAACGTGCGTACCCTTACGGTACTCCATACGTCAATAGCGTACAGTGTTCTTAGACCTCTTAAAGGGTTTTAAATAAGATAAATATTTAGCTTTATCATTACGTTGAGGATGTCAGCTGTCAGGATTCGTGCGCCAGTCTTCTGACTGCAGTCATTTTAAACAACGGAATGCCCACTACATCTATCAAGAATTAGGTTAATTATCATTTCTCACCTATCCTACTGCTATTGTCCACTCCATCCAGCAACCCTAGGCTCAGATAAGTGGACCACACTGTACTTCAATGTTCTGAATGACAAGCAGCTTGGAAGGCATAGGAAAAATGCCTCCTCATGATGAAAACCAGATGTCAAATATCTTCAGATTGGATCATCCTGAATATCTTGTGTTTTTGCTCAATTACAAATTCACACTGAGGTTAACAAAGACAAAATATTCAGAGACAGCAACTTGTAGCCCAATTAGTGTGGATTTAGGAATACTGCTCACATGGTCAGGCTTCATTCATTACTTGAAGGTATTTTTTTGCCAGTGCCAATGAATAGCCACTAGTGCTCATTTAGATCCATAGGTTGGAATGGGAGCTCAGTGTTTACCACTACTGCAACATAGTACAGGTCAAGGGTTTATTTGTTAGCAGGGTACTATCTTTGGGTTGTCTCCATTTTTATTAACTAATTTCCATATTCTGTAGTAAATGCCTTATTAGCAATCCAAGCATCTAAATAATTTGTTATGTTATGAATGCAGTCTCAGAAATAAAATTCTTGACTGTATATTTGCTGTCCATGTTATTGATTATAAATACCTATGTGCACATCCACTTTATCAAAACAAGAGCTGTGCTTTATATAAATGATGTCCAGCCATTGACACGCCACCTATTGTTCAACTATGCATCCCATGATGCTAAGCTAGCTTAACAAATCTGTCATAATTAGAGAGTTTAATTGTCATTGCTTAAATTGAATAGGTGTTGCAAATCCATTTCTGGTAGTATTATTATCTTTTATTTCTATGGCGCCACAAGGGATCCGCAGTGCCCAATTACAGAGTACATAAACAAATAAGCAAAACCAGAAAACAGTGACTTGCAGTTGAAGACAAAGGACGAGTACAGGTTACATGAACATAGGTGCATCAGCAGACGACACTGAAATAAGTATCAGGGAGGCAGAAAACAGCAAGATTTGGAGGCATCGAAGATGGTTTAAGTAAGAGAAGGAAAAGCACATGAGGGATGAGAGCCCTGCTCAGGATAGCTTACATTCTAAAGGGGAGGAGCAGACAGGCAGGGGTGACACAGATGGGTAGATATATGGGGTAGACAGTGAGAGTGGAAGAGAGGGCTACGATGAGAGTTGGCTGGGTTTGGTGAAGAAGTGGGTCTTGAGAGCCCGTTTGAAGTTTTGTAGAGAGGTGGAAAGTCTGATGAGAGAGGTAGAGAATTCCAGAGAAATGGAGCAGCACGTGGTGGATATAAAACCATTACTGTCATTCCTACAATGTAATTAAATCCAGTGCAGTTATCTGTAACCACTATTTGATTAGTCAACTCTGAATTGTTCAAACATGTATGACTGTGTTGGTCCACTTTATACTGTAGATAGCTTAAATCACTGGTTCGGCCAGTAACCCTTGTCATGTGCCAAAAGGTATTAATGTTTGACTTTTATATAATGTAGATCAGGTACTTCTCCGTTTTGGTCAGGACCTAACTTACCTTTCTACACTGGCTTTGAGACCCATTCACACTCATGAACTATATATGTATAGGGAACTGTAATTTAAAGGAAGTAAAGTAGGAAGCAAATAAATTGAATAAAATACTGAAATAGATTCAATAAAATATGTCGGACACATTTTTCTAGTTTGGAATATGAAAGCAAAGTTGTGTCGATTGCAACGAGTACAACTATTTTCTTTAAATCCTTGTAGAACTGTAAATGTCCCGCAAGCTTGTTAAAAGGGGGACATAAGGACTCATAGGCATGAAGACCCTTAAGTTACAAATTGTGATGATTGTGATGCACCGGCGGACCCAACAGCATCTGCTGGCCAAACACCAGGATGGCCCTCTTCCTTGATTCGCCCACGGCTGTTTGTCCAATTTTTATAGGGTCTCATTATCTATATAAACATGGGTAATTATATTATTACCATTTATATATACAGTATCAGCTCACAAACACAGTAGGGTCCATTTTGAAACCAATTGCCCTACTAGTATGTCTTTAGAGAGTGGGAGGAAACATGGAACACCCGGAGAAAGCCCCACATATATAGGAATCTGGTCAACTCTCTAGCAATGCACCCTGTTTCATGAGAATTATTATTAGTAGAGGAAGCAACGCGGCACTACCCTCTCACCCATTGTAAAGGAAGAACCGCAAAAAAAAGCCTCAAAAAGGAAGCCTGGAGGCAGTAGTAATTTTTAATGCAGATTAAAAGGTGTAACTTAATATTTAAAGAAAAAAGAAGTTAAAATTACTTAAACTTATAAATAGGATTTTTATACTCCATTACAAAACAGAAGACTTACAAATTATAATTATATCAAATCATTAGCATAAGATATTTCTTTTTTAAACCAACAATTATGGTCATGTTTTTTTTCCTATTTCACTGCAAAAAAAGAACATGAATCAGAAAGAGCAAGAAATTATTTAAAGATATTTAAACAACTGGTATAGGCTGATAATAATTACTTAAACCTATACAGCGTATTTTGTATAAAAAAATACAATACAAGATTTATTGAAAAGTGGGTTGCCATAAAAAGACCCACCACTATGGCAAAGGTTAAGTCACTTAGCCAAGCTGAAAGATCTTCAAAGGCTTCTCAGATCCAGATAGGCCCATATGTTACAAAAATTCTGTGAAAGAGTCATTACGTTCCAATCTGCTCCTCGTGCCGGGACTTACAGAACACACAGATGCTTGGCTCGCACCCTTCTCCAAGCCTCCCATTAGATAATGAAGGTTCTCCAGTACCTTTGTATGTGACAGACCCAAAGCGATGTCTTTATTTAATCAACACCCAGCCAGGTTGTAAAATAAATAAGTAAAATATAGCTGGTGAAAAAAATAAAAAAGGTGGGGAAAAAACAAAACAAAGCTATCCATAAAATTATATTTACTTACTGCACAATACGTGTTAATTTGCTAATTTCTTCACAGGTAATCAATTAAAATGTAAAATATTGGATAAAATTAGTTGCACTAAATTTAACAGCTGCTCCATAAGCATAATTAATTTCACAAGAGCCATATGTATTCTCTACACAGACAGAGTTGAAACAGAAAAAGCAGATTTGAAAATAAGTTTGAGAAAATCTGCATTTAATTAGCAGGTGGGCACTACAACTGCATAATGTTTTATACATTTTTATTTATGAAGTGACAGAAGATCTAAAGGCTTTTTAAAATGGCGTTTATTGTTTGAATGGGTACTGTTTTGCTGCATGCTAAAGTGATTTAAATCCTCATAGCTGTTCTTTGAAAAAAAAAAATCATAAATGATGAAGGAAAACATGTGGAAAATTGTAAAACTAGAAAGAAATTGCGACAAAAAGCAGATACACATACCATAACCGAGAGGAAACTACACTTAATTAAATGTACACTACATCTGGACTATCAGCCTCATAAAACGTGAAACTATTAATTTTCATTGTTATAAAGGAAATGAGGTCAGTGTCATTGGGTACTTCCCTATATTTATTAAACTTTAGCATGAAGATAGATCATTCCCACAAAAATCATATATTACAAGATGATGGTGTGTAAATATTATAGTATGTGTTTCACTAGAAGACTATTTATAAGGAGCCTTAATGATCTACGGAACGTGTAAAGAAGCCGTGTGTTAAAGTTCACTTGAATGCTGCCGATCAGATTTAGGGCTTTAAATCCAAGTAAAACTACATTTCCCATGATGTTGCAGTGAAACAGACACAT
The DNA here is from genome assembly GCF_028390025.1 of Pseudophryne corroboree. Taxonomy (NCBI): domain Eukaryota; kingdom Metazoa; phylum Chordata; class Amphibia; order Anura; family Myobatrachidae; genus Pseudophryne; species Pseudophryne corroboree. The sequence goes on along the minus strand of NC_086447.1, from coordinate 274,289,489 downwards.
CATGCTAACCCTGGCTCTGAGCATAGGGAATATGTAAAGCTAGTTGTACATCACGTGCCATTTCATGTAATAAAAGCTGGCGTGCCAGAGGTTACCCCTTTTCTGCTTTGGATGTAAAACAACTGTTGTCATTATCATCGTTGTGTGGAGAGTAAGCAAAAGATTAAACTGAGTTTTCCGCTACAGTTGCGCAACACTAAAATGACCATGAATAAAAAGCTTAATAGGTGGTATGGTGGTTGAATAGAACTAGATAAAGAGCTGGGAGTTGGTGGATCACTTCCCTGAAATGCATCACATTCAAACATCAGTCACAGGAGGAAATTCAACATTGCATTCAGTACACAGTAAACATGGAGATAGGGGGGTTAACCACCCCCATTGATAACAGGTAGCAAAGTAACCTCACAGAACATAATCATCTTATGGGCGAGATCAATAGCCTAATATAACCATATGCACACTACAATTGCACCATAATAGCGCTTACACATGCTCCCTGTTCACTTTGCACACAAAAAAACTGGTCATGGTAGGTATATATACACAGTAAAAGGATATTTATCAACAAGAAGCGCCTGGTAACAAGAAGCGCCTGGTAAGCCCCACCTCAATGCATTTCATAATCACTTCGTCAGGAGGTGATTACGAAATGCATTGAGGTGGGGCTTACCAGGCGCTTCTTGTTCCACATGAGCTGTCATCCCCGACTTCACCCGGTACAGGTGTCCTGACGGATCGGTCGCTGAAACTGGTGCAGTGCGTGGTCCCAGATCCAGGTGCAGCGGGCTGCAGCTTTTGCCTTGTGGTTTTACTTTTCATGTGATACACAGTCCACAGAGTGGTCTATCAGGGCACGAGTCCACTGCTATTCATTTGACCTGTCCTGTGTATATATGTGGCTTATAAATTAAATCGATTTGCACTATGAGCGCATTCTCCTTCTTTTGCTATTTCCATATATATATATATATATATATATATATATATATATATATATAGATATATATATATAGATATATATATAGATATATATATATAGATATATATATATAGATATATATATAGATATATAGATATATAGATATATAGATATACAAACAAAGAACCCAGCACTCACCAAAGTAAACTCACTTATCCTCAACAATTCAATAAATAAATGATGGGGGTTTAGTTGGTGGATTGGCCAATGCACGGAAGCCTGCATACCGATTTTCAAGGTACCCCACCTTCATGCAGGTCCTACACTATCACAGAGTCTTAAAACCTGACTACTTCACTGCTGTTACACAGTGTAACAGCAGTGAAGTAGTCAGGTTTTAAGACTCTGTGATAGTGTAGGACCTGCATGAAGGTGGGGTACCTTGAAAATCGGTATGCAGGCTTCCGTGCATTGGCCAATCCACCAACTAAACCCCCATCATTTATTTATTGAATTGTTGAGGATAAGTGAGTTTACTTTGGTGAGTGCTGGGTTCTTTGTTTGTATTTATTAGAGCGATGTGGTCATGGGCTACATGCACCCCGCCCTGTGAGTGGTAAGTACAGCTGTGTACCCCGCTTTTGTGGTGGAGAGTGCTGTGTTACATGCACCCCACCCTGTGAGTGGTAAGTGCATAGCTGTGCCCCGCTTCTGGTGTGGCGAGTGCTGTGGTTTTTTCTCTGTGTGTATATATAGATATATATATATATATATATATATAGAGATAGAGAGAGAGAGAGAGAGAGAGAGAGAGAGAGATATCCATATCTATCTATATACATACACATACATACATATATACATACACACACACACACACACACACACACACACACACACACACACACACGTAACCCCCTTTTTGGTGGTGGTTAACCTTGTTTATGTTAGTGAAGTCTTTATTGTTTATAAATAATAATAATTTACGTGGAACTTTATTTAATTAAAATGCTGTGTGCAATACAAAAGCAAAATTGATGGACAAGGGGTTATTCTAATTGTGGCAGGAGCAGAGAACTGAAGAGGTTAAGTGGCCTGGAAAACATGAAGGATGAGGGTGAAGAGCTCAGGACCAAGGAGAGAAAAACCTCATGGCCACTAGGCAGTGGATATATAAATGGCATCAGCAATGGTGGGAGGTGAGCAGTCATACGTGTCGTGTTGGACAGAAGAGGCTTAATGCAGAACGGCACAGAAGCTGGCACCCAGGTGATAATGTGCTGGTAAAAGCTCAGTGAGGCAGCATTGTAAGGAGGATTCAGTAACAACAGAAGGGACCCATAGACGGCACTGAACCGCTGACTAATAGCAGATGACTTGACTGATGATCCTCCATGTGCCCGTCCCCTCTTTCCCCACAGCCTGTGCACTAGTCAGTCGCAGCGAGAGTCATGCCCATCCGCAGGCTTAAATTTAGACTGTCATTGGACTATTCTGCGGCGCCATCAGTTTGACGGCTGTCAGAGGGCAAGGGTCACTCCAAGTGGCTTACCAGTGCATGCTGTAACGCTGCAGATCAGATCAGCAATAAAGAAAGATCCAATCTGTCGCAGATGGCAGAGGGGGAGGGGGGGGTGTCTTTCAGACAACGAGGCCCTGGGGTACTTATCCCCTGGGTGGCGCCCCCCCCACCCCCCTTAATCTGGGTCAAACCACAGCCCTAACTGTGTGGAATTTGCATATTTTTCCCGTACTTGCATGAGTTCTCTCCGGGTACTCTGGATTCCTCCCACAATCCAAAAATATACTAGAAGGTTAATTGGCTCCAACGAAAATTAACTGTATTGTGTAGGTGTGGGTGTACATAGGCAGATGGGCCAAGTGGTTCTTATCTACCGTCAAATTGTATGTTACTTGGAGACCCATATTTTTTGCTGAACTGGCTGAGGCTCAGTGACATTATGACAAGGAAACACAATGTGTGGCCGTCCTTGTGATAGTCACCAGCCCATCCTATTATAACCTAGAGTTGGTGGGGAGGGGTTTGTTTGTTTGTTTGTTTGTTTGTTTGTTTGTTTTTTCCATGTGGAGCTGATTTTATTTGGTCTTCCCCATCAACCACCACAAACAGACACAGCAGTGTGTTGTAATCACTCTGTACAGGGCACAGAAATTACTAGTGATGTGTACCTGAAATTTTTCGGGTTTTGTGTTTTGGTTTTGGGTTCGGTTCCGTGGCCGTGTTTTGGGTTCTGACGCGTTTTGGCAAAACCTCACCGAATTTTTTTTGTCGGATTCGGGTGTTTTTTTCAAAAGACCCTAAAAAACAGCTTAAATCGTAGAATTTGGGGGTCATTTTGATCCCATAGTATTATTAACCTCAATAACCATAATTTCCACTAATTTTCAGTCTATTCTGAACACCTCACACCTCACAATATTATTTTTAGTCCTAAAATTTGCACCGAGGTCGCTGGATGGCTAAGCTAAGCGACCCTAGTGGCCGACACAAACACCTGGCCCATCTAGGAGTGGCACTGCAGTGTCACGCAGGATGGTCCTTCAAAAAAATACTCCCCAAACAGCACATGACGCAAAGAAAAAAAGAGGCGCAATGAGGTAGCTGTGTGACTAAGCTAAGCGACCCTAGTGGCCGACACAAACACCTGGCCCATCTAGGAGTGGCACTGCAGTGTCACGCAGGATGGCCCTTCAAAAAAATACTCCACAAACAGCACATGACGCAAAGAAAAATGAAAGAAAAAAAGAGGTGCAAGATGGAATTGTCCTTGGGCCCTCCCACCCACCCTTATGTTGTAAAAACAGGACATGCACACTTTAACGAACCCATCATTTCAGCGACAGGGTCTGCCACACGACTGTGACTGAAATGACTGGTTGGTTTGGGCCCCCACCAAAAAAGAAGCAATCAATCTCTCCTTGCACAAACTGGCTCTACGGAGGCAAGATGTCCACCTCATCATCATCGTCCGATTCATCACCCCTTTCACTGTGTACATACCCCTCCTCACAGATTATTAATTCGTCCCCACTGGAATCCACCATATCATTGATTATAATTCATTTTAATGAACATCATCTTCTCCACATTTTCTGGAAGTAACCTCGTACGCCGATTGCTGACAAGGTGAGCGGCGGCACTAAACACTCTTTCGGAGTACACACTGGAGGGAGGGCAACTTAGGTAGAATAAAGCCAGTTTGTGCAAGGGCCTCCAAATTGCCTCTTTTTCCTGCCAGTATACGTACGGACTGTCTGACGTGCCTACTTGGATGCGGTCACTCATATAATCCTCCACCATTCTTTCAATGGTGAGAGAATCATATGCAGTGACAGTAGACGACTTGTCAGTAATCGTTGGCAGGTCCTTCAGTCCGGACCAGATGTCAGCATCAGCAGTCACTCCAGACTGCCCTGCATCACCGCCAGCGGGTGGGCTCGGAATTCGTAGCCTTTTCCTCGCACCCCCAGTTGCGGGAGAATGTGAAGGAGGAGATGTTGACGGGTCGCGTTCCGCTTGACTTGACAATTTTGTCACCAGCAGGTCTTTGAACCTCTGCAGACTTGTGTCTGCCGTAAAGAGAGATCCAAGGTAGGTTTTAAATCTAGGATCGAGCACGGTGGCCAAAATGTAGTGCTCTGATTTCAACAGATTGACCACACGTGAATCCTGGTTAAGCGAATGAAGCGCTCCATCCACAAGTCCCACATGCCTAGCGGAATCGCTCTGTTTTAGCTCCTCCTTCAATGCCTCCAGCTTCTTCTGCAAAAGCCTGATGAGGGGAATGACCTGACTCAGGCTGGCAGTGTCTGAACTGACTTCACGTGTGGCAAGTTCAAAAGGTTGCAGAACCTTGCACAACGTTGAAATCATTCTCCACTGCGCTTGAGACAGGTGCATTCCACCTCCTTTGCCTATATCATGGCCAGATGTATAGGCTTGAATGGCCTTTTGCTGCTCCTCCATCCTCTGAAGCATATAGAGGGTTGAATTCCACCTCCTTACCACCTCTTGCTTCAGATGGCAGGGCAGGTTCAGGTGTTTTTGGTGGTGCTCCAGTCTTCTGTACGCAGTGCCTGTACGCCGAAAGTGGCCCGCAATTCTTCTGGCCACCGACAGCATCTCTTGCACGCCCCTGTCGTTTTTTTAAATAATTCTGCACCACCAAATTCAAGGTATGTGCAAAACATGGGACGTGCTGGAATTTGCCCAGATGTAATGCACTCACAATATTGCTGGCATTGTCCGATGTCACAAATCCCCAGGAGAGTCCAATTGGGGTAAGCCATTCTGCGATGATCTTCCTCAGTTGCCGTAAGAGGTTTTCAGCTGTGTGCCTATTCTGGAAAGCGGTGATACAAAGCGTAGCCTGCCTAGGAACGAGTTGGCGTTTGCGAGATGCTGCTACTGGTGCCGCCGCTGCTGTTCTTGCAGCGGGAGGCAATACATCTACCCAGTGGGCTGTCACAGTCATGTAGTCCTGAGTCTGCCCTGCTCCACTTGTCCACATGTCCGTGGTTAAGTGGACATTGGGTACAACTGCATTTTTTAGGACACTGGTGAGTCTTTTTCTGACGTCCGTGTACATTCTCGGTATCGCCTGCCTAGAGAAGTGGAACCTAGATGGTATTTGGTAACGGGGGCACACTACCTCAAGAAATTGTCTAGTTCCCTGTGAACTAACGGCGGATACCGGACGCACGTCTAACACCAACATAGTTGTCAAGGCCTCAGTTATCCGCTTTGCAACAGGATGACTGCTGTGATATTTCATCTTCCTCGCAAAGGACTGTTGGACAGTCAATTGCTTACTGGAAGTAGTACAAGTGGTCTTCCGACTTCCCCTCTGGGATGACGATCGACTCCCAGCAGCAACAGCAGCGCCAGCAGCAGTAGGCGTTACACTCAAGGATGCATCGGAGGAATCCCAGGCAGGAGAGGACTCGTCAGACTTGCCAGTGACATGGCCTGCAGGACTATTGGCTTTCCTGGGTAAGGAGAAAATTGACACTGAGGGAGTTGGTGGTGTGGTTTGCGCGAGCTTGGTTACAAGAGGAAGGGATTTACTGGTCAGTGGACTGCTTCTGCTGTCGCCCAAAGTTTTTGAACTTGTCACTGACTTATTATGAATGCGCTGCAGGTGACGTATAAGGGAGGATGTTCTGAGGTGGTTAACGTCCTTACCCCTACTTATTACAGCTTGACAAAGGCAACACACGGCTTGACACCTGTTGTCCGCATTTCTGTTGAAATACTTCCACACTGAAGAGCTGATTTTTTTGGTATTTTCACCAGGCATGTCAATGGCCATATTCCTCCCACGGACAGCAGGTGTCTCCCCGGGTGCCTGACTTAAACAAACCACCTCACCATCAGAATCCTCCTTGTCAATTTCCTCCCCAGCGCCAGCAACACCCATATCCTCATCCTGGTGTACTTCAACACTGACATCTTCAATTTCACTATCAGGAACTGGACTGCGGGTGCTCCTTTCAACACTTGCAGGGGGCGTGCAAATGGTGGAAGGCGCAAGCTCTTCCCGTCCAGTGTTGGGAAGGTCATGCATCGCAACCGACACAATTTGACTCTCCTTTGGGATTTGTGATTTCGAAGAACGCACAGTTCTTTGCTGTGCTTTTGCCGCAAGTCTTTTCTTTTTTCTAGCGAGAGGATGAGTGCTTCCATCCTCATGTGAAGCTGAACCACTAGCCATGAACATAGGCTAGGGCCTCAGCCGTTCCTTGCCACTCCGTGTCGTAAATGGCATATTGGCAAGTTTACGCTTCTCCTCAGACACTTTTAATTTTGATTTTTGGGTAATTTTTTTACTGATCTTTTGTGTTTTGGATTTTACATGCTCTGTACTATGACATTGGGCATCGGCCTTGGCAGACGACGTTGATGGCATTTCATCGTCTCGGCCATGACTAGTGGCAGCAGCTTCAGCACGAGGTGGAAGTGGATCTTGATCTTTCCCTATTTTTTTAACCTCCACATTTTTGTTCTCCATATTTTGCAGCAGACTGCTAAACTAGTATGAAGAAAGAAAAAAAAAACACCACAGGTATACAATGTAGATGGATGGATAGTATAGTATTACTTATACTTATGGACGACGAGTGACGACACAGAGGTAGGTACAGCCGTGGCCTACCGTACTGCTGCTTAGTGCTTATATATAAATATAGTATACTGTATAACGGACCTGGTGGACAGTGTCAGCAGCAGACTGCTAAACTAGTATGAAGAAAGAAAAAAAAAAACACCACAGGTATACAATGTAGATGGATGGATAGTATTACTTATACTTATGGACGACGAGTCGACACAGAGGTAGGTACAGCCGTGGCCTACCGTACTGCTGCTTAGTGCTTAATTATATATATAATATACTGTATAACGGACCTGATGGACACTGCAGTGTCAGCAGACTGCTAAACAAACTAGCATGAAGAAAGAAAAAAAAAAAACACCACAGTGTTTTTCAGGCAGACAAACGTATACTGGACTGGTGGTCACTGTCAGCAAAACTGTGCACTGTACTCCTGCTATAACTGCTCCCCAGTCCCCACAATTAGGCAGTGTGAGCAGTGCACTCAGCACAGATATATCATGCAGCAGTGCAGCACACTGAGTGAGCACAGATATGGTGGAGCGTTTTTTTTCAGGCAAAGAAACAACGGATTAAACTCAAAACCCTGCACTGTACTCCCTAACAGCTGCTCCCCGTCCCCAATCCTCCCCACAATTATAACTAACTAAGTTCTAATATAATACAACGGACTCGGAGAGGACGCCAGCCACGTCCTCTCCCTATCAATCTCAATGCACGTGTGAAAATGGTGGCGACGCGCGGCTCCTTATATAGAATCCGAGTCTCGCGAGAATCCGACAGCGGGATGATGACGTTCGGGCGCGCTCGGGTTAACCGAGCAAGGCGGGAGGATCCGAGTCGCTCGGACCCGTGTAAAAAAAAGGTGAAGTTCGGGCGGGTCGGATTCCGAGGATCCGAACCCGCTCATCACTAGAAATTACCAGTTTTTCGCTGCAACCAGAAAGCTTGAGAGATAATCTTATACAGGTTGAGTATCCCATATCCAAATTTCCGAAATACGGAATATTCCGAAATACGGACTTTTTTGAGTGAGACTGAGATAGTGAAACTTTTGTTTTTTGATGGCTCAATGGGGGTAATTCCAAGTTGATCGCAGCAGGAATTTAGTTAGCAAATGGGCAAAACCATGTGCACTGCAGGGGAGGCAGATTTAACATGTGCAGAGAGAGTTAGATTTGGGTGGGGTGTGTTCAATCTGCAATCTAATTTGCAGTGTAAAAATAAAGCAGCCAGTATTTACTCTGCATAGAAATAAAATAACCCACCCAAATCTAACTCTCTCTGCACATGTTATATCTGCCTCCCTGCAGTGCACATGGTTTTGCCCAATTGCTAACTAAATTCCTGCTGCGATCAACTTGGAATTACCCCCAATGTACACAAACTTTGTTTAATACACAATGTTATTAAAAATATTGTATTACATGACCTTCAGACTGTGTGTATAAGGTGTATATGAAATATAAATGAATTGTGTGAATGTAGACACACTTTGTTTAATGCACAATGTTATAAAAATATTGGCTAAAATTACCTTCAGGCTGTGTATATAAGGTGTATATGTAACATAAATGCATTCTGTGCTTAGATTTAGGTCCCATCGCCATGATATCTCATTATGGTATGCAATTATTCCAAAATACGGAAAAATACGATATCCAAAATACCTCTGGTCCCAAGCATTTTGGATAAGGGATACTCAACCTGTATTGTGTATCCAGCTAGGATGTAGAGTGATGACAACATACGCTACAGCACAAAGCTGTCATAAGTGGCATTGTGCCCCTTAGAGACACAGGGTCCTGTTGTATCAATTATATCACTTGGTACAATTCGTATACTCTCTCTACTACGATATTACTTAGACAGTGCGTGCAAAGTTACACCGGGCAAAGACTTTCAAATAGGCAGATTTGTAGGGTACAGACAGATTCCAGAAGGACTGACGATATTATAATAATACCAAAGCCAAAAAGTGACAACAGCGCTCTAAGGGGTATATGCAATTGCCGGCGAATTGCGGCAATTTTTCGCCCGTTTTTTTATTCGACACAATTCGACCGTCGAATTCCGGCAAGTGGGTGCCGGAATTCAACATATTCAATAAAAAACGGATTCGACAGTCCCGCTGTCGAAAAACGGCCGATTTGACGGATTTTGATTAGACTTGTAAAAATGTACAAAAAACTGGAAAAACCACGAAAAAAAATTGCGTGGGGTCCCCCCACCTAAGCATAACCAGCCTCGGGCTCTTCGAGCCGGTCCTGGTTCTAAAAATCCGTGGGAAAAACTGACAGGGGATCCCCCGTATTTTTAAAACCAGCACCAGGCTCTGCGCCTGGTACTGGTGCAAAAAATACGGGGGACAAAAAGCGTAGGGGTCCCCCGTATTTTTTACACCCGCATCGGGCTCCACTAGCTGAACAGATAATGCCACAGCCGGGGGTCACTTTTATACAGCGCCCTGCAGCCGTGGCATTAAATATCCAACTAGTCACCCCTGGCCGGGGTACCCTGGGGGAGTGGGGACCCCTTCAATCAAGGGTTCCCCCCCACCCAGCCACCCAAGGGCCAGGGGTGAAGCCCGAGGCTGTCCTCCCCCATCCAAGGGCTGCGGATGGGGGGCTGATAGCCTTGAGTAAAATGATAGAATATTGTTTTTTCCAGCAAGCCTCCCCCGTAAGCTGGTACTTGGAGAACCACAAGTACCAGCATGCGGGTGGAAAAATGGGCCCGCTGGTACCTGTAGTTCTACTGGAAAAAAATACCCAAATAAAAACAGGAGACACACACCGTGAAAGTAAAAGTTTATTTCATACATGCCGACACATACATACATACATACATACCTATGTTGACCCGCCGACTGCCACGCCCCCCTCGTCACTGAAGAAACCGGGGTACCTGTGAATAAAATTAAACTCACCTGATCCAGTGTCCGGATCTTTTAAAATAATCCTCGTACTTGGCAAAACAACAAAACGGCAACCCGGACCAAACGGACTGAAAGGGGTCCCATGTTAACACATGGGACCCCTTTCCACGAATGCCGGGACCCCACATGACTCCTGTCACAGAGGGTCCCTTCAGCCAATCAGCGAGCGCAACGTCGTGGCACTCTGCTGATTGGCTATGCGCGTCTGAGCTGTCAGACAGCGCATCGCAAAGCCTTACCATTATATTCAATGGTGGGAACTTTGCGGTCAGCGGTGAGGTCACCCGCGGTCAGCGGCTGACCGCGGGTAACCCCGCCGCTGACCGCAAAGTTCCCACCATTGAAACTAATGGAGGGAGCTGTGCGATACGCTGTCTGCCAGCAGACGCGCATACAGCCAATCAGGAGAGTGCCACGAAGTGGCGCTTCCTGATTGGCTGAAGAGACCTTTCTGTGACAGCAGTCACGGGGGGTCTCTGCATTAGGGGAAAGGGGTCCCATGTGTAAACATGGGACCCCTTTCAGTCCGCCTGGTCCGGGTGTTCGGTTTTTTTTTTTGGCCAAGTACGAGGATTATAATAAAAGACCACAGGACACTGGATCAGGTGAGTATAATTTTATTTTCAGGTACACCGTGGATTCTACTTGGACAAGTGGACAGAGGTCGGCGTGTGAACATAGGTAAGTATGTGTGTGTCGACATGTGTGAAATAAAGTTTTACTCTCACGGTGTGCGTGTCCTGTTTTTATTTGGGTATTTTTTTTTTTCAGTAGAACTACAGGTACCAGCGGGCCCGTTCTTCTCCCGCATGCTGGTACTTGTGGTTCTCCAAGTACCAGCTTGCGGGGGAGGCTTGCTGGGACTTGTAGTACTACTGGAAAAAAATATTCTTTCAATTTTCTCAAGGCTATCAGCCCCCCATCCGTAGCCCTTGGATGGGGGGGGACAGCCTTGATTGAAGGGGTCCCCACTCCTCCAGGGTACCCCGGCCAGGGGTGACTAGTTGCGTATTTAATGCCACGGCCGCAGGGCGCTGTATAAAAGTGACCCCCGGCTGTGGCATTATCTACCCAGCTAGTGGAGCCCGATGCTGGTGTAAAAAATACGGGGGACCCCTACGCTTTTTGTCCCCCGTATTTTTTGCACCAGCACCAGGCGCAGAGCCTGGTGCTGGTTTTAAAAATACGGGGGATCCCATGTCAGTTTTTTCCCCAGATTTTTAGAACCAGGACCGGCTCAAAGAGCCCGAGGCTGGTTATGCTTAGGAGGGGGGACCCCACGCATTTTTTTTTCTGATTTTTACCATTCCATTTAAAAAAATATATATATTTTTAAAAATATATAAATACAGGTTGAGTATCCCATATCCAAATATTCCGAAATACGGAATATTCCGAAATACAGACTTTTTTGAGTGAGAGTGAGATAGTGAAACCTTTGTTTTCTGATTACTCAATGTACACAAACGTTGTTTAATACACAAAGTTATTAAAAATATTGTATTAAATGTCCTTCAGGCTGTGTGTATAAGGTGTATATGAAACATAAATGAATTGTGTGAATGTACACACACTTTGTTTAATGCACAAAGTTATAAAAAATATTGGCTAAAATTACCTTCAGGCTGTGTGTATATGGTGTATATGAAACATAAATGCATTCTGTGCTTAGATTTAGGTCCCATCACCATGATATCTCATTATGGTAGGCAATTATTCCAAAATACGGAAAAATCCCATATCCAAAATACATACTTGTGCCTCCAAAATAGACAAACCAAGTACCTAATCCCTTCTAATATAAATAGATATGCTATTACCAATAAAAAAAACAACACAAAAAAAACAACATGTTTTTAAACATTTTTATTAGATTCCGCCAGCAAAGTGTGGCGGATTGAAAATGACGAATTTACTGTCTAAAAGCACTGTTGTCGAATTTACAATCTTCAATTGAATATACTTTTGTCGAATTGCCGCATTTGTACCATTGCAGAAATGTCGAATTTGACAAATGTCGAATTTCAAAAAGTCGAATTTTGAAAGTCCGTTTTTTTGATGAAAAGTACTGAATTGCATTGTCGAAATTTTTTTTTTTTTCGAAAATGTCCCGTTTTTCGACATTTTTGGGAATTCGACCGCAATTGCATATACCCCTAAGTTTACTAATAACCTGTACAGAAAATAGCATAAAACTGATGGTGCGTACACACTGGTCGATATATCGGGTGTTCTACTGAACGGCCGATATATCGCGGGTCTGTCAGCCAGTGTGTACTAACGATATGTCTGTAAACACACTGCTCGGCCCGTCCATAGATAGATATCTACTAGTGTGTATCCAGCATGAGTCTAGTAAATACATACCACTGTTAAGAACCCATGAGTCCAAAGGCTAAATGTAATAGCCTCCAAGTTGCAAGAGGTGTGGGACTTTCTGCGAGTCTGCCCATTTTTTTAAAGCGGCAGTCATTTACTACCAGGATGGTTTTGCCTTGAAACAAAAAAAATAAAAAATAAAAATTGGGCAGACTTGCATAAAGACCCACACCTTTGGCAACTTTGAGGCTGTTACATTTAGCCCCAAGTATCTGCTGACAAGTGGTCATATGAGGAATCTGTGACACTGAAATGAGGCAGAACTGGTCAATTAAAAGACAGCTCTCCTCATTTACTAGTCAGTCCTACATTCTTAACAGTCATTTGCACCACAGGCGTGCGCAGAGACTGACTGGCGGGTGCCGCTCCGGACTTCCCCCCCTCCACGGCATTATAGTGTTCTCTCACCTCCCCTGTCCTGGATATAAACTGCTCACCTGGGCGGCCCAGGTGAGCGGACCAGGTGAGCAGTCTATATCCAGGACAGGGGAGGTGAGAGAACACTATAATGCCGTGGAGGGGGGGGAAGTCCGGAGCGGTACCCGCCAGTCAGTCTCTGCGCACGCCTGTGATTTGCACCCATATCTGTCGTCCGCTTTCCTTCCTTTTTTTGTTACAGGAGTTCTAAAATTTGTGATGGTTATCCTAACGTGAACAACCACATTAACATCGACTGGTCAATATGAATTTAAATAACCTGGTCTTGTGTTTTGTGGTGTTTTGCTAAAATTGTATACAGAGAACCTTTAGAATGTAAGCTCTCATGAGCAGGGCCCTCTTCCCTCATGTGCTTATCCTTTCTCTTACTTTAATAATCTTCAACTGCACCAAATCCAGCAGTCTCCTGCCACCTGATGCTTATTCCAGTGTCACCTGTCGATGTCCTATGTTTATTTACCCTGTACTTGTCCTATATTGTCTCCAACTGTAAGTTGCTGTTTTCCTGTTTTGATTATTTTTTTATGTACTCTGTAATTGGGCGCTGCGGAACCCTTGTGGCGCCATATAAATAAAGGATAATAATACTAATAATAATACTGATAATAATAATAATACTAATAATAATAATATAGTAGGTTAAGTTTAGGCTGTGGTGGGGTGGAGGGTTAGGCTACAGGGAAGGGGGAGTTAGGCTATGATGAAGGGAGGGTTAGGATAAGGGTTAGGCTGGGGGGGGAGGGTTAGGCTGGGGGGGGGGGAGGGTTAGGCTACAGGGAGGGGAGAGTTAGGCTATGGTGAAGGGAGGGTTAGGATAAGGGTTAGGCTGGGGGGGGGGGGAGGGTTAGGCTGAGGGGGGAGAATTAGGCTATGGTGAAGGGAGGGTTAGGATAAGAGTTAGGCTGGGGGGGAGGGTTAGGCTGGGGGGGGAGAGGGTTAGGCTACAGGGAGGGGAGAGTTAGACTATGGTGAAGGGAGGGTTAGGATAAGGGTTAGGCTGGGGGGGAAGGTTAGGCTAAGGGAAGGGAGGGTTAGGCTATGGTGAAGGGAGGGTTAGGATAAGGGTTAGGCTGATGGGGGGAGGGTTAGGCTACGGGGAAGGGAGGGTTAGGCTGCGGGGAAGGTTAGTGTTAGGCTGCGGAAAGGGGGAGGCGGGGGGTAAGTATCCTTACCCGACCCCTGCCGTAATTCTCTGCTTCGGGATGCCGATGTTCATTATAGGACAGCCAGCATCGCATCCACCAGGAAATCGTATGTATTCTCTAAACAGGGTTCATTATTCCAAGCCAAGACATTTGACATACATTTATTAAAAATTTTGCTTTTCCTGAATTCTCTTTTTTCATCTTTTTACGTTTTCAATTACATTTTTCATGAAATATTAAAGCGCCCCACTCATTTTAAATTGCCGCCTGTATAAAAGGATACCATACTGTATTTGCAATAAAATATGAGTTCTCGCCAAATACTGCTTCAACCCGATGGTTAAATGAGAACTTATAATTTGCCCTCTTGCACAGTAATTTATTTTGTACATTTCAGAACCTGACATTTAACTCCCTTCACACTTTTTAGCTCTCATGCAGCCAAGACTTCGGTGCAGATCCATTTCTTCTAAAAAGAATCTTTATTGGTGGACACAGCTAGAAGCAAACCTATGTGAATAGATTGTACAACTGCAACAAATACATCAGTCACTTCTATCTAAGTGGTGAAGGAAATTGGTTTTATGGTACATATTGTTCATAAAAGCTATAAGAATCCCAAAAGACAGAGAGATAAGTACTTTGTGCAGATTGCCATATCCTTAAGCAAATGGAAAAATATTTTTCATTATAAAAAAAAAAAAAAAAATCCAAATGTCCTTATTAGAAGATGCTTTACATATTTTTTAATCTGTTCACGTTAAAAAAGTAAAAAAAAAGTCAGAAACACCATCTTTCTGTCATGATTAGAGTTTCCATCATGGATTTCCTTTAGGAGACAAACAAAATAATGAGGCAGGTACATACACCTGCACTGTTAATGTGAATCTTTAAGCAGCCTACCTTCCTACAATAAAAAGATAACCCTACTTTCTCTTATGTCCTAGAGGATACTGGGGTCCACATTAGTACCATGGGGTATAGACGGTTCCACTAGGAGCCTTGGTCACTTTAAGAAATCAATAGTGTGCGCTGGCTCCTCCCTCTATGCCCCTCCTACCATACTCTGTTTAGAAAATGTGCCCGGAGGAACCGGTCACCCTTAGAAAAGCTCTTGAAGAGTTTTCTGCATTTATTTTCTGTTTGTTGTTTTCAGGCAGGACTGGTTGGCACCAGACTGCCTGCTTCGTGGCACTTAGGGGGGAAAGGGGGAAGGAACGGCCCAACCTCCTTTAGGGTTAATGGTCCCATTGCCCGCTGACAGGACATAGCTCCTGAGGGACCTATTTGCAAGCCCCACCACGGCAAGCGTACGGTCCCGCAGCACGCCGCCACCCCTAACAGAGCCAGAAGTAAGAAGGGTGGTGAGTAGGTGGCCAGTGTCCCGGTTAGCGGGTCGCTGGCTGAAATGGCGGCATCAGGGTATGGAGCGCAGCGCTGACAGGCAGGCTGCATCTCCAAGCTCAGTACATTATGCTGTTTGTGTGTGTGTTCCGCTGTGAGGGGCGAGCTGAGCTTTTTTCCACTGCACCCTACACTGGCAAACAGCTTACAGGGGTTCTAACCCGCTGTAAGCCTTACAGACAACTCAGCCAGTATCAAAAAACTGGGAAGCCGTGCGCCATTATGTGGGCGGGGCTTCACTATGAGCGGATCCAGCAGCTCACCAGCGCCATTTTCCCACTGCAGCTTACACTGACAAGAATCATAGGGAAGCGCAGCTTCTCCACAAAGACTCCACGTCTCCTCAGCGGTACCAGGGGGTCTTAGTAAGGGGAGGGAGCAGTGTTAGAATACTAAGCCCTACTAAGTTTGCGACCCAGCTGAGTTTGACTTAGCTAGAAAGGCACGGTGTGGCTGGCTCCATCTTCTCTGTCTCACTGCGGGCTCTGTGTGGGTTAAATGTGTTTTCACCTCTTCTGGGTGTGAGTGTGTGTGTCCCTTCACATTACCATGTCAAGGGAGTGTGTTTCCGGCACAGCGGAGTGTCTGTCCTTCCCAGAGGAATCACTACCGTGTACACAAGATAGTACATATTCTGATGATCTCAAATATTTGAACAACATGTTTAAGCTGCTGGCCACTTCACGGCTTCTCCGATACAGCAGTCCCAACCTACATAATAGCAGTGCCCACATAGGGCCATGTAATTTGTCACAGTAGGCCTCATGATAAAGGCTATTACTAAAACACTTCCAGACAGAGAGCTGCTATTATGTAGGTTAGGACTGCTGTATCAGAGAAGCCGTGAAGTGGCCAGCAGCTAAACATGTGTTTGCAAACATTTGTGACTAATTCTCTGAATTTTATAACCAGATAGGTTCAGGGATGGTTACAGGTAATTTTCAGTGTGCGGAATGGAATTTAGGGGTGGAGATTTGCACCCCCCCCTTCCCGTCTGTTGTTTGTCTGTGACCCCTCCCCCTTCCAGCACCTGATATATAATTATCTCCAGGTATGATTGAGCTGCTGCCAAATTGTTTGTCTGATCTCAAATATTTCTAATAAGTTATCACATAATGAGAAAGACGCAATACTTAAGACAGTCTGTGGATGACCTGATGACTAGAAATTCAGTTCCCATTCCAGAGTCTCAGACCCCTGCCCTTTGTTCACAAAAGCGTACTCTTTGTCCCAAATCCTGCAGGCTGACACTGATGACATATCAGACGCAGAGGAGGGTGAAGTGGACACGAGTGGGGGAGGATGCAGCCCTCTCACAAGGAATACAGGCCCTGATAGAAGCTATAAGAGAAGTCCTGCACATTCCTGACAAGGTGGCGGAGGTGGATGAGGAATTTTATTTTAATGTAAAAAATAAATCCTCTGCTACTTTCCCTGCATCTAAGTTAAATTCCCTGTTTGAGGAAATTTGGGTTAATCCGGATGAGAAGTTTCAGATCCCTAAAAGGTTACTCACATCCTTCCCGTTTCCTCAGGATGATAGGAAAAAGTGGGAAAATCCACCGATTGTTGATGCATCGGTATCTCGGTTGTCATGAAAGATAGTCTTACCTGTCCCTGGGGCAGCCTCCTTAAAGGACACCGCTGACCGCAAAATTTAGACCACTCTCAAATCCCTGTACACGGCTGCTGGGGTGGCCCAGAGACCTACTATTGCTTGTGCGTGGAACACTAGGCCCATTGCAAAATGGTCAGGTAATCTAATTGACAGGTTAGATTCCTTATCCAGGGGAAAGATGGTTTTACTCCTACAGCATATACAGGACTCGGCTCATTATATGGTGGAGGCCATAAAAGAAATGGGTTTGCTCAACGCACGCGCCACTGCCTTGGCAGTGTCAGCACGCAGGGGCTTGTGGCTACGCCAGTAGACTGCGGATGCGGATTCCAGGAAAGGCGTGGAAAGCTTACCATTCACAGGAGAGGCCCTTTTTGCAGATGAACTGGATACGTGGATATCCAAGGCTACGGCAGGTAAGTCTACATACCTTCCTTCAGCAGCTCCCCCAGCTAGGAAAACCTACTCTGCTCCAACTCTGCAGTCCTTTCAGACAGCGAAATTTAAAAGTAAATCCAATGGTTCTTCTACAGCCTTCAAAAGGCAATAGAGGTAAACCCAGAAAACTAGCAACTGCAGGTTCACAGGAACAGAGCTCCGGTTCTGCTTCCTCAAAGCCTTTAGCATGACGGTGGACCTCACTGCCTGGAAGACAGGCAGGTGGGAGCCTGTTTAAGGTATTTCAGTCACATCTGGGCAACATCATGCCAGGATCCCTCGGTCAAAGATCTTATTGCCCAGGTCTACAGACTGGAGTTTCAGGAACTCCCACCTCGCAGATTCTTCAAATCAGGCTTGCCAGCTTCTCAAGACGCAAGTATGACTTTACAGGCAGCAATTCAAAAACTGGTACAGACTCAGGTCATTGTTCCAGTTCCACTTCAATTGCAAAACAAGGGTTATTATTCCAACCTGAAACCGGACGATTTGGTAAGGCCCATTTTAAACCTCAAGTCACTTATTTAGAGGTGTTCAAAGTCAAGATGGAGTCTCAGAGCTGTGATCTCAGGTCAGGAGGAAGGGGAATTCTTGGTGTCTCTGGATATCAAGAATGCGTACCTTCATATCCCAATCTGGCCGCCTCATCAGGCTTATCTGAGGTTTGCATTACAGGACTGTCACTACAAGTTCCAGGCCCTGCCATTTAGCCTCTCCACAGCACCGAGGGTGTTCACCAAGGTAATGGCAGAGATGTTTCTCCTCCGCAAACAGGGAGCGAACATAATCCCGTACCTGGACGATCTGCTGATAAAAGCACCATCCAGGGAGCGGTTGTTATACAACATTGCCCTCTCAACTCAACTACTCCAGGATCACGGGTGGATTCTGAACCTACCAAAATCTCACCTGGAACCAACACGGAGGCTTCCGTTTCTGGGGATGATACTGGATATGGAGGCACTGAAGGTATTCCTTCCATTGGAAAAGGCATTGGTAATCTAGTTGATGGTGCGGGACATTCTAAAACCGACCCAGATATTGGTGCATCTATGCATTCGCCTCCTGGGGAAGAGGGTAGCCTCTTATGAGGCACTGCAGTACGGAAGGTTTCACGCAAGGCCCTTCCAGCTGGATCTGTTGGACAAATGGTCCAGATCGTATCTTCACATGCACCAGAAGATACGATCAAAAGCCAGGATTTTTCTTCTGTGGTGGCTTCAGACTTCTCACCTGACCGAGTGCCGAAGGTTCGGGATTCAAAATTGGATTTTGCTAACCACAGACGCAAGCATCAGAGGTTGGGGAGCAGTCATCCAAGGGGAACAGTTCCAAGGAAAATGGTCAAGTCAGGAAACCATCCTTCCAATCAACATTCTGGAACTAAGGGCCATATAAAATGCCCTTCTACAGGCATCATATCTTCTTCAAGATCACGCCATTCAGGTTCAGTCGGACAATGTGACGGCGGTAACGTACATAAACCGACAGGGAGGAACAAAGAGCAGAGATGTCAGAGGTGACAAGGATTCTCCTCTGGGCAAAAAGACACACTGTGGCATTGTTGGCAATCTTCATTCTGGAAGTACACAACTGGGAAGCAGACTTCCTCAGCAGACACGACCTCCACCCAGGAGAGTGGGGCCTTCACCCGGACGTGTTCGGGTGCTTGACACGTCGGTGGAGAATGCCACAAATCGACATAATGGCCTCTCGTCTCAACAAGAAGCTCAAGCGGTATTGTTCCAGGTCGAGAGATCCACAAGCAGTTGCAGTGAACACTCTGGCGACTCCATGGGTCTACCAGATGGTGTACATGTTTCCACCACTTCCATTGATCCGAAAAATCCTCAAAAGAATAAAAAGGGAAAAGGTTCATGCAATTCTCATTGCTCCGGACTGGCCAAGAAGGACCTGGTACGCGGATCTACTGGAGATGCTCCTAGAGGACCCGTTGCCCCTACCTCTTCGCAAGGCTCTTCTACAACAGGGGCAGTTCGTCTATCAAGACTTACTATGGCTACGTTTGATGGCATGGAGGTTGAGCGTCAAATTGTAGCTCGGAAAGGGATCCCGGATAGGGTTATTCCAACCTTGATCCAAGCCAGGAAGGGAGTAACGTCTAACCATTTCCACCGTATTTGGAAAAAATATGTCTCTTGGTGTGAGAACCGGAAATTTCCTGCGGTGAAATTTCAACTGGGACGTTTTCTCCTTTTTCTGCAGTCAGTTGTGGATGTGGGCCTACGTTTGGGCTCCTTAAAAGTCCAGATTTCGGCCTTATCCATTTTTTTCCAGAAAAAATTGGCTTCCCTCCCTGAGGTTCAGAAATTTTTGAAGGGGGTTCTGCACATCCTACCGTCCTTTGTGCCTCCTACGGCACCTTGGGATCTCTACGTGGTGTTGCAGTTCCTGCAATCGGAATGATTTTAGCCTTTACAGGATATTGACGTAAAGTTTCCTACATGGAAGACCATCACACTGTTGGTCTTGGCTCCAGCAAGACGTGTGTCAGGAGCTGGGGGCGTTGTCTCGCTAGAGTCCCTACTTGCTTTTTCATGAAGTTAGGGCTGAACTCAGGACTCGTCAGCAATTTCTTCCTAAGGTTGTGTCTGCGTTTCATATCAGGCAACCTATTGTGGTTCCGGTGGTAACCGTCACCTCTGCTATTTCAAAGTCCTTGGATGTTGTGAGGGCTTTGAAGATCTATGTGAAGCGGATAGCTCGTCACAGAAAATCTAATTCGCCGTTTGTTCTCTATGATCCCAATCAAATTGTGTGTCCTGCTTCTAAGTAGTCTATTACTCGCTGGATCAGGCTTACTATCCAGCATGCTTATTCTACAGCAGGCTTGCCAGCTCCAAGATCTGTACAGGCCCACTCTACAAGGTCAGTGGGTTCTTCCTGGGCAGCTGCCCAGGGTGTCTCGGCTTTACAGCTCTGCCGAGCAGCTACTTGGTCAGGTTCGAACATGTTTGCCAAGTTCTACAAGTTCGATACTTTGGTCTCGGAGGACCTTCAGTTTGGTAAATCAGTTCTGCAGGAACCTCAGGACTCTGCAACCCGGTTTGGGAGCTTTGGTACATCCCCATGGTACTAATGTGGACCCCAGTATCCTCTAGGACGTAAGAGAAAATAGGATTTTAATTACCTACCGGTAAATCCTTTTCTCGTAGTCCGTAGAGGATACTGGGCCCCCGCCCAGCGCTTTTGGTTTTCCTGCATTGTTACTTGGTTAAGTTTTGTTGTTGGTTCAGCTGATAGATTAATGTTTTTCCACATGATGAACACTCCACACTCTAAGGCGAAACATTAAAACGACCTTTAAAATCCTGATATGCTTATGTGTTTTATACCTACAGATGAAGCAACCTTTATCTTGGCCTTTAACAAGATTAATTGAGCCAGGGCAGTCTGACTTAATCCCCTGATGTATTGTTCTCTGTATTGTATTGCAGCTGAGAACAATAGATGAAGGGCTTATGCTAATAAACCATGGTGTGCCTAGGCGCAGCAGAGAAGCCAAGATGACCTTGGCTCCATCTGTATGCAAGTACAATTTTTACTATAGGTCATTCAATTGTAAAACCATAAAACACTATGAGCGAGATTTAAATGTTGTACTCGCCGGAAGCCACTAGATGGTGTAGAATGGAGCTATTCAATTGTAGCTCAGTTTGGGCACAAATAGCTACCAGCGTCTGCATTTCAGCTTGCATCCCCCTGGGGGTGTCGAGCTGAAATGCGCGAAGTGTGACCAATTTGGGCGCCCAAACGGCACTTTTCTCAATCGGGTCCAGCACTTTGGTCTGGTAGAGCTGCTTTATGTGGCTAAACATGACCTCTATGTGCGTAATCAGCAGGATAAAGAGATAAAATTTAATATCGCCCCCGAGATCTCCCGTCACTTTAGACGGGAGATCGGGTGCGATAATCAGTTGAATTCCCACTATATATTTGTTTTTGGATTCTCCAGGGGAAAGTGTGAGTTTGCATTGGAGGTGACTTTAAGATACCACTGAATTGCCTGTTTCCACTTAAGTAAGTGATCCATGTTAGCAGGGTATATAGCAATCCAATTCAGCCGGCACTCCACGCTTCACTGCAACCGGTCCCGGTGCTCGCATATAGAAATCAATACTCCTCCAGCAATAACGCGGCACTCCAAGGGACTCTTCTTATACAAAGTTTAATTGCGGTTAAAACATCAACATGTTTCGAAGCCGCAGCTTCTTCTTCAGGACTCACCGACAAACACATATACAAACACACATTTAAATACCTGCTGGTCACCATGTCCTTCCCCGCCCGTATCGCTCACAGCTGCAACCGCTGAGTGTCCTCACGTACCTCACTTCCGGGTAAACGCCAGCTGATGTTGCCAGGCAACACCTTGCTTGCGCTCCAGCATCAGAGATCCTTCCGGCATCGAACGGCGCTAACAGTGAACGGGGCTAAAAGGAAACACACCGATGACACAGTATAACATAACATATTAAAAAACAGCACTTGTAAATCATCACATCAAACGATTAGACTTATTCTCCTCTAGAAAGCTTCTGCCCCCACAAGGTTTAGTGAATACCCACACCATTATTACTTGAATACCCTTCCTGTATTTCTACCACTACTAAGGTGTACCACTGTTTATTCCACCCTTCTTCACAGTTATCTCCCTAAGGCCTAGTTATAGGAGAGTGTTCCAATTAATTTTATCATTTAATCCTTTTGGAATAATTGTATCGAGGCGAAAAATCCACCTTGCCTCTGTAACAATTAAGGATTTAATACGATCTCCTCCCCTTGGAGAATCCGGTACATGATCAATTAAAAAGTTTCACATTCCCAAAAAAGTTACGATATCCGACATGTACTTACCTGTACGTCATCGTTTGTGGTGTATGTGATCACATGCCCTTGTGGCTTGTATTATGTAGGTCAGACCTCACGCAAATTCCGTGAGAGGATGGCCTTACATAGGTCGGCGATTCATCTATCTTTGGGGGGAAAAACTAATGATCAACCGGTGGCCCGCCATTTTAAAATGATGGGCCACTCTTTAACTGATTTGAAATACTTTTTAATTGATCATGTAACGGATTCTCCAAGGGGAGGAGATCGTATTAAATCCTTAATTGTTACAGAGGCAAGGTGGATTTTTCGCCTCGATACAATTATTCCAAAAGGATTAAATGATAAAATTAATTGGAACACTCTCCTATAACTAGGCCTTAGGGGGATAACTGTGAAGAAGGGTGGAATAAACAGTGGTACACCTTAGTAGTGGTAGAAATGCAGGAAGGGTATTCAAGTAATAATGGTGTGGGTATTCACTAAACCTTGTGGGGGCAGAAGCTTTCTAGAGGAGAATAAGTCTAATCGTTTGATGTGATGATTTACAAGTGCTGTTTTTTAATATGCTATGTTATACTGTGTCATCGGTGTGTTTCCTTTTAGCCCCGTTCACTGTTAGCGCCGTTCGATGCCGGAAGGATCTCGGATGCTGGAGCGCAAGCAAGGTGTTGCCTGGCAACATCAGCTGGCGTTTACCCGGAAGTGAGGTACGTGAGGACACTCAGCGGTTGCAGCTGTGAGCGATACGGGCGGGGAAGGACATGGTGACCAGCAGGTATTTAAATGTGTGTTTGTATATGTGTTATGTGTTTGTCGGTGAGTCCTGAAGAAGAAGCTGCGGCTTCGAAACATGTTGATGTTTTAACCGCAATTAAACTTTGTATAAGAAGAGTCCCTTGGAGTGCCGCGTTATTGCTGGAGGAGTATATATATATATATATATATATATATATATATATATGAAAGGCAATTATTATCATCATCATGTTATTTATATAGCGCATACATATTCCGCAGAGATTTACGGAAAATATTTGGCCATTCACATCAGACCCTGACCCAGTGGAGCTTACAATCTATATTCCATACCACATGTACACGCACACACATTTACGTTTAAGGTTAATTAACATACCGGTATATTTTTGGATTGTGGGAGGAAACTGGAGCACCCGGAAGAAACCCACGCAAGTACGGGGAGAATATACAAACTCCACACAGGGCCATGGTGGAAAACTGGAGTATCCAGAGGAAATCCACACAAGTATGGTGGAAATTGAACCCATGACCTCAGTGCTGTGAGGCAGTAACGCCAACCATTAAATGCAACAGGTACAGCAAAATAGTGTTAGGATTTTAATCCACAATAAATAATGCGTAAAAATTGAATATTTAGCACACACACATATATGGGATAATGCCCTCTCTAGTGTAAATCAGGGATATTGGAAGTTATAGAATTTAATGACCTTATTAAACCATGCTGCTGCAGACCAAGTGATCTATGTACCAATCCTTGGAGAGAGATAAAGTATACAGTGATAAAGCACCAGCCAATCAGCTGCTAACTGTCATGGTACAGGCTGTGTTTGAAAAATGACAGGAGCTGGTTGGCTGGTACTTTATCTCCATCCACTTTAGTTCTCTCCAAGGCTTAGTACATAGATCCCTTAATACAATCAGGGAGAGGGGGGATGTGTCAAAGCTTTGTGAGAGATAAAGTGCCAGTTAATCAGCTTCTAACTGCCATGTTACAGACGCCCAAGTGCTTTATACAATGCGCCTTCTAATAACCACAATGGTGTACAGCAGAGGGTGAATTGTTCTTTATAAACACACAGGTTTTCCCAATAATCACTGAGGCTAAGACATCAGGACTGTATATACAGTTATTATTTACGGATAAAGGCTCAGAAAGGGGACAGGTGATTAGCGATGAGGCATCATAAAAGCTATAGAGCCACATGTTGACTAGTCCTGCTCCATATGTCCCTCTGTCCCATCTGTATTACGTAGGTTTTAACCATTTTTCAACATCACTATAGCACGTTACAAAAATAATGAGAACGTTAGGTAACTTTCAGCAGATGCCTCTAACTATAAGCCTTGATGCATTGCAGTATTTTAGCAGTTTTCTTGATTATATTATATGGCTCTGAAAGTAGAATGACTCTATAACCAGTCGTATTGTTAGAGGTATTGAGGTATGGTGCGTCCTATAACGCACTGCTTGTAAAATCAGTCAGGTAATGTCAACTAACTGGCTAATAATCACATTTATCAAAAATCTCTAAAATGACAAATTATTTTGGACAATACTATAATGAATCTTTATACAACTGTATTGGTAATAAAAGGAAACCGTATATTTGCACAAAATTGAAAACACTGATTACTTGTCTATTGAGGAACACAACACAATAATAGTGGGGCAACTCCATCATATAAAGCAGAGTCAGAGTATTTCTATTCTCTTTCCCTTCTTATAAGACCATAGAAGTTCAGTGAGGAGGGCATTTTTAATTATGAAGGGCAAAATGTTAGATGTGATGCATCGCTACAGTAGCTGAGGATTCTGAAATCAGATCCTCATATCAAAATGAGCCCAAAAAATGGTCAATGGCTACACATTAAATACAGTTTCAGATATGTATTCATAAAAATTGACTGTTGATATAAAAATGCACTTGCATAACAATGCAATGTAGCCCCACTAATGTTGAGATGTTAACAGACTTCTGTCTCACCCTATCACAGGTGTGAGCTTCCAACAGCTGCCCCACCTAGTGGTACATACTTCTGCAAATTCACCCTATGCGTTTAGTCTTTGTCAACAGGGCGAGATTGAATAGCAGTCGGAAAGATATATCTTACTATTGTAAGAAAACAGTATCTTTGCTTTCAGTAGGGGAAGTATACTCTGCACAGTCTTCCATGTGAAGCAAATCACAAGCCAAGGGTTAATCGCTTAGGAATTAGAATTATTAAAGCTTTTAATGGACTAAGTCAATGGCTTGGTGGTTTTGTCCATTAAACAGGTTTTATTTCACTCATTAAAGTAATAAAGTAAAAGTGCTTCCATTCTATCTATATATACAGTATACTCACATCCAAAAATATAAATAGATAATAACAGCCTTGGAGAAAAGAAAAGCTTTTGTTACCACCCTGAAGTAATAGAAGTTCAGCAAGTTTTCCTAGTCAGAAAAGTGCTATGAAATTTAGATACAAAGTTTAATAGGTTTGGCTGCTTAAACCAGAGAAAGTTGGGTCAATATTCTCATCAGCTTGTTCAGAAAAACATTTGCTCTACAACAACTTGGTTTAAAATCTTGAAAATGGAAAGTTTGAAAATTAAATATCATTGTACCTTTATTATTATTTTAAAAAAAAATCTGAGTTTCAGCATATTTTAGCCTCATATTAAGACATGAAAGGAATGATTACAACCACATTTTCATAAAGGGAATAAAAAAAAAAAAAAAAGGTAACGCTGACCTTCCTTTTATTAGACTACAATTTGCTTCACCACTGTTTTCTTAAGCTACAGGAATGGTTTATATACCTTAACAGCGCACCACAGATGGCTCAGATTATGTTTAACAGGACAAGGTACCCATTGAATAACTTTCACAGACTCGTTCCTAATGGGATATAATAATAAATCTGATATGGGGGAGATAAAAATAACTATACACCAATCATATTGCATTGACAATAAATTATTTGGAACTGACATTCCAATAAGGCAAAGAAACTCTGAAAGAGGTAGAAATATATGGAGTATATGAGGAAAGTCCAAGCTAAAGAGTCAAAACGTTCAATATCTATTGCCAACTTGTATCCTTTAATATGACCAGCTGTCAACATTTTACATATAGATACCACTAACTACTAAACTCTGGCAAATGTCAAAATTCCATTCCTCAGAGATGCCCTTAAAAGCCTAAATATTGTCCTTGGAAAAGAAACCCTCTCTCACCAATCAATCAAAGCAATTTAGAGGATTGTGTTGAAATGTACTGCACTGTTTGAGTTAGTAAATGAACGTAGAAAGGTAGTATATATAAGTATTAGTAAAAAAAAAGGGTTATGTGCAGGTGGGGGGCCAGGATCATGAAAAATATCTACTATAAATAGAAGTTAACATCCAATAAGGATCAAGAGTGATGAAAAAAAGTCACTGTGGTAACCCAAATATACTGACAGACACAATTATTTCGCTAATTGCTAATGAATACAGTCAAGTGCCTTTAAAAACTCTGCTTGGACTACACTAAGCTTGACCTCTACCTGAGTAAGTGCATTTAAAACCCAAACCCACTGCAACTGATTAACTGTGCCAGCCAAGGCCACCGTATAGCTGAAAGATTTTTTTTCTTTTATTTTATATTTTTTTTAATTCCTCCCCATCACATGGCCCTAAGCATAGTTAAATGAACCTTAAAATGGCTACAAACAGCTCAATGACTACACAGAGTCCTGCCAATTAGAAATAATTAGGGATTCATTTTGGTGGTAAGTCTTTTTAAGTGCATACATAATGATGCAATGATGCTTATTAGCGATCTTATACGAGCTATGCTCAAACAGCCTGAAATAATTATGCAACTATCACAAAGCCTTGCACATCTCTGTACTTCACCTTAATGTATTTAAAAATCCACTTCATTACCTTCAGTAATTAATCCTCCATTAATTGCAGGAAAAGCCCAGTTTACCGTGCATCGTCTCTAATTATCATCTTATAAATAGTTATATTTCTAATTAATGTGTTCATTAAGCTGGATATCTTTCTCAAAGCCACGCTAAGAGCAAAGGTTCCGCTTGTTCTCTCAACAGTCTAACTAGCCATAAGGTTGGGCCATTTTGGTTGTATTTGCTTTTATTTTATTATATTCAACCTCCTAATTGGCATTTAAAACCTAATTTGGAAGAACTTCAAGAAGAGTATATAAGGAAAATAGGAAATCTTTTTTCCCCCGTATCACAAAAGCTTAGAGATTTAAGAGGAAAACTTTCTTATGAATAAATTTGCAGTATTGAAGCAGACTTCTGGTGCAAATGAGCTTCGCCAATAGTGCATAGCACAAAATGATAACAGAATGTGGAACGTTATACCCTACGGTGCTAGAGGGAAGAACACTAGTCACAACCAACTAACCAGCAAATGCAATAACTTGTATTGGAAAAGAAATATTTTAATAGAATGTCAAATAACTTATTAAAGTCAAGAGCAATTGGCATGACAAAACATTAATATTAACACAGCTGAAAAAAATACTGAGAGTAAATAAACGTGCGGTACTAAATATCATCATCACATACCCCTTTTATATGTGCATTGTGTGCACGCATTACAAAAGGTTTTCTACCGTCAAATACATTTATTGGCTTGCAATACTTAGGGGTATATGCAATTGCGGTCGAATTCCCGAAAATGTCGAAAAACTGGAAATTTTCGCCCCCAAAAAAATTTCGACAATGCAATTCAGTACTTTTCGTCAAAAAAACGGACTTTCCAAATTCGACTTTTTGAAATTCGACATTTGTCAAATTCGACATTTCTGCAATGGTACAAATGCGGCAATTCGACAAAAGTATATTCAATTGAAGTTTGTAAATTCGACAACAGTGCTTTTAGACAGTAAATTCGTCATTTTCAATCCGCCACACTTTGCTGGCGGAATCTAATAAAAAAAATTTAAAAACATGTTTTTTTTTGTTTTTTTTTATTGGTAATAGCATATCTATTTATATTAGAAGGGATTAGGTACTTGGTTTGTCTATTTTGGAGGCACAAGTATTATTTATATATTTTTAAAAATATTTTTTTATTTTTTTTAAATGGAATGTTAAAAATCAGAAAATAAATTGCGTGGGGTCCCCCCTCCAAAGCATAACCAGCCTCGGGCTCTTCGAGCAGGTCCTGGTTCTAAAAATCCGGGGGGAAAAACTGACAGGGGATCCCCCGTATTTTTAAAACCAGCACCGGGCTCTGCGCCTGGTGCTGGTGCAAAAAAATACGGGGGACAAAAAGCGTAGGGGTCCCCCGTATTTTTTACACCAGCATCGGGCTCCACTAGCTGGACAGATAATGCCACAGCTGGGGGTCACTTTTATACAGCGCCCTGCGGCCGTGGCATTAAATATCCAACTAGTCACCCCTGGCCGGGGTACCCTGGGGGAGTGGGGACCCCTTCAATCAAGGGGTCCCTCCCAGCCACCCAAGGGCCAGGGGTGAAGCCCGAGGCTGTCCCCCCCATCCAAGGGCTGCGGTTGGGGGGCTGATAGCCTTGAGAAAATTGAAAGAATATTGTTTTTTCCAGTAGTACTACAAGTCCCAGCAAGCCTTCCCCGCAAGCTGGTACTTGGAGAACCACAAGTACCAGCATGCGGGAGAAAAACGGGCCCGCTGGTACATGTAGTTCTACTGGAAAAAAATACCCAAATAAAAACAGGACACGCACACCGTGAGAGTAAAACTTTATTTCACACATGTCGATACACACATACTTACCTATGTTCACACGCCGACCTCTGTCCACTTGTCCAAGTAGAATCCACGGTGTACCTGTGAATAAAATTATACTCACCTGATCCAGTGTCCTGTGGTCTTTTATTATAATCCACGTACTTGTCAAAACAACAAAACGAACACCCGGACCAGGCGGACTGAAAGGGGTCCCATGTTTACACATGGGACCCCTTTCCCCGAATGCAGAGACCCCCCCGTGACTGCTGTCACAGAAAGGTCTCTTCAGCCAATCAGCGAGCGCAACGTCCTGGCACTCTGGTCCTAGAGTCTGCCTAATGGTCCAGGTTTTAAATATATCCATGCTTGGCATCAGGTTACTTAATAACAAAAGAAAATCAGTGGAGTAACTTTCACCTTCTTACTGCAGCTTAGTACCAACTCACAAGAGCACCAGTACTTGAATAGCATATATTCAAGTGGTCCACAAACGCTGTTAGGTTCTGATGTGGATGTCTCGATAGAGGAGTCCTGTATACTTCAACAAATAATGGAAATAACAAGCAAATTTGGTTATCCAATCATATAAGCTGTGCCTTCCTCATGGCAGTAGGAATCTCTAAACTCACCTAGACACAGTCAGATACGGTCACATAAAGGTTTATTTCTCCCCGTGAAACACCCTTCTCACCAGTGACATGCGGTGGGGTGATCAAAACTCACCAAATTTCCAGGAGTTTATACTGCTGCCCCTGTGTATAATGCCCAGATGTACGCTTTGGTTCATAAATTGCATGTAAAACTTATGGTGATAGCCAGTGCCTCCTGAGCTATTTAGCTCACCGCACGTCCCTGCTTCTCACGTAGAAGATTCCGCACTCTTATTTGGAGACACACTCACCTAGGATCAAACTGCTATGCTGACTTAATTAGTACCTCCGTCATTTGGATTTAACCAACTGTGTTGAGCCATGGATAAACTTTAAACCCTTCACTGTTAGGGTGCCTTGAGACTGAGTTTGGGAACCAAGTGCTGGCTTACGTCATAACATACAAAGGGGTATATTCAATAAGAGTCGGGTCCATTCCAACATGCAGTTGTCGGAATGGACCCGACAACCCCTATTCAAAGAGCGGCCAAATCCGACTGTCGGATTTGGCCGTCCCCTGTGTCCTGTCCTGCCGCTGACAGCGGCTGCGCTAACAGCAGCGGTGGGGGGAGCAGTAAGCGGCGGCCGGCAGGGGACCAGCGTGCGGAGGCTGGCGGGGAGAGCAGCGTGAGGCGGCATATGGGGAGAGCAGGCGGGGGGAGCAGTGTGGCGATCGGCGGCCGGAGCTGGCAGCGGGGGTGATGTCTGCGGCAGCGGGGGAGGCACTACAGGGAGAGAGGTGCCTAGTCGGGGGACGCCCGTCAAGGTACCTCTCATCCCCGTAGCCCGCCGCACCGCTCCCCGTCTCCTCACCTCAATCCGACTTGTTTTCATGTCGGATTGAGTTTGTCGGAAAGGGGGCCAAAACCTGTCGGATTTGGCCCCGTTTCCGACAGCAGCAGGTGGATCGGTGGGTATTCCACCGATCCACCTGCTTTCCAACAGCATTCCGACAAGTCAGGTTTCCCGACTTGTCGGAATAAATGTGCCCCTATTGAATAGGTCGGAACCCCAGTTTCCGACTCTTACTGAATACACCCCAAAGTAGGCAAATGACAAAATTTAAAAAGATAGATGACTGAGAAAGGCATAGGAGCTGTTACGTGTTCCATCTTGTAATCCACAAGTTTGGTAAATACAACAGTACTTCAATGAGGATCAGCTATTTTGTAATTAGCGACAATTAAACACTTAGCAGCATTTAGAATGCATTCTTTAAGTCTTATTGTGTGTTTGGGAACATAAGGAACCATCTGTGGGAGAAACAAAAGTGGTAAATGGGGGAAGGTGGGATTCCAAACATTTGTTACTAATTTGACAAAGCAGTAGACATCCCACCAGAATACAGGCTGTGTCAGTTCCTCCTCCGGCCACAATCTCGCCAGCAGAAGTGTCTTGATATTCTGTGTAGAACTTGGTGTGAATAACATAGCAAACAAACAAGCAGTTTATAGGCATTTCCTTTAATCTGCATGCAAATTTAGTTTCTGCAACATTCTTCCAAACGTCTGACTCAAGGATCACCCATAGGTCTTCCTCTCTTTTGAGTTCATGAAGTCTCTTTAATAACCAACGAGCTTTAGAAGGAGACAGTGGAATGTCTAGATTCGGCATCTTAAGTACTAACTGCTATGTGGAGAGATTGTGCTGTAGTTCGAGTTTAAATTACAGAGTTCTAAAAGTTCCAAAGTTACAGGTGTTGAAAGAAACTACTGCAGTAGATGGAATCGAACTTAAAACTCATTACTCAAGAAAATGTCATGATGGCACTATATGTGGTAGGAATATAATGTTACACTCATTACGTTCTCCGAGAAACTTGTAACCTAGGCCAAGAGGGAAAGCAGAGTTATTCCATAGCAGGGTTCTTTTTGCAGGATTATTTATTTATTTATTTCTATAAGTAAATGCCATACACCACAGCTTTTCTCACTTCATCCACCATTTGCAGCCTCTTCTAAAACTTCCAGTGAGTCTGGGCAATCTGTTTGCTAATAATATGATCAATAACTTGAAGTCCTGCATGCCCTGGAGAAGGTATTTATGGGTTTACTTTTTCACTTTATCATTTGATAGCACCCTGAGGGAAACGTGATATTTACATTGAAACATCAGTTTAAGAATTGCCTTTGAATTTTAGCTGGCCGGCAAGGGGGGGGAGCACAACGAAGCCTCTTGCGGGCTCACGTAGTAACATAACCGCATCCCTAATGCACATACCTTTGAGTCATATAGGTTTGGAGATTGGTTCATCACTTTGTGTTATTCTATTCTGGGAGCACCCGAGTTAAGTTCCCCCACTGGTTTTTACCTTTCTGCAAGTTTCTTTTTACATCACTATAGTACTGGTGTATATATATTTTTAGATTGTGGTTAATGTGGATGTTTTCCACAATAACAAATAAATAAAAATCATGCACACTATGTTAACGGCCCTACACACTGGCCGACTAGACTGCACGATATGAACGATCTCGTTCATTAATGAACGAGTTACCGTTCATATCGTGCAGTGTGGAGGCTCCAGCGATGAACGATGTGCGGCCCCGCGCTCGTTCATTGCTGGTCCCCCATCGGCTGTACATGCAGGCCAATATGGACGATCTCGTCCATATTTGCCTGCACTTCAATGCAGCCGGGTGACGGGGGGAGTGAAGAAACCTCACTCCCCCCGTCACTGCCCCCCCGCCGCCGGGTCGCTCGTCGGCCGTATCCGCCGTCGGGCAGCTCGTCGGCGGATCGGCCAGTGTGTAGGGCCTATTAGTGTGCTTGTTGAAGATTATTTTACTTTCCATTTGTATGAACAGGGGATATTTTCAGTGACTGGATTTGCAGCAGCTGATATATAAGCAGTGTCAGAGGAAGGTAACTTAAAATTATTACCTGAAGCAAGCCATTCTGGTGTATATGCCTACACTTATAATTTGGTAAACCCATTCTCCTTTGGGGATCACCACTGGGGAGGTTTTAGCATCAGATGTCTTATAAATTGTATAGAGTCATACATGATTGTGGTTTCTCACCTGCTACATGTTACACTAACCAACGGGGTGGAGAACGGAAGAAATGAAAAAGGATTTATCTTGCTAAGAAGCAAGCTGGGATATATGCGCACCATATTGCAAAGTGATTCTATGCATCTGTGATGATTGGCATACCTATCCATCTGTGGTGATTGGTATATCTACGCATCATATTGAAAAGCGTATTTGTAGATTATTACTCAGCGGGATCTTAAAGAACGGTTATATCCGTTACAGATTCATGTGATCTAATAAAATAATAAGAATTTACTCACCGGTAATTCTATTTCTCGTAGTCCTTAGTGGATGCTGGGAACTCCGTAAGGACCATGGGGAATAGCGGCTCCGCAGGAGTCTGGGCACAACTAAAAGAAAGCTTTTAGACTACCTGGTGTGCACTGGCTCCTCCCACTATGACCCTCCTCCAAGCCTCAGTTAGGATACTGTGCCCGGAAGAGCTGACACAATAAGGAAGGATTTTGAATCCCGGGTAAGACTCATACCAGCCACACCAATCACACCGTATAACTCGTGATACCATATCCAGTTAACAGTATGAAACATAACTGAGCCTCTCAACAGATGGCTCATAACAATAACCCTTTAGTGAACAATAACTATGTACAAATATTGCAGACAATCCGCACTTGGGACGGGCGCCCAGCATCCACTACGGACTACGAGAAATAGAATTACCGGTGAGTAAAATCTTATTTTCTCTGACGTCCTAGTGGATGCTGGGAACTCCGTAAGGACCATGGGGATTATACCAAAGCTCCCAAACGGGCGGGAGAGTGCGGATGACTCTGCAGCACCGAATGAGAGAACTCAAGGTCCTCCTCAGCCAGGGTATCAAATTTGTAGAATTTTGCAAACGTGTTTGCCCCTGACCAAGTAGCAGCTCGGCAAAGTTGTAAAGCCGAGACCCCTCGGGCAGCCGCCCAAGATGAGCCCACCTTCCTTGTAGAATGGGCTTTAACTGATTTAGGATGCGGCAGTCCCGCCGCAGAATGCGCCAGCTGAATAGTGCTACAAATCCAGCGAGCAATAGTCTGCTTAGAAGCAGGAGCACCCAGTTTGTTGGGTGCATACAGGATAAATAGCGAGTCAGTTTTCCTGACTCCAGCCGTCCTGGAAACATAAATTTTCAAGGCCCTGACTACGTCCAGTAACTTGGAATCCTCCAAGTTGCTAGTAGCCGTAGGCACTACAATGGGTTGGTTCAAATGAAAAGCAGATACCACCTTAGGGAGAAACTGGGGACGAGTCCTCAATTCTGCCCTATCCATATGGAAAATCAGATAAGGGCTTTTAAATGACAAAGCCGCCAATTCTGATACACGCCTGGCCGAAGCCAAGGCCAATAACATGACCACTTTCCACGTGAGATATTTTAGATCCACGGTCTTTAGTGGCTCAAACCAATGTGATTTTAGGAAATTCAACACCACGTTGAGATCCCAGGGTGCCACTGGAGGCACAAAAGGGGGCTGAATATGCAGCACTCCTTTTACAAATGTCTGAACTTCAGGTA
Organism: Pseudophryne corroboree; assembly: GCF_028390025.1. Lineage (NCBI taxonomy): Eukaryota > Metazoa > Chordata > Amphibia > Anura > Myobatrachidae > Pseudophryne > Pseudophryne corroboree. Next base: position 274,255,537 of record NC_086447.1, on the reverse strand, counting down.
GTGAAGCTAGTTCTTTTTGGAAGAAAATCGACAGAGCCGATATCTGTACCTTAATGGAGCCTAATTTTAGGCCCATAGTCACTCCTGCCTGTAGGAAGTGCAGAAATCGACCCAGCTGAAATTCCTCTGTTGGGGCCTTATTGGCCTCACACCAAGCAACATATTTTCGCCATATGCGGTGATAATGTTTTACAGTTACATCTTTCCTGGCTTTAATCAGCGTAGGAATGACATCCTCCGGAATGCCCTTTTCCTTTAGGATCTGGCGTTCAACCGCCATGCCGTCAAACGCAGCCGCGGTAAGTCTTGGAACAGACAGGGCCCCTGCTGCAGCAGGTCCTGTCTGAGCGGCAGAGGCCATGGGTCCTCTGAGATCATCTCTTGAAGTTCCGGGTACCAAGCTCTTCTTGGCCAATCCGGAACCACGAGTATTGTCCTTACTCCTCGTTATCTTATTATTCTCAGTACCTTTGGTATGAGAGGCAGAGGAGGGAACACATAAACTGACTGGTACACCCACGGTGTCACTAGAGCGTCCACCGCTATCGCCTGAGGGTCCCTTGACCTGGCGCAATATCTCTCTAGTTTTTTGTTTAGGCGGGACGCCATCATGTCCACCTGTGGCCGTTCCCAACGATTTACAATCAGTGTGAAGACTTCTGGATGAAGTCCCCACTCTCCCGGGTGGAGGTCGTGCCTGCTGAGGAAGTCTGCTTCCCAGTTGTCCACTCCCGGAATGAACACTGCTGACAGTGCTAGCACGTGATTTTCCGCCCATCGGAGAATCCTTGTGGCTTCTGCCATTGCCGTCCTGCTTCTTGTGCCGCCCTGTCGGTTTACATGGGCGACCGCCGTGATGTTGTCTGATTGGATCAGTACCGGCTGGTGTAGAAGCAGGGGTTTTGCCTGACTTAGGGCATTGTAAATGGCCCTTAGTTCTAGAATATTTATGTGTAGGGAAGTCTCCTGACTCGACCATAGTCCTTGGAAGTTTCTTCCCTGTGTGACTGCCCCCCAGCCTCGAAGGCTGGCATCCGTGGTCACCAGGACCCAGTCCTGTATGCCGAATCTGCAACCCTCTAGGAGATGAGCACTCTGCAGCCACCACAGCAGAGACACCCTGGTTCTTGGAGACAGGGTTATTAGCCGATGCATCTGAAGATGCGATCCGGACCATTGGTCCAACAGGTCCCACTGAAAGATTCTGGCATGGAACCTGCCGAAAGGAATTGCTTCGTAAGAAGCCACCTTCTTTCCCAGGACTCGCGTGCAGTGATGCACCGACACCTGTTTTGGTTTCAGGAGGTCTCTGACTAGAGATGACAGCTCCTTGGCTTTCTCCTCCGGGAGAAACACTTTTTTCTGGACTGTGTCCAGAATCATTCCCAGGAACAGTAGACGTGTCGTCGGACCCAGCTGTGACTTTGGAATATTCAGAATCCAACCGTGCTGGTGTAGCACCTCCTGAGATAGTGCTACTCCTACCAACAACTGCTCCCTGGATCTCGCCTTTATTAGGAGATCGTCCAAGTATGGGATAATTAAAACTCCCTTTTTTCGAAGGAGTATCATCATTTCCGCCATTACCTTGGTAAACACCCTCGGTGCCGTGGACAGTCCAAACGGCAGCATCTGGAATTGGTAATGGCAATTTTGTACCGCAAATCTGAGGTACTCCTGGTGAGGATGATAAATGGGGACACGCAGGTAAGCATCCTTGATGTCCAGGGATACCATGTAATCCCCCTCGTCCAGGCTTGCAATAACCGCCCTGAGCGATTCCATCTTGAACTTGAATTTTTTTATGTATGCGTTCAAGGATTTCAAAATTAAAATGGGTCTCACCGAACCGTCCGGTTTCGGTACCACAAACAGTGTGGAATAGTAACCCCGTCCTTGTTGAAGTAGGGGCACCTTGACTATCACCTGCTGGGAATACAGCTTGTGAATTGCCTCTAGCACAGCCTCCCTGCCTGAGGGAGTTGTTGGCAAGGCAGATTTGAGGAAACGGCGGGGGGGAGACGCCTCGAATTCCAGCTTGTACCCCTGAGATACTACTTGCAAGATCCAGGGATCCACCTGTGAGCGAGCCCACTGATCGCTGAAATTTTTGAGGCGGCCCCCCCACCGTACCTGGCTCCGCCTGTGGAGCCCCACCGTCATGCGGTGGACTTGGAAGAAGCGGGGGAGGACTTTTGCTCCTGGGAACCTGCTGTTTGTTGCAGCCTTTTTCCCCTACCTCTGCCTCTGGACAGAAAGGACCCGCCTTTTCCAGTGATCGCAAAATACGCGCTATAGCGCGTTTTTACGCGCTACAGGAAGAGACGTACCCGGTTTTAAAAAATGAGCGGGTCCCATAGGACGCGCTGTGTATCACTGCACCAATAGGAGACTCTGTCTACCCATCCAATCACCGCCGCGCCTCCTCATCCAATCGCCGCCGCATCTCTCTATCCGCATGCACCCAGAAGGCCCCGCCCCCTACACCGCGCACACACATCACCCCCCCCCCCCACACACACACACATCACCCGCTGGAGCTTCACGGAGCCGGACAGAGTGAGGACGCCCCCCCCCCCCCCCGACGCCCCCCCCCCCCCCCCGCCGATCACCCGCTGGAGCTTCACGGAGCCGGACAGAGTGAGGACGCCCCCCCCCCCCCCCCCGCCGATCACCCGCTGGAGCTTCACGGAGCCGGACAGACAGTGAGGACGGCTCTGCGGCGCGCTACACACTGTGCTGCGGGGATGTTGAACGCCGGTGACCGGGGACTGTGCTTGCTGTGCGGAGGGGTGAGCTGGACTTGCGGTGGCGGCTGGGGGGCTGCTCATATCGGTGGGATGGCGGAGATGGGGGCTGCATGGCGCCTGCAAACAGGTGTTAAACGCAACATTTTTGTGGTATGGAGTGGGGGTGAGGCGAGAGGGTGACAGTGCTGCTGGGCTGTGCAGCATACAGGACCCTTGATACAACCACTGGATTCGAGTCATGCTGCCTGTAATTTATGTGCTGACTGATCAACTTCAGTGACACTCACTGTTCTGGCTGCCTTTGTTGGTTACTGCTGGTTGCTGTTGGTTACTGCTGGTTGCCGCTGGTTACTGTAAAGGCAGCCAGCACAGTGAGTGTCACTGAAGTTGATCAGTCAGCACATAAATTACAGGCAGCATGACTCAAATCCAGTGGTTGTACCAAGTGTCCGAAGTCGTCGTCAGGATGTTGGCATTTAGTATACCGACACCAGCATCCCGATCGCAGCAAAGCCGACAAGAGTGACGAGTGCAGAGGGTACCCTAACCTCCCACCCCTAACCCTCCGTTTCCCGCAGCCTAAACCTAACCCACCCCCTTAGTGCCTAACACTTATACCCCCCCCCCCTCTGCAGCCTAACCCTCCCCAACACCATATCCTAATCCCCCCCCCTTCCCATCCGCACGCTAAACCAGTGGCGGCAGTGCATACTTCCCTTCAGGATCCTGACTGTCGCTATATCGTTGCCAGGATCCTGATCACCTCTGGATGCCAGCGTTGGTATTGTGGCTGCTGTCAGGATTCCGGCATCGGTATTACGGCTGCTGGGATCCCGACAGCCAGGATCCTGAATGCATACTTCCGATATGATAACAGCCCAGCAGCATTGTCACCCTCCCTCCCCCACAACACTTTTGTAGTGTCTAAATCCAGTCTGGGGCTCTATTATAGCGGCACCATAAAGCCATTACATATAGAAAATAAGAATTTACTTACCGATAATTCTATTTCTCGTAGTCCGTAGTGGATGCTGGGGACTCCGTCAGGACCATGGGGAATAGCGGCTCCGCAGGAGACAGGGCACAAAAATAAAGCTTTAGGATTAGGTGGTGTGTACTGGCTCCTCCCCCTATGACCCTCCTCCAAGCCTCAGTTAGGATACTGTGCCCGGACGAGCGTACACAATAAGGAAGGATATTGAATCCCGGGTAAGACTCATACCAGCCACACCAATCACACCGTATAACTTGTGATCTGAACCCAGTTAACAGTATGACAAACGTAGGAGCCTCTGAACAGACGGCTCACAACAATAACAACCCGAATTTGTTTGTAACAATAACTATGTACAAGTATTGCAGACAATCCGCACTTGGGATGGGCGCCCAGCATCCACTACGGACTACGAGAAATAGAATTATCGGTAAGTAAATTCTTATTTTCTCTAACGTCCTAAGTGGATGCTGGGGACTCCGTCAGGACCATGGGGATTATACCAAAGCTCCCAAACGGGCGGGAGAGTGCGGATGACTCTGCAGCACCGAATGAGAGAACTCAAGGTCCTCCTCAGCCAGGGTATCAAATTTGTAGAATTTTGCAAATGTGTTTGCCCCTGACCAAGTAGCAGCTCGGCAGAGTTGTAATGCCGAGACCCCCCGGGCAGCCGCCCAGGATGAGCCCACTTTCCTTGTGGAATGGGCCTTGACAGATTTAGGTTGTGGCAAGCCTGCCACAGAATGTGCAAGTTGAATTGTGCTACAAATCCAACGAGCAATCGTCTGCTTAGAAGCAGGAGCACCCATCTTGTTGGGTGCATACAATATAAACAGTGAGTCAGACTTTCTGACTCCCGCCGTTCTTGAAATATATATTTTCAATGCCCGGACCACGTCCAACAACTTGGAATCCTCCAAATCGTTAGTAGCCGCAGGCACCACAATAGGCTGGTTCAGGTGAAACGCTGACACCACCTTAGGCAGAAAATGAGGACGTGTCTGCAGTTCTGCCCTGTCCGTATGGAAAATCAGATACGGGCTCTTATATGATAAAGCCGCCAATTCTGATACTCTCCTGGCTGAAGCCAGGGCCAGTAGCATGGTTACTTTCCATGTAAGATACTTCAACTCCACCGATTTGAGCGGCTCAAACCAATGGGATTTGAGAAAATCCAAGACTACATTTAGATCCCACGGTGCCACTGGGGGCACAACCGGGGGCTGTATATGTAGTACTCCTTTTACAAAAGTCTGGACTTCAGGAACTGAAGCCAATTCTTTTTGGAAGAAAATCGACAGGGCCGAAATTTGAACCTTAATGGACCCCAATTTGAGGCCCATAGACAATCCTGTTTGCAGGAAATGTAGGAATCGACCCAGTTGAAATTCCTCCGTGGGGGCCTTCCTGGCCTCACACCACGCAACATATTTTCTCCAAATGCGGTGATAATGTTGTGCAGTCACCTCCTTCCTGGCTTTTACCAGTGTAGGAATGACCTCTTCCGGAATGCCTTTTTCCCTTAGAATTCGGCGTTCAACCGCCATGCCGTCAAACGCAGCCGCGGTAAGTCTTGGAATAGACACGGTCCCTGCTGAAGCAGGTCCGGTCTTAGAGGTAGAGGCCACGGATCCTCCGTGAGCATCTCTTGAAGTTCCGGGTACCAAGTTCTTCTTGGCCAATCCGGAGCCACTAGTATCGTTCTTACTCCCTTTTGCCGTATAATTCTCAGTACCTTTGGTATGAGAGGCAGAGGAGGGAACACATACACTGACTGGAACACCCACGGTGTTACCAGAGCGTCCACAGCTATTGCCTGAGGGTCTCTTGACCTGGTGCAATACCTGTCCAGTTTTTTGTTGAGGCGGGACGCCATCATATCCACCATTGGTTTTTCCCAACGGTTCACAATCATGTGGAAGACTTCTGGATGAAGTCCCCACTCTCCCGGGTGTAGATCGTGTCTGCTGAGGAAGTCTGCTTCCCAGTTGTCCACTCCCGGAATGAATACTGCTGACAGTGCTATCACATGATCTTCCGCCCAGCGAAGAATCCTTGCAGCTTCTGCCATTGCTGTCCTGCTTCTTGTGCCGCCCTGTCTGTTTACGTGGGCGACTGCCGTGATGTTGTCCGACTGGATCAACACCGGCTGACCCTGAAGCAGGGGTTTTGCCAGACTTAGAGCATTGTAAATTGCTCTTAGCTCCAGTATATTTATGTGAAGAGACATCTCCAGGCTTGACCATACTCCCTGGAAGTTTCTTCCCTGTGTGACCGCTCCCCAGCCTCTCAGACTGGCATCCGTGGTCACCAGGACCCAGTCCTGTATGCCGAATCTGCGTCCCTCTAACAGATGAGCACTCTGCAACCACCACAGAAGAGACACCCTTGTCCGTGGCGATAAGGTTATCCGCTGATGCATCTGCAGATGCGATCCGGACTATTTGTCCAGCAGATCCCACTGAAAAGTTCGTGCGTGGAATCTGCCGAATGGAATCGCTTCGTAAGAAGCCACCATCTTTCCCAGGACTCTTGTGCATTGATGCACAGACACTTTTCCTGGTTTTAGGAGGTTCCTGACAAGTTCGGATAACTAAACAAAAGGGAGAAAGAAGAAGGCTCTTGTGTGGGCGCACTCATTAATGGTAGTTAAATAACTAGAATGAATAACACTAGGTTGATTAGTCAGCAGATAAAACAAAATTTATTTGGAAATATTAAGAATATAATTGCCCCTGGTTGAGGAGATGTGAATGATCCCAGATAAAAATGTTCTGGTCCTGCCTCAGGAAATGAGATGGAGAGGGGTAGAGACACTGCAAGTCATAAACCCTTTCTCACCCGGCCAGTACAGATGATCTGTGTTAATGAGATCAATTAAGTCAATTGATTTTAGATTCTGTCATAATCCTAATGAAGGAATAACAGCTATTATGGCAATGAGTAATAATAGAAACAAATCAAAGGATATACCAGGGTAAAGAAAGAAAAGGATAGGAACAAATGGTGATGCTGCTGTTGGAGTCACATACCACACATCATATGCAATGATTGATGTTCTACAACACTGAGTATTCCCTGTGAGTCTCCACCTCAGGTACTAACTCAGCCCACACTGTTTCGCTTCCAAGATCGGACGAGATCGGGCATTAGCAGTGTGGTTTGATAGTAGAAGGATTTGGTCAGACGTCCAATGAGAGTGCACCTATATAGGGGGGGATAATTAGCTGGGTCTTATAGATACAGTGTGGATCTGCTTTTTGTGTTAGGCAGGAGACATCAAGTCCCACACCGGTGGTATTGTGTCCCTGGATCACAAATGAGAGTCCACGAAAAAGGAAGATATATAGATTTATGAAAAAAACGAAGATATATAGATTTATGAAAAAAACCCTAAAAAGGAAAATGGAGATCAATTAGGCTGTAGTTATTAGGAATGGGTGATAAAAATTACCCGTCCGTATAGATACAAATGGATAAGGAAACACGGATCAAGAAATTTTTTTATATATATGTGTACATTGGTACTGGTGTAAGGAACAGAAAATATGTCAAAGATAATTGTAGATACAAATAAATAGTACTGGTATATGCAATGAAATAATCACTAGTGACATGGGTGTCATTAGAAACACTTTGTGTGAATTGGAGCTGTTATAATCATTAGGATATAGGGAAATAGACATGAAATTCTCATATAACCCATGCAGCAATATGACAACAGGATCTGCAGGAGGAAAGTCAAAGAAGAATGCAGTATTTCTTTCCTATAAAATGCAGTTTTTAATCCTGATGCAATAAACTAAGATGCATAAGCCTGGAAAAAGGCATAAATGAAGCCACACAAAAAGCAGATAAATAGTACTGGTATATGCAATGAAATAATCACTAGTGACATGGGTGTCATTAGAAACACTTTGTGTGAATTGGAGCTGTTATAATCATTAGGATATAGGGAAATAGACATGAAATTCTCATATAACCCATGCAGCAATATGACAACAGGATCTGCAGGAGGAAAGTCAAAGAAGAATGCAGTATTTCTTTCCTATAAAATGCAGTTTTTAATCCTGATGCAATAAACTAAGATGCATAAGCCTGGAAAAAGGCATAAATGAAGCTGCACGGATATAGATACAATTTCTATGACAGCTGGGCAAAAATTAGCCCAAAATGGCAGGATGGAATGATCTGACCTGAGGCTAGGAGTGAATCACTTGCAGTTGGACAAAACAGGACCCATTGGAATGGAAAACATGTTTCACCCCTGTGGGGCTTGCTCAGGAAGTGAGCAAGCCCCACAGGGGTGAAACATGTTTTCCATTCCAATGGGTCCTGTTTTGTCCAACTGCAAGTGATTCACTCCTAGCCTCAGGTCAGATCATTCCATCCTGCCATTTTGGGCTAATTTTTGCCCAGCTGTCATAGAAATTGTATCTATATCCGTGCAGCTTCATTTATGCCTTTTTCCAGGCTTATGCATCTTAGTTTATTGCATCAGGATTAAAAACTGCATTTTATAGGAAAGAAATACTGCATTCTTCTTTGACTTTCCTCCTGCAGATCCTGTTGTCATATTGCTGCATGGGTTATATGAGAATTTCATGTCTATTTCCCTATATCCTAATGATTATAACAGCTCCAATTCACACAAAGTGTTTCTAATGACACCCATGTCACTAGTGATTATTTCATTGCATATACCAGTACTATTTATTTGTATCTACAATTATCTTTGACATATTTTCTGTTCCTTACACCAGTACCAATGTACACATATATATAAAAAAATTTCTTGATCCGTGTTTCCTTATCCATTTGTATCTATACGGACGGGTAATTTTTATCACCCGTTCCTAATAACTACAGCCTAATTGATCTCCATTTTCCTTTTTAGGGTTTTTTTCATAAATCTATATATCTTCGTTTTTTTCATAAATCTATATATCTTCCTTTTTCGTGGACTCTCATTTGTGATCCAGGGACACAATACCACCGGTGTGGGACTTGATGTCTCCTGCCTAACACAAAAAGCAGATCCACACTGTATCTATAAGACCCAGCTAATTATCCCCCCCTATATAGGTGCACTCTCATTGGACGTCTGACCAAATCCTTCTACTATCAAACCACACTGCTAATGCCCGATCTCGTCCGATCTTGGAAGCGAAACAGTGTGGGCTGAGTTAGTACCTGAGGTGGAGACTCACAGGGAATACTCAGTGTTGTAGAACATCAATCATTGCATATGATGTGTGGTATGTGACTCCAACAGCAGCATCACCATTTGTTCCTATCCTTTTCTTTCTTTACCCTGGTATATCCTTTGATTTGTTTCTATTATTACTCATTGCCATAATAGCTGTTATTCCTTCATTAGGATTATGACAGAATCTAAAATCAATTGACTTAATTGATCTCATTAACACAGATCATCTGTACTGGCCGGGTGAGAAAGGGTTTATGACTTGCAGTGTCTCTACCCCTCTCCATCTCATTTCCTGAGGCAGGACCAGAACATTTTTATCTGGGATCATTCACATCTCCTCAACCAGGGGCAATTATATTCTTAATATTTCCAAATAAATTTTGTTTTATCTGCTGACTAATCAACCTAGTGTTATTCATTCTAGTTATTTAACTACCATTAATGAGTGCGCCCACACAAGAGCCTTCTTCTTTCTCCCTTTTGTTTATGCATATGTCACTGGCTCTGGGCGCACCCCCAAACTGGACATTATATTAAAGATTTTACTTGAAAATTGTCCAAATTTGGTTTTTCTGTAATCAAAAACTATTTTTAGACCGGTGCCGGGTCGCCCCCTTTGTGTAAAAGTTCGGATAACTCCCTGGCTTTCTCCTCCGGAAGAAACACCTTTTTCTGAACCGTGTCCAGAATCATTCCCAGGAACAGCAGACGTGTCGTCGGGGTCAACTGAGATTTTGGAAAATTCAGAATCCACCCGTGTTGTTGCAGCACTAGTTGGGTTAGTGCTACTCCGTCCTCCAGCTGTTCTCTGGACCTTGCCCTTATCAGGAGATCGTCCAAGTAAGGGATAATTAATACGCCTCTTCTTCGCAGAAGAATCATCATTTCGGCCATTACCTTGGTAAAGACCCGAGGTGCCGTGGACAATCCAAACGGCAGCGTCTGAAACTGATGACAGTTTTGCACCACGAACCTGAGGTACCCTTGATGTGAAGGGCAAATTGGGACATGTAGGTAAGCATCCTTTATGTCCAGGGACACCATAAAGTCCCCTTCTTCCAGATTCGCTATCACTGCTCTGAGTGACTCCATCTTGAACTTGAATTTTTGTATGTACAGGTTCAAAGATTTCAGATTTAGAATAGGTCTTACCGAGCCGTCCGGCTTCGGTACCACAAATAGAGTGGAGTAATACCCCTTTCCCTGTTGTAGGAGGGGTACCTTGACTATCACCTGCTGAGAAAACAGCTTGTGAATGGCTTCCAATACCGTCGCCCTGTCTGAGGGAGACGTTGGCAAAGCAGACTTTAGGAACCGGCGAGGGGGAGACTTCTCGAATTCCAACCTGTAACCCTGAGATACTACCTGCAGAATCCAGGGGTCCACCTGTGAGCAAGCCCACTGTGCGCTGAAATTCTTGAGTCGACCCCCCACCGCTCCTGAGTCCGCTTGTAAGGCCCCAGCGTCATGCTGAGGGCTTTGCAGAACCCTGGGAGGGCTTCTGTTCCTGGGCAGGGGCTGCTTGCTGCCCTCTCTTACCCCTTCCTCTGCCCCGAGGCAGATATGACTGTCCTTTTGTCCGCTTGTTCTTATAGGACCGAAAGGACTGCGGCTGAAAAGACGGTGTCTTTTTCTGTTGGGAGGGGGTCTGAGGTAAAAAGGTGGATTTTCCGGCAGTTGCCGTGGCCACCAGATCCGATAGACCGACGCCAAATAATTCCTCCCCTTTATACGGCAATACTTCCATATGTCGTTTGGAATCCGCATCACCTGACCACTGTCGCGTCCATAAACTCCTTCTGGCAGATATGGACATCGCATTTACTCTCGATGCCAGAGTGCAAATATCTCTCTGAGCATCTCGCATATAAAGGAAAGCATCCTTTAATTGCTCTATAGTCAATAAAATACTGTCCCTATCCAGGGTATCAATATTTTCAGTCAGGGAATCCAATCAGACGACCCCAGCACTGCACATCCAGGCTGAGGCGATGGCTGGTCGCAGTATAACACCAGTATGTGTGTATATACTTTTTAGGGTAGTTTCCAGTCTCCTATCAGCTGGATCCCTGAGGGCGGCCGTATCAGGAGACGGTAACGCCACTTGTTTTGATAAGCGTGTGAGCGCCTTATCCACCCTAGGGGGTGTTTCCCAGCGCGCCCTAACCTCTGGCGGGAAAGGGTATAATGCTAATAACTTTTTTGAAATTAGCATTTTTCTATCTGGGTTAACCCACGCTTCATCACATACATCATTTAATTCCTCTGATTCAGGAAAAACTACAGGTAGTTTTTTCACCCCCCACATAATACCCCTTTTTGTGGTACTTGCAGTATCAGAGATATGCAAAGCCTCCTTCATTGCCGTGATCATATAACGTGTGGCCCTACTTGAAAATACGTTTGTTTCATCACCGTCGACACTAGATTCAGTGTCTGTGTCTGGGTCTGTGTCGACCGACTGAGGTAAAGGGCGCTTTACAGCCCCTGACGGTGTCTGAGACGCCTGGGCAGGTACTAACTGGTTTGCCGGCCGTCTCATGTCGTCAACTGATTTTTGTAATGTGCTGACATTATCACGTAATTCCATAAACAAAGCCATCCATTCCGGTGTCGACTCCCTGGGGGGTGACATCACCATTATCGGCAATTGCTCTGCCTCCACACCAACATCGTCCTCATACATGTCGACACACACGTACCGACACACAGCAGACACACAGGGAATGCTCTTATCGAAGACAGGACCCCACTAGCCCTTTGGGGAGACAGAGGGAGAGTTTGCCAGCACACACCCAAGCGCTATAATATATATGGGAACAACCTTATATAAGTGTTGTTCTTTATAGCAGCTTAAATATATCAAAATATCGCCAAAAAAGTGCCCCCCCTCTCTGTTTTACCCTGTTTCTGTAGTGCAGTGCAGGGGAGAGTCCTGGGAGCCTTCCTCACAGCGGAGCTGAGCAGGAAAATGGCGCTGTGTGCTGAGGAGAATAAGCCCCGCCCCCTATTTTGGCGGGCTTTTCTCCCGTAGTTTTAGATAACTGGCATGGGTTAAATACATACATATAGCCTCAATGGCTATATGTGATGTATTCTTTTGCCATAAAGGTATTAAATATTGCTGCCCAGGGCGCCCCCAGCAGCGCCCTGCACCCTCCGTGACCGCTTGGCGTGAAGTGTGTGACAACAATGGCGCACAGCTGCAGTGCTGTGCGCTACCTTCATGAAGACTGAAGAGCCTTCTGCCGCCTGTTTCCGGACCTTCAATCTTCAGCATCTGTAAGGGGGGTCGGCGGCGCGGCTCCGGGACGAACCCCAGGGTGAGACCTGTGTTCCGACTCCCTCTGGAGCTAATGGTGTCCAGTAGCCTAAGAATCCAATCCATCCTGCACGCAGGTGAGTTGAAATTCTCTCCCCTAAGTCCCTCGATGCAGTGAGCCTGTTGCCAGCAGGACTCACTGAAAATAAAAAACCTAAAAAACTTTTCTAAGCAGCTCTTTAGGAGAGCCACCTAGATTGCACCCTGCTCGGACGGGCACAAAAACCTAACTGAGGCTTGGAGGAGGGTCATAGGGGGAGGAGCCAGTACACACCACCTAATCCTAAAGCTTTATTTTTGTGCCCTGTCTCCTGCGGAGCCGCTATTCCCCATGGTCCTGACGGAGTCCCCAGCATCCACTTAGGACGTTAGAGAAAATGTATTATTTAATAATGTTGTCCTGTTTTTTAATCATATAATTGTTAAGTGCTCTACCTGGCGCAATGTGAATAACGTGCTCTGCCTGGCGCAATGTGTATAACGTGCTCTGCCTGGCGCAATGTGAATAACGTGCTCTGCCTGGCGCAATGTGAATAACGTGCTCTGCCTGGCGCAATGTGAATAACGTGCTCTGCCTGGCGCAATATGAATAACGTGCTCTGCCTGGCGCAATGTGAATAACGTGCTCTACCTGGCGCAATACGTATAACGTGCTCTACCTGGTGCAATGTGTGGCGCAATGTGTATAACGTGCTCTACCTGGTGCAATGTGAATAACGTGCTCTCCTTGGCTCAGTGTGTATAGGAGGTTCTACCTGGTGCAATGTGTATAAGCGGCACTACTGTGTGGAATAATGTGAATTGGTACTATTATGTGACCACGTCCCTTCCCCACGAAGCTACACCCCTAAAAAAATTCAGCGCGCCTTCGGCGCGCACTGTCGCGGTTTTCGGTCTCGGTGCGGGAGAACCAATTCTCTTTCTGCCACAAGGTCACCAAAATGTCTAATTACATCTAAAGTGCGGGGTGTCCTGTATGCTACACAGCCCAGCAGCATCGTCACCCCATCCTCCCCCTTGCACCCCTTTTGTAGTGTCCAAATCAAGTTTGTGTTTTTATGTTTGAATCATTAATTAGACTAATTAAAACCTTCATTCCGATGGGACCCAGAAAAGGACAAGTAGGACCCCAATTTTTAAAAGTGAGGGGTCCCTGGGACCCACTTTTTTTTGGTCTCAGCGCGATCACTGCTTTTCCTCGCCTGTTTATCTGGGTCCGAAAGGACTGTACCTGATAAAACAGCGCTTTTTTAGGCTGTGAGGGAACATGGGGTAAAAATGCTGACTTCCCAGCTGTCGCTGTGGAAACTAGGTCCGAGAGACCATCCCCGAATAACTCCTCACCCTTATAAGGCAAAACTTCCATGTGCCTTTTGGAATCTGCATCCCCTGTCCACTGCCGAGTCCATAAGCCTCTCCTAGCAGAAATGGACAATGCACTTATTTTAGATGCCAGCCGGCAGATCTCCCTCTGTGCATCTCTCATGTATAAGACCGAGTCTTTTATATGCTCTATGGTTAGCAGAATAGTGTCCCTGTCTAGGGTGTCAATATTTTCTGACAGGGAATCTGACCATGCAACGGCAGCACTGCACATCCATGCTGACGCAATAGCTGGTCTACGTATAATGCCTGAGTGTGTATATACAGACTTCAGGATTGCCTCCTGCTTTCTATCCACAGGCTCCTTCAGGGCGGCCGTATCCGGAGACGGAAGTGCCACCTTTTTAGACAAACGTGTGAGCGCTTTATCCACCCTAGGAGGTGTTTCCCAACGTGCCCTATCCTCTGGCGAGAAAGGGAACGCCATTAGTAATTTTTTAGAGATTACCAATCTTTTATCGGGGAAAGCCCACGCTTCTTCACACACCATTTAATTCTTCAGATGGGGGAAAAACTACGGGTAGTTTTTTCTCCCCAAACATAATACCCTTTTTAGTGGTACCTGGGTTTATATCCGAAATGTGTAACACCTCTTTCATTGCCTCAATCATGCAACGAATGGCCCTAGTGGACATTAGATTAGACTCATCGTCGTCGACACTGGTATCAGTATCCGTGTCGACATCTGCGTCTGCCATCTGAGGTAGCAGGCGTTTTAGAGCCCCTGATGGCCTTTGAGACACCTGGGCAGGCACAAGCTGAGAAGCCGGCTGTCCCGCATTTGGCATGTCGTCAAATGTTTTGTGTAAGGAGTCGACACTTGCACGTAATTCCTTCCATAAAACCATCCACTCAGGTGTCTGCCCCGCAGGGGGTGACATCACTTCTATAGGCATCTGCTCCGCCTTCACATAATTTTCCTCATCAAACATGTCGACACAGCCGTACCGAGACACCGCACACACACCGGGAATGCTCTAACAGAGGACAGGACCCCACAGAAGCCCTTTGGGGAGACAGAGAGAGAGTATGCCAGCACACACCAGAGCGCTATATAATGCAGGGACTAACTGAATTATGTCCCCTATAGCTGCTATAATATTTACTGCGCCTAAATTTAGTGCCCCCCCTCTCTTTTTTACCCTTTTCTGTAGTGTAGACTGCAGGGGAGAGCCAGGGAGCTTCCTTCCAGCGGAGCTGTGAGGGAGAAATGGCGCCAGTGTGCTGAGGGAGATAGCTCCGCCCCTTTTTCGCGGACTTTTCTCCCGCTTTTTTAAGGATTCTGGCAGGGGTAATTATCACATATATAGCCTCTGGGGCTATATATTGTGATTGTTTTGCCAGCCAAGGTGTTTTTATTGCTGCTCAGGGCGCCCCCCCCCCCCCCCCCCCAGCGCCCTGCACCCTCAGTGACCGGAGTGTGAAGTGTGTATGAGGAGCAATGGCGCACAGCTGCAGTGCTGTGCGCTACCTTGGTGAAGACAGAAGTCTTCATGCCGCCGATTTTCAGGACTTCTTCTTGCTTCTGGCTCGGTAAGGGGGACGGCGGCGCGGCTCCGGGACCGAACACCAAGGCCAGTTCCATGCGGTCGACCCCTCTGGAGCGAATGGTGTCCAGTAGCCTAAGAAGCCCAAGCTAGCTGCAAGCAGGTAGGTTCGCTTCTTCTCCCCTTAGTCCCTTGTTGCAGTGAGCCTGTTGCCAGCAGGTCTCACTGTAAAATAAAAAACCTAAAATATACTTTCTTTCTAAGAGCTCAGGAGAGCCCCTAGTGTGCATCCAGCTCGGCCGGGCACAAAAATCTAACTAAGGCTTGGAGGAGGGTCATAGTGGGAGGAGCCAGTGCACACCAGGTAGTCTAAAAGCTTTCTTTTAGTTGTGCCCAGACTCCTGCGGAGCCGCTATTTCCCATGGTCCTTACGGAGTTCCCAGCATCCACTAGGACGTCAGAGAAATATTCATTGCAATTATCTTGTGAATTTAACATTATAAGGACTTTTAGCATATCTGTATTTTTTACTACTTGTCCGAATACAGGATTTGTGTGTTATACACACTCACCTTTATTAGACTTTAATTGGCACCTTCTCATACGTTTAACTTACATATGTAACTTATTTTCAAGTGCATATATTCCTTGAAGTCAGTCACAGCGATAATAGACATAGCTCAGAGTTTTTAAATTGGTTTAAATTCCAATGAAAACTGTAATTAATTAGTACATGACTAGTCAATGAAGTTAAAACAGAGAATGTATAAATGAGGTATAACACAACAAACAAGAAAGGAAGACAACTACTGAAGTAAACCTTCTGTAGAACGCCAGTATGCAAAATAAAACACCATTTTGAAATCGACTTCCATTATTTTCATGGCCAATTTAAATCTCCAACAACATAAAAAAAGGATTCTCTGTCTGCACCTAGTACCATTTCACACTGAGATTATTCTCATTTCTTTGAATAATATTCATACTCTGGGGCCATTTTCCTTCAAATATTCAATATCGTACAAGCTTGTATATAAATTCCTTTCTTCATACCCTGTCACGGTATCAATCACTGCCTCCTGTCCACTCAATCCAGTTTTGATTTATCAGCCCACGTCTTTCTGGACTCCATAACTCGACCCAAACCATTTTAACAAGACAGTGACAAATAGCCCCCCTGGATCACATCAACCTGTTCCACTTAGTAAACTAAGACACAGAAACCGTGACATCTCCACATAAAGTATTCCATTCTCCCGACTGATGTATATTAATGAGGAGATGCGATTTGAAATGCCTCTTCCACATCACCATCTAATATGATCGAATTAGGAAATGGGATGATTTATTAAATTTCGAAGAGCTGAAATACTCCTTTGTATTGTTCCATGTGAGGTTTAGAGAAGGGGCTGTTGCTTTCAATTTTTCTGCAGAGGACATATAGGAGTTTCACAGGCAAATTATTGTCTCAAGGAGGTAAAATGTTATTAGGCAAATGCTCAATAACGCAAAGCTAAATCAGTCTTTTAAAATCCTAATTTAATGTAAATCACGGCTCCTTTGCAGAAATTCAGTTTGCGATCTTATTAAGTACCATTTGTATCTCTTCCACTCTCGCCCCAGGACAGTTTTAAAATGTATAGAACTAGCGGGTAAAAAAAAAAAAATTCAATAAATTAAAACACACAAACCAAAACCGTTACAATATCTACCAGACTTAAACAACTAAAAGATCACCTTGCATTAAAACCATAAGAATGATTAGAAAGATTCAGAAAGTAAAGTTTTCAGTCTTCCAAGCTGTAAAGCCATAAATACAGAATTCTATGGGGTATATGCAATTGCGGTCGAATTTCTGAAATTGTCGAAAAACTGGACTTTTTCGGCAAAAAAAAAAAAAAAAAATCGACAATGCAATACAGTACTTTCCGGCAAAAAAACGGACTTTCCAAATTCGATTTTTTGAAATTCGACTTTTGTCAAATTCGACTTTTCTGCAATGGTACAAATGCGGCAATTCGACAACAGTATATTCAATTGAAGTTTGTAAATTCGACAACAGTGCTTTTAGACAGTAAATTCGTCATTTTCAATCCGCCACACTTTGGTGGGTGAAACTAATAAAAAAAAATTAAAACATGTTTTTTTTGGTGTTTTTATTTATTGGTAATAGCATATCTATTTATATTAGAAGGGATTAGGTACTTGGTTTGTCTTTTTGGGAGGCACAAGTATTATTTATACATTTTTAAAAATATATATATATATTTTTTTTTTAGATGGAATGGTTAAATCCCGGAAAAAAATGGCGTGGGGTCCCCCCTCCAAAGCATAACCAGCCTCGGGCTCTTCGAGCCGGTCCTGGTTCTAAAAATCCGGGGGAAAAATGGACAGGGGATCCCCCGTATTTTTAAAACCAGCACCGGGCTCTGCGCCTGGTGCAAAAAATACGGGGGACAAAAAGTGTAGGGGTCCCCCATATTTTTTGTACCAGCACCGGGCTCCACTAGCTGGACAGATAATGCCACAGCCGGGGGTCACTTTTATACAGCGCCCTGCGGCCGTGGCATTAAATATCCAACTAGTCACCCCTGGCTGGGGTACCCTGGGGGAGTGGGGACCCCTTCAATCAAGGGGTCCCGTCCCCCCAGCCACCCAAGGGCCAGGGGTGAAGCCCGAGGCTGTCCCCCCCATCCAAGGGCTGCGGATGGGAGGCTGATAGCCTTGAGAAAATGTAAAGAATATTGTTTTTTCCTGTAGTACTACAAGTCCCAGCAAGCCTCCCCCGCAAGCTGGTACTTGGAGAACCACAAGCACCAGCATGCGGGAGAAAAACGGGCCCGCTGGTACCTGTAGTACTACTGGGAAAAAAATACCCAAATAAAAACAGGACACACACACCTTGAGAGTAAAACTTTATTACATACCTGCCGACACACACATACTTACCTATGTTGACCCGCCGACTGCCACGTCTCCTGATCCGACGATCCGGGGTACCTGTGAATCAAATTATACTCACCTCAATCCAGTGTCCAGATATAAATCCACGTACTTGGCAAAAAAACAAACAGCATTTACCCGAACCAGCGGGCTGAAAGGGGTCCCATGTTTACACATCAGACCCCTTTCCCCGAATGCCGGGACACCACGTGACTGCTGTCACCGAGGTCCCTTCAGCCAATCAGCGAGCGCAACATCCTGGCAAGAGCCCGGTGCTGGTTTTAAAAATATGGGGGATCCCCTGTCCATTTTCCCCCCGGATTTTTAGAACCAGGACCAGCTCGAAGAGCCCGAGGCTGGTTATGCTTTGGAGGGGGGACCCCACGCCATTTTTTTCCAAGTTTTTTCCCGTTTTTAAAAAAACGGAACAAATCCGTCAAATCGGCCGTTTTTCGGCAGCAGGACTGTCGAATCCGTTTTTTATTGCATATGGTCAATTTCGGCACCCACTTGCCGAAATTAGCCTGTCAAATTGTGTCGAATTGAAAAACGGCCGATAATTTGCCGCGATTCGCCGCTAATTGCATATACTCTTATAAGGCAATATGTTCTAATCGTTTCTATAACTCTAAAGTGAAACAATTAGCAAAATACATATATATACCATCACTTTAACATAGTAGAAGAATTACAGAGGAATTACTGAATACAGTAAAATATAGTACATGGAAAATACTTTAGACTATAGGGGTCATTCAGACCCAATCACACGCTAGCTTTTTTGCAGCGGTGCGATCAGGACTGAACTGCGCATGCACCGCAATGCGCAGGTGCGTCGGCCGCCGGACAGTGACGGGGATCGCCGGACAGCGACGGATTTTACGAAGAAAGCGATCACACCGGCGATCGCAAGACGATTGACAGCAAGAGGCCGTTTGTGGATGTCAACTGACCGTTTCTTGGGAGTGTCCGGAAAAACGCAGGCGTTCCCAGCCGTTTGGAGGGAGGATTCCTGATGTCAGCTTCTGGCCGGATCATTGCAGCGGGTGATTAAGTCCTGAGCTGTGCAGGGACTACACACATTTTTGTTTGTGCAGCTCTCCGCACAAGCAATCGCACCCATGCCCACCGTTTAACCCCTCCCCCTGTAGGCGACAACTACCTGATCGCAGCACTGCAAAAAAACACCTGGGTGCGATCAGGTCTGAATCACCCCTACTGTATGTTCTTAATCTGCACGTAATATGGCAAACAGAATTCTAACAGTCCTTTAGACCGCTTAGTGACCCGAGTACACTGGCAAGCATCAGGGATATAACAGTTTGAGGTGGGGGAAGGTATAGACACAGCTCATGAACTTTGTAACAACCACACTACAAAAAGAAATACATCTTAAAACCCCAAAATGCAACATGTATAGTCACACTCCTTCATTTCCTAAAACACCCTAATCAGACCAAAAATGGAAAATACACATAAGTACTGTAGAAGTAAAAGTTCCCAGTTATTTACAATGAATCAAACAGGATGATGCCCTCAGATTTTAATAGAGGACTATATTGCATACAACATTCCTAGAAATTGAAAGAGAATCCCATTATCTCTATTGTACAGGTTGAGTATCCCATATCCAAATATTCCGAAATACGGAATATTCCGAAATACGGACTTTTTTGAGTGAGATAGTGAAACCTTTGTTTTTTGATGGCTCAGTGTACACAAACTTTGTTTAATACACAAAGTTATTAAAAATATTATATTAAATTACCTTCAGGCTGTGTGTATAATGTGTATATGAAACATAAATGCATTCTGTGCTTAGACTTGGGTCCCATCACCATGATATCTCATTATGGTATGCAATTATTCCAAAATACGGAAAAATCCGATATCCAAAATACTTCTGGCCCCAAGCATTTTGGATATGGGATACTCAACCTGTACGTAGTAAAAAATCTTTTATTTCACAAAAGGTTAGCAAGATCATAGATACTTATAAATGGTTACATATAGTACATAAAATACTGTATAGTTCATCAGCCAAATACACATTACAGTATAGAGACTCTCAGAAGTGATTTTCCCTATTAAATCCCTGTAACCTTTTCTAGTGCTCACCCTAGGAGCAGGGTGCCGATTAGTGAGGAGGGCATATTTTCACTTGGATGGGCCTAATTGTAGACATGATGTATCGCTACAGCTACAATTTTGCCTTTGAAAATTAAAGTGTGTCTTACTGATCAGCACCTTGCACCTACAGTGAACACCATATGCCAGCGGCTCTCAAACTTGGTTCTCAGACCCCACACAGTTCACATTTTCCAGATCGCCTGGCAGGTATACAGGTGTATTCATTACTCACTGACACATTTTAAAAGATCCACAGGTGGATGTAATTTCACTTGCAACTCTATGAGGAGAGCTGGAAAACATGAACTGGGGACCGAGCTTGAGAACCTGTGCTATATGCTATTGCTAAATGAATCTTTGTGCGAATTTGCACAAAGATTAATTTAGCAGTAGCATATAGCACAGGTTCTCAAGCTGGATTCAAAAGTTATCCACCCTCCCGGCCGCGATCACACGCGTGTCGGCGGTATTCTAATGTTACTGCCAACGGGCACAACAAGTTAATTTCAGCTTGCTACCCCAGGAGGTAGCGAGCTGACATGCGCGTAAAGAGACCCGATTGGGCACCCAAAATGGGTCTTCCACGGTCGCGCCCATTAGTTTAGTCGGGTATAGGTGCTTTGTGCGCCTAAACCAGACTGTACTGGACGCGATAACGGGGGCCATTTGAATATCGCCCCTGTATCTCCCGTCACTTTAGATGGGCGATAGGGGGCACATTAATATTTGAATTTCCCCTAATGAATGAATCCTTTATTGTGTGTATACATTCAGGGTTTCCCTGGTATGTGTCCACATGTATTTATTAATGGAATATTGATATGAGTGTTAGCAAATTTTTTCTCTGTGCATCAAATTGTGCTTCTTCAGAGAGTGCGCAAGAGCGAAAAATGTGGGGAAAGCATGGACAAAAAGCTAAGGAAAACATGGAGGACAAAGAGCAATAGTCGCCAGAAAGAATGATGACCAAACATGAAACGGTGGACAGAAAGCATGGAGACAAAGACAGAAAACCTGACAAAGATGGAAAACAGAGTAGAGTAAGAAATAAATGGAGGTAGAGATTCTAATGTAGGTTTAGAATAGAGGGCCTGACTCAGAGCTCCAGTCGCAGCGGATCTGATGCATATTCTAATGCAACAGGTGGCGTCTTTGTAAAAAGACATCCACTGCCGGGTTCTCAGATCTGCTGCACCTGTGTCCGAAATGACAGCATCTGATCTACAACACGAACATCTAAGTAACCCTCAGATTACTCAGGATGTCTGGCAAAACAACGCTGCCAGGGCCAGTGAAACCGCGTTGCCGCCCTCAAAATGTCTGCAGCCTGTCAATCAGGCTGCGCCTGACAAGGCACTGCAATAGACGATGCAGCTGTATCAAGATGCATGTGCACTCCTCAAAACATCAACCAACTCTGTACAAATCAGAACAGTGTCCGCTTATGAATCAGCCCCACAGGTAGGTAAAGTGTACGGCAGATTGTACGGAAGCAGCCTAGGCTAATTTATATAAACGGCATTGCAGCCTATTGTGCAGAAAGTAGTAATATAAAAACAATATATCTGTAAAACAGCAGTACATTTATTATAGGATTAGTATTCTTAACACTGTAAACAGTAGGTGCAGGGGCAGTGAAAAATATTTACAGGCTTAACAGTTATTTTAGAGTTAAAGAACAGTGGAGTCAAATTTAGTAGGCTTATTAGATTATAGGGGAGTAGTTAAAGTAGGGTTACATAAATCAGTGGAAAAACCATCAGCCTTAAATAGATTTGTGAGGGCTAAATATAGCTCAATAAATGGCTATGTACAACGATTCAGGCATTAAATGGCTATTTGCAGAGTTAGCAGAGGGAAGGAATACCTGAGGATGCAGTTTCCTACGGGTTGAAGAGCTCCAAGAAACAGGTACATTATTTGTGTAGTGCAGTGACAGAGGGAGTGACAGAGCGCAGGGCTTGGGCTTATAAAGCCAATCACACACACTCACGGCACTTCCCTCCAACACGTTGTGGAAGAACTTTACCCTCGCTGGTGCACCGCTGTCAGGTATGAACCAACATAAAAATCAGTACACACCAAGGCCAGTATTTACTAAAAATCCGAGTTTGGCCGATTTGTGTTTTTTTTTCTAAGTCCCAATCCGGGAATTCACTAAGCACCAATCTCGGCAGTGTTTGGACTATTCGTAATGGTTTGAAAGACAACGTTCAGAAATACGAATGAATAGACCATCGGTCAAACGCGGCTGTTATTTCATAGAATACGGGCATTCACTATTCATTCGTATTTGGGTGTTAGTTTCTGAGTGCTCAAGTGCGGGTCTGTTTTTTTTCGATTCGTTAAAAAAAAAAGCAGCAAAAAAATAGACCTGCTTTTTCCAGTCGAGTTTGGATAACCATGCACGGATCAGTGAGATCTGTGCATGGTTATCTATGGGAAAGGGTCTGTTTAGTGTAAAATCGGGGGGAAAAAATTGCGTGGGGTCCCCCCTCCTAAGCATAACCAGCCTCGGGCTCTTTGAGCCGGTCCTGGTTGAAAAAATATGGTGAAAAAAATGACAGGGGTTCCCCCATATTTAATCAACCAGCACCGGGCTCTGCGCCTGGTCCTGGTTCCAAAAATACGGGGGACAAAAAGCGTAGGGGTCCCCCCTATTTTTGAAACCAGCACCGGGCTCCACTAGCTGGGTAGATAATGCCACAGCCGGGGGACACTTTGATATCGGCCCCTGCGGCTGTGCCATTAAAAGCCCAACTAGTCACCCCTGGCCGGGGTACCCTGGAGGAGTGGAGACCCCTTCAATCAAGGGGTCCCCCCCTCCAGCCACCCAAAGGCCAAGGGTGAAGCCCGAGGCTGTCCCCCCCATCCAAGGGCGGCTGATGGGGGGCTGATAGCCTTGTTAACAAAATGTGAATATTGTTTTTTGTAGCAGTACTACAAGTCCCAGCAAGCCTCCCCCGCAAGCTGGTACTTGGAGAACCACAAGTACCAGCATGCGGTGGAAAACCGGGCCCGCTGGTACCTGTAGTACTACTACTAAAAAAAATACCCCAATAAAAACAGGACACACACACCGTGACAGTACAACTTTATTACATACATGCACACCAACATACACACATACTTACCTATGTTCCCACGAGGCTCGGTCCTCTTCTCCATGTAGAATCCTAGGGGTACCTGTGAAAAAAATGATACTCACATAATCCAGTGTACCTTCTGTTCTTTGTATAATCCATGTACTTGGCAAAATAATAAAACGGAAACCCGACCACGCACTGAAAGGGGCCCCATGTTTACACATGGGACCCCTTTCCCCGACTGCCAGGACCCCCCCTGATTCGTGTCAAAGAGGGTCCCTTCAGCCAATCAGGGAGCGCCACGTCGTGGCACTCTCCTGATTGGCTGTGTGCTCCTGTAGTGTCTGTCAGGCAGCACACGGCACAGATACAATGTAGCGCCTATGCGCTCCATTGTAGCCAATGGTGGGAACTTTGCAGTCAGCGGTTGACCGAAAGTAACGTCACCGCTGACCGCAAAGTTCCCACCATTGGCTACAATGGAGCGCATAGGCGCTACATTGTATCTGTGCCGTGTGCTGCCTGACAGACACTACAGGAGCACACAGCCAATCAGGAGAGCGCCACGACGTGGCGCTCCCTGATTGGCTGAAGGGACCCTCTTTGACCCGAGTCAGGGGGGGTCCTGGCAGTCGGGGAAAGGGGTCCCATGTGTAAACATGGGGCCCCTTTCAGTGCGTGGTCGGGTTTCAGTTTTATTATTTTGCCAAGTACGTGGATTATACAAAGAACAGAAGGTACACTGGATTATGTGAGTATAATTTTTTTCACAGGTACCCTTAGGATTCTACATGGAGAAGAGGACTGAGCCTCGTGGGAACATAGGTAAGTATGTATGTTGGTGTGCATGTATGTAATAAAGATGTACTGTCACGGTGTGTGTGTCCTGTTTTTATTGGGGTATTTTTTTAGTAGTAGTACTACAGGTACCAGCGGGCCCGGTTTTTCACCGCATGCTGGTACTTGTGGTTCTCCAAGTACCAGCTTGCGGGGGAGGCTTGCTGGGACTTGTAGTACTGCTACTAAAAACAATATTCACATTTTGTAAACAAGGCTATCAGCCCCCCATCCGCCGCCCTTGGATGGGGGGGGGACAGCCTCTGGCTTCACCCCTGGCCCTTGGGTGGCTGGAGGGGGGGGACCCCTTGATTGAAGGGGTCCCCACTCCTCCAGGGTACCCCGGCCAGGGGTGACTAGTTGGGGTTTTAATGGCACGGCTGCAGGGACCGATATCAAAGTGTCCCCCGGCTGTGGCATTATCTCCCCAGCTAGTGGAGCCCGGTGCTGGTTTCAAAAATACGGGGGACCCCTACGCTTTTTGTCCCCGGTATTTTTGGAACCAGGACCTGGCGCAGAGCCTGGTGCTGGTTGATTAAATATGGGGGAACCCCTGTCATTTTTTCCCCCATATTTTGTCAACCAGGACCGGCTCAAAGAGCCCGAGGCTGGTTATGCTTAGGAGGGGGGACCCCACGCAATTTTTTCTAACTTTTTTAAGACTTTAATGAACTTTTTAAGGTACACAATGAAGCCCTGCACGGATCTCAGAGATCCGGCCGGGATTCCTTGTGTTTTGTCAAGGCAGTGTTTTACTCATCACTCCCGTAAAACACTGCCTGATATTACGAATCACATCGACATCGGAAAAAACGAATGTGCAAAACTCGGCAGCTTAGTGAAGGACCGAATCAGGATTCAAAAAGTTGCAGTAAAATGCACCCGATACCATTCGAGATCAAACACCCTTCAAAAACGGCAAAAACACGAATGTTAGTAAATAAACCCCCAAGTCTTTGCACGCACCAGGTGCACGGCACAGGTCATTGCTCTATGCTCCAGAGCTGCACATATGCAGGCCGCATTTCAAGTTCCAACATAGATTCCCTTACCAAAGTGCCTATGTATGGCGCTATTGACCACTTGTGGAGACATATAAATGAAACAAAACAACAACATTCAAACTGGGCTATCACAGTCATGAAAACTGGAAGGCACCATCCTCTGAAGAGGGAAGGTAAAGCCATATGACTACATAGGCTTTATAAAGTACATGATGAATCGCATACCTCCATGGAGAGCCTAGTCTTAACATCAGGAGATCTAATGGTAATGTTGTGTTTTAAAGGAAGCGAAAACTTAGCAAGAAGTTCAGAGGAAGGAAAATAATAACCTACCAAGCATTACTACAGCTCTTTTGGTATTGCCAGCCAACTAGACTGGGCATAGGTCAGACCTTATGCATCATCCTGGTTTTCATAGTACGTCAATGTAGTCTAAAGTCTCCTAAGCAGTACATATACAGGTTGAGTATCCCATATCCAAATATTCCGAAATACGGAATATTCTGAAATACAGAATGTTTTGAGTGAGACTGAGATATTGAAACATTTGTGTTCTGATGGCTCAATGTACACAAACTTTGTTCAATACACAAAGTTATTCAAAATATTGTATTAAATGACCTTCAGACTGTGTGTATAAGATGTATAGGAAACATAAATGCATTCTGTGCTTAGAGTTGGGTCCCATCACCATGATATCTCATTATGTTATGCAATTATTCCAAAATACGGAAAAATCCGATATCCAAAATACCTCTGGTCCCAGGCATTTTGGATATGAGATTCTCAACCTGTAGTAAGTAGCCTGTGTAACTGTTTAATTGTATAAAAACACACACACACACACACAATACAGAATAATAGTCTAAATGCAACTACGCTAGGGTTTTACACACGCTGAAAATTACACACTCCCATCTCTTATGACATGGCGGCATGTTAAAAAAAAAAAAAAAAAAAAAAAAGGCTCAAGAAAATGATGTTCTAAATGAAACCGATAAAAGCTTACCCGTAAACTTGGACACTGACTGTATACTTTTGGGTCTATTGGTGACATAGCATAATAAAAAATGCACTATTTTCACTTTCAGCAGTAGTAAAACGAGGAAAAGTGTGAACAGAAATGGCTACTACAGGGTTACACATTACAATTTGTTGTTGTACATTTACAGCAGAATTATCTTTTATACACTTTTAATTTTTAAAAAATCCCATGATTAATTGTTCGGTATCACCATTCATTATTTTATTTATTTATTAATAGTTTCTTATATAGCGCAGCATATTCCGTTGTGCTTTACAAGTAGAACAGTAATAGAACAAAACTGGGCAATAACAGACAGACAGAGGTCAGAAGGCCCTGCTCGCAAGCTTACAATCTATAGGGAGATAGGCATTGATACACAAGGATAGATGCTATCTATTGCATAATGGTCCACCAGATTGCTAGGTTCTTAATGGGTTGTATGATGTGGTCACCCAGCAATGCTTGGCCTAGGGTCACGAGGGAGTGAAAGGGGGTACACACGGAGAGATCCATGCTGAAATTCTAAGCAATCTGACTAGATTGTTTAGACTTTAGCACGGATCTCTCCGTGTGTAGGGTGTCGGAGACAGCGAAGCGCGGTCCCACACCCCGCTATCGCCGACTCTAAATTTGGCATACATGCATGCCAAATCTAGGGAGATCGCTCATTTCACCGCTGGGTGAAATGAGCGGTCCTCCCCCCTCGCTCAGCACATCGCGTGGAGTGCTGAGCGGGAGGAGAGATGTGTGCTGAGCGGTCTGTGCTAGATCGCTCAGCACACATCTCCCCCGTGTGTACCCCCCTTGAGAGTAAAGAAAGACAAAATATGTCAGGTTTTGTGTACTGTACAGAGAGGATGTAATTAGATAGGGTAGCATTGAAGGTTATGTGGGTGGGTCTGGAATTTGATAGGCTTGTCTGAAGAGGTGAGTTTTCAGGGATTATGCATATTATTTTGCTACAAGGTTCTCTTTCATCACACTGAAAGTGATCTGGGAATCTCCAACACACATTTTTCCTGAGTCCGCACCACAAAACTCAAATTGATCATATTGCGTGTAGCATAAAAAATAAAAAAAATACATTTAACAATCAACTCAAAATATAAGTCTCAAGACAGAACTCTGTAAGGTTGCACTACCACTTAAGAAATGTTTTTCCCTGTGAATCCTTACCCCCTAGCCTGTGTGCGGCATGAATCAAATTCTTGACAGCACCCACATAATTCCTACCCCACCACAGATGGGGAATTGAATCTTAAGTTATTTTGAAAACACCATTTTCGAGCCCCAACAGAACTCTCCATACACACAAGACAGCTCACCCATAGAAAGTAAATAATTATAAAACTGCCCACAGTAGTTGCAGCCATCCAACCAATTGTCACCTACATGTAAATATTCATATGCTGAATAGTCCCCTTACATGCAACTCTGTGGGACTATCAAGAGATGGCAAGATGACATCATTCAAAATGGGGATCTCTCCTAGGATGGATGTAACTAAAAGCATTCTTCCTCCCAAGGACAACTTATTTTTTAATCAAAATATGCAAGGAAAACATCAAATTCATTGAATTACCTCGATTTTCTGGATTTGTGGACTTTGCGCGATTTCCCTGTAGCTCGGGATCTGCTGGAACTTCGTTTCCTCCTTGAGCTATAAGATGATGCACTGCTAGAACGGCGCCTGCGTCTAAAACACATGCATATGCATTAATAACCTCTCCAGCTGGAAAAAAAAATAAGAATTTACTCACCGGTAATTCTATTTCTCGTAGTCCGTAGTGGATGCTGGGGACTCCGTCAGGACCATGGGGAATAGCGGCTCCGCAGGAGACAGGGCACACAATTTAAAAGTTTGACCACTAGGTGGTGTGTACTGGCTCCTCCCCCCATGACCCCCCTCCAAGCCTCAGTTAGGATACTGTGCCCGGACGAGCGTACACAATAAGGAAGGATTTTGAATCCCGGGTAAGACTCATACCAGCCACACCAATCACACCGTACAACTTGTGATCTGAACCCAGTTAACAGTATGATAACGTAGGAGCCTCTGAAAAGATGGCTCACAACAATAAACAACCCGATTTTTTTGTAACAATAACTATGTACAAGTATTGCAGACAATCCGCACTTGGGATGGGCGCCCAGCATCCACTACGGACTACGAGAAATAGAATTACCGGTGAGTAAATTCTTATTTTCTCTGACGTCCTAGTGGATGCTGGGGACTCCGTCAGGACCATGGGGATTATACCAAAGCTCCCAAACGGGCGGGAGAGTGCGGATGACTCTGCAGCACCGAATGAGAGAACTCCAGGTCCTCCTTAGCCAGGGTATCAAATTTGTAGAATTTTACAAACGTGTTCTCCCCTGACCACGTAGCTGCTCGGCAGAGTTGTAATGCCGAGACCACTCGGGCAGCCGCCCAAGATGAGCCCACCTTCCTTGTGGAGTGGGCACTGACAGATTTAGGCTGTGGCAGGCCTGCCACCGAATGAGCCAGTTGAATTGTGCTACAAATCCAACGAGCAATCGTCTGCTTAGAAGCAGGAGCACCCAGCTTGTTGGGTGCATACAGTATAAACAGCGAGTCAGATTTTCTGACTCCAGCCGTCCTTGAAATATATATTTTCAATGCTCTGACAACGTCCAGCAACTTGGAATCCTCCAAATCGCTAGTAGCCGCAGGCACCACAATAGGCTGGTTCAGGTGAAACGCTGATACCACCTTAGGCAGAAAATGAGGACGCGTCCTCAATTCTGCCCTGTCCGAATGGAAAATCAGATATGGGCTTTTATACGATAAAGCCGCCAATTCCGACACTCTCCTGGCTGAAGCCAGGGCCAGTAGCATGGTTACTTTCCATGTAAGATATTTCAAATCTACCGATTTGAGTGGCTCAAACCAATGGGATTTGAGAAAATCCAAAACTACATTGAGATCCCACGGTGCCACTGGGGGCACAACCGGGGGCTGTATATGTAGTACTCCTTTTACAAAAGTCTGGACTTCAGGAACTGAAGCCAATTCTTTCTGGAAGAAAATCGACAGGGCCGAAATTTGAACCTTAATGGACCCTAATTTGAGGCCCATAGATAATCCTGTTTGCAGGAAATGTAGGAATCGACCCAGTTGAAATTCCTCTGTCGGGGCCTTCCTGGCCTCACACCATGCAACATATTTTCTCCAAATGCGGTGATAATGTTGTGCAGTCACCTCCTTCCTGGCTTTGACCAGGGTAGGGATGACCTCTTCCGGAATGCCTTTTTCCCGTAGGATCCGGCGTTCAACCGCCATGCCGTCAAACGCAGCCGCGGTAAGTCTTGGAATAGACACGGTCCCTGCTGAAGCAGATCGCTTCTTAGAGGTAGAGGCCACGGATCTTCCGTGAGCATTGTTGAGGCGGGACGCCATCATGTCCACCATTGGTCTTTCCCAATGGACTACAATCATGTGGAAGACTTCTGGATGAAGTCCCCACTCTCCCGGGTGAAGATCGTGTCTGCTGAGGAAGTCTGCTTCCCAGTTGTCCACTCCCGGGATGAACACTGCTGACAGTGCTATCACATGATTTTCCGCCCAGCGAAGAATCCTTGCAGCTTCTGCCATTGCCCTCCTGCTTCTTGTGCCGCCCTGTCTGTTTACGTGGGCGACTGCCGTGATGTTGTCCGACTGGATCAACACCGGCTGACCCTGAAGCAGAGGTTTTGCCAGGCTTAGAGCATTGTAGATTGCTCTTAGTTCCAGTATATTTATGTGAAGAGACGTTTCCAGGCTTGACCACACGCCCTGGAAGTTTCTTCCTTGTGTGACCGCTCCCCAGCCTCTCAGGCTGGCATCCGTGGTCACTAGGACCCAGTTCTGTATGCCGAATCTGCGGCCCTCTAACAGATGAGCACTCTGCAACCACCATAGCAGAGAGACCCTTGTCCTTGTCGACAATTTTATCCGCTGATGCATCTGCAGATGCGATCCGGACCATTTGTCTAGCAGATCCCACTGAAAAATTCGTGCATGGAATCTGCCGAATGGAATCGCTTCGTAAGAAGCCACCATTTTTCCCCAGGACTCTTGTGCATTGATGCACAGACACTGTCCCTGGTTTTAGGAGGTTCCTGACGAGTTCGGATAACTCCCTGGCTTTCTCCTCCGGAAGAAATACCTTTTTCTGAACAGTGTCCAGAATCATCCCTAGGAACAGCAGACGTGTCGTCGGGATCAGTTGGGATTTTGGAAAATTCAGAATCCACCCGTGTTGTTGGAGCACTACTTGAGTTAGTGCTACTCCGACCTCCAGCTGTTCTCTGGATCTTGCCCTTATCAGGAGATCGTCCAAGTAAGGGATAATTAATACGCCTTCTCTTCGAAGAAGGATCATCATTTCGGCCATTACCTTGGTAAAGACCCTGGGTGCCGTGGACAATCCAAACGGCAGCGTCTGAAACTGATAATGACAGTTTTGTACCACGAACCTGAGGTACCCTTGGTGTGAAGGGCAAATTGGGACATGAAGGTAAGCATCCTTGATGTCCAAGGACACCATAAAATCCCCTTCTTCCAGATTCGCTATCACTGCTCTGAGTGACTCCATCTTGAACTTGAATTTTTGTATGTACAGGTTCAGAGATTTCAGATTTAGAATAGGTCTTACCGAGCCGTCCGGCTTCGGTACCACAAATAGCGTGGAGTAATACCCCTTTCCCTGTTGTAGAAGGGGTACCTTGATTATCACCTGCTGAGAATACAGCTTGTGAATGGCTTCCAATACCGTCGCCCTGTCTGAAGGAGACGTTGGCAAAGCAGATTTTAGGAACCGGCGAGGGGTAGACTTCTCGAATTCCAACCTGTAACCCTGAGATACTACCTGCAGGATCCAGGGGTCCACCTGCGAGTGAGCCCACTGTGCGCTGAAATTCTTGAGGCGACCCCCCACCGCCCCTGAGTCCGCTTGTAAGGTCCCAGCGTCATGCTGAGGCCTTTGCTGAAGCCGGGGAGGACTTCTGCTCCTGGGAAGGGGCTGCTTGCTGCAGTCTCTTACCCTTTCCTTTGCCTCGGGGCAAATATGAATGTCCTTTTGCTCGCTTGTTCTTATAGGAACGAAAGGACTGCGGCTGAAAAGACTGCGTCTTTTTCTGCTGGGAGGGGACTTGAGGTAAAAAGGTGGACTTCCCGGCTGTTGCCGTGGCTACCAAATCCGATAGACAGACCCCAAATAATTCCTCCCCTTTATACGGCAATACTTCCATATGCCGTTTGGAATCCGCATCGCCTGACCACTGTCGTGTCCATAGACTTCTTCTGGCAGATATGGACATCGCACTTACTCTTGATGCCAGAGTGCAGATATCCCTCTGTGCATCTCGCATATAAAGGAATGCATCCTTTAATTGCTCTATAGTCAATAAAATACTGTCCCTATCCAGGGTATCAATATTTTCAGTCAGGGAATCCGACCAAGCCACCCCAGCACTGCACATCCAGGCTGAGGCGATTGCTGGTCGCAGTATAACACCAGTATGTGTGTATATACTTTTTAGAGTATTTTCCAGCCTCCTATCAGCTGGATCCTTGAGGGCGGCCGTATCAGGAGACGGTAACGCCACTTGTTTGGATAAACGTGTGAGCGCCTTGTCCACCCTAGGGGGTGTTTCCCAGCGCGCCCTAACCTCTGGCGGGAAAGGGTATAACGCCAATAACTTCTTTGAAATTAGCAGTTTTTTATCAGGGGTAACCCACGCTTCATCACACACGTCATTCAATTCCTCTGATTCAGGAAAAACTACAGGTAGTTTTTTCAGACCCCACATAATACCCCTTTTTGTGGTACTTGCAGTATCAGAGATATGCAAAGCCTCCTTCATTGCCGTGATCATATAACGTGTGGCCCTACTGGAAAATACGTTCGTTTCTTCACCGTCGACACTAGATTCGGTGTCCGTGTCTGGGTCTGTGTCGACCGACTGAGGCAAAGGGCGTTTTACAGCCCCTGACGGTGTTTGAGACGCCTGTACAGGTACTAACTGGTTTGCCGGTCGTCTCATGTCGTCAACCGACTTTTGCAGCGTGCTGACATTATCACGTAATTCCATAAACAAAGCCATCCATTCCGGTGTCGACTCCCTAGGGGGTGACATCACCATTACCGGCAATTGCTCCGCCTCCACACCAACATCGTCCTCATACATGTCGACACACACGTACCGACACACAGCAGACACACAGGGAATGCTCTGATAGAAGACAGGACCCCACTAGCCCTTTGGGGAGACAGAGGGAGAGTTTGCCAGCACACTCCAAAGCGCTATAATTATATAGGAACAACCTTATATAAGTGTTGTTTCCTTATAGCTGCTTAAATATATATAATATCGCCAAAAAATGCCCCCCCTCTCTGTTTTTTACCCTGTTTCTGTAGTGCAGTGCAGGGGAGAGCCTGGGAGCCTTCCTAACAGCGGAGCTGTGTAGGAAAATGGCGCTGTGTGCTGAGGAGATAGGCCCCGCCCCCTATTCCGGCGGGCTCTTCTCCCGGTTTTTCTGAGACCTGGCAGGGGTGAAATACATCCATATAGCCTCATGGACTATATGTGATGTATTCTTTTTAGCCAGAAAGGTATTAACATTGCTGCCCAGGGCGCCCCCCCCAGCGCCCTGCACCCTCAGTGACCGCCGGTGTGAAGTGTGCCTGAGCGCAATGGCGCACAGCTGCAGTGCTGTGCGCTACCTCATGAAGACTGAAAAGCCTTCAGCCGCCGGTTTCTGGACCTCTTCTTACTTCGGCATCTGCAAGGGGGTCGGCGGCGCGGCTCCGGTGACCCATCCAGGCTGTACCTGTGATCGTCCCTCTGGAGCTAGTGTCCAGTAGCCTAAGAAGCAAATCCATCCTGCACGCAGGTGAGTTCACTTCTTCTCCCCTAGGTCCCTCGTTGCAGTGAGCCTGTTGCCAGCAGGACTCACTGAAAATAATAAAACTATCAAAACTTTTACTCTAAGCAGCTCTTTATGAGAGCCACCTAGATTGCACCCTGCTCGGACGGGCACAAAAACCTAACTGAGGCTTGGAGGGGGGTCATGGGGGGAGGAGCCAGTACACACCACCTAGTGGTCAAACTTTTAAATTTTGTGCCCTGTCTCCTGCGGAGCCGCTATTCCCCATGGTCCTGACGGAGTCCCCAGCATCCACTAGGACGTCAGAGAAAATGAAGAATGCATTATATCAGCCAAAAATTCCCAAATCTAACCCTCAGAGGCCATTCACAACCCAATGTTTTGGAATATTTTTATTTATTAAAGCAGAAATTGGGTAATCGCCAGTAAGTGGCAATCTCCTCAAGGCACCCGAAAGGTCCAGGTTTTAAAGATATTCATGTTAAAGCACAGGTGACTTAATTAGTATCTCAGTCAGTTTGATTACACCAACTGAGCAGAAACATGGATATACTTAAAACCTGGACTGTTACGGTGCCTTGAGGACCGGGTTTGGAAGCACTGGTTTATGGGCATGATTCAGAGATGGAGCAGGAGATACAGCTGCTGTGCGATAATATGCTAATATTGCAGGAGGTGTCTTGTGTAAATAGACTCCTCCTGCCGGCTTCTGTGATCTGCTGCTGTGTCCGAAGGCGCACGAACGAATCAGCTGTGTGAACATTGGCCATCTGAGTAACCTTACTCAGTATGGCCGGTGTGTTCACATTGCCGGGACCTGGAAATCTGCATCGGAAGATACAGACCCCGGCCTCATCACACCTACAAAGCGTGGCCACCGTGCCCCCATTTTGCAAGTGCCTGTAAATGCCTCCATACAGCCACAGGAAGTCCATCATGCTGCAGCATAGGGGGCACTGAGATCAATCACTCAGTACAGAGCCTATGCAAGTGCAGATCACTAGCCACCGGAGATGTATACAAACTCTGATTCAGGCCCCATGACACAGATAGATGAAAGCCAAGAAAGCATTAACCTGCAGCTTGAGGACAGACACAGAGAAAACCACTGACAGGGGCAATAAGCAGCTGAATACATATATACACAATTACCATAACCTGTGTTAGTACTACACGTTTGACTGAAGCATGCTCCTATAGAACAGTGCATCTTATTACAGTGGATGTGACTAAGGACTATGAGGAACATTTTTCAAACCCGCTAAAGAGGACAAGTTGGCTCTAGCAACCAATCAGATTCTAGCATATATATATATATATAATATACATATATACATATATATATATATATATATATATATATATATATATATAAACAAACAACAAGCAGGTCCGGCTCTCCCATTGCACTGGGTGCCTCCACAATGATGAGATACAGGCAACGACAGGTGCGGCACTCCAAGCGACGAGGACAAAGTTACTCTTGAATCCAAATTGTAGACAACGTTTCAATGCTGTTTACTTGTGCATTTTCATCACGTCAAATCTGACTTTGGGGGCATATGTGCGAAACGGGGGCACGGCCACGCAAATTAGGGGGTGTGGCAATGCCTACATCATTTTAGGGGGCGGTGCGGCCCACAGACGCTACTATAAAGCGCGTCTGTGGCCGGCGACGTCACTGTTGGGGGCGTGCCCAGCACCTCCGTCGGTGCTGGGCTTCCCCCAGCTCTCTCCCAATGCGTGAATGGATGCCGCGCGCATGCGCACGGCATCTATACACGCCGGAAGGGCTGGAAGCGGGCGGCTGTTCTAGCAGGGCGCCGCAAAAGGGGCAGGGCGGGTTTTGCCTGCTAAAAAACGGGCAGGGCGCGGCGCCCTGCTATAACAGCCTAGAGTGAACACTAGAATACACAATGTCCGCTGCCTTGTGGTATTAAGTGAGTGATGTACAGCACCCATTATTCCCAGATCGTCACCGATACTGGTACTGACTGGGCCCAACACTGCTTAGTTTCCAAGATCAGCCAGAATTGGACGTTTGCCAGTGTGGTATGGCTGTAAATATCACTAGACCAACATATGTTGTCTACTGGGGAATCCCATATAGGCAGCTGGAATCCGATACTGCTAAATACAACACCAAAGATGGACAATAAGCTGCACATAGTGAGCAAGAGAGGGTCTGCATGGTGGATGTTGAAAGCGAGGGTGAAAGGAAAGGTGTCACTGCTAGTGAAGTGGGGACCTGTCAGGATCGAGTCTCTAGATATATAAAGACACACGGCGGTGTCTGACAGCACATAGCATGCAAAGAACATCAATGACAGGACACACGGCTGTGTCTAAGAAAATTAAACCAACCAGCGGAATGCAGAGTCCAACAAAAAGTCACTATAATATGTCACAGGAAACAACCTAAACGAAAATCTTCATTGAGGCCAATCGGAGTAAGGCAATTAAGTCTGTGTATCCATTGTAGTTCTAGTTGTAGCAAAATTCTGTCCCAATCACCCCCACGTTGTAGGGGCGGTATGTGATCAATGATACAACATTTGAGCTGGTTAACAGTATGATGTGCATCCTTGAAGTGTCTTACGACCGGTAAGTTAGTAAAGTCTTTTGAGGTGTCTGTAGCAATTAGGCACTTCTTGATAGATGAGCGGTGTTGGCTGAGCCGTTCTTTCATCATTCTACTAGTCTTGCCGACATACAGACGGTTGCATGGGCATCTCAAAATGTAAACAACAAATCTACTGTTACAGTCCAGCCTATATTTGATGGAATATTCCCTCCCATCAGTGGGATTTTTGAAGTGATTGCCTATTATCAGAAAAGAGCAATTCGAACATCCTGTACACTTAAATACGCCCGGTTTGGTGGTAAGCCAATTGGACATCTGTCTAGGTTTCCGCTGTGAAAAGTCTGTCTTGACCAAAAGGTCCTTGAGATTCGGTCCTCGTCTATAAGCAAATCTTGGTATTAGAGATGTCTTTTTTCAATGTCGGATCACCGGAGATCAAATGCCAATGTTCCCTAATGCGGTAACGTATAAAGGCTGATGCCGTGGTGAGCATACTGGAAAAATTGATCCTATCCCGATCTTTTTTGGTAGGATCAGTTTTCACATGTAGAAGTTCAGTTCTGTTAAGTTTCTCAATCCGCAATAAAGCATTATTGATTTCATTCTTGGAGTATCCTCTGTCCAAGAATCTCTGGCACATAGATTCCAAAGCTCCTGGTAATTCCGTTGTATTAGAGGTGATGCGTATCACCCTCAGCAGTTGAGAGAAAGGCAAGCCCTTTTTCAAAGGCGCTGGATGAAAACTGGAGTGCAATAAAAGAGTGTTACGGTCAGAGTCCTTACTGTAGATTGAAGTTAGCAATGTATTATTCTCCTTTTTGATGGTCACATCCAATAAATTAACTTGTGTTTTACTGAAGGTCGAACTGAATCTGATGGTTCCAGGGAGGGCGTTGAGTTCATTGATGAATTCCAAAAGATGTTCTTCACTGCCTTGCCAAATAAAAAATAAATCATCGATGTATCGTACATAAAATGCTAAAAAGTGACAAAAACGTGAATTACCAATGATGTGCACCTGCTCATATGTTGCCATAAAAATGTTGGCATAAGAGGGCGCCATGTTGGAACCCATGGCGGTCCCTTGTTTCTGCAAGTAGAAACAATTTCCAAAAAGAAAATAATTTTTGTTGAGGATGACGTCAATGAGTAACATAAGAAAGGAGACTGGCGGTCCAAAATATGCATCGCTGTTGTTGAGAAGATCTCTGCATGATTCAATACCCTGTATATGGGGAATGTTGGTGTAGAGACTGGAAACGTCCAAAGTGACAAGCAAGGTATCCTCTGTCACACTCTGCACTCCTTCTAATTTCCTCAAAAAGTCAGAGGTGTCCTCTATATAGCTGGATGTTCTCCTAACCAGTGGTTGTAGATAAAAGTCGACCAATTGGGAAAGGGGCTGATACAGGGACCCTCTGGCCGAGATAATAGGTCGTCCAGGAGGCTGAGTTAGGGATTTGTGTATTTTTGGAAGTGTATACAAAAATGGAATTTTGGGATATGTGGTGGTCAAAAATTCAGCTGTGCTATGATTGATATAGCCATTGTGGAGTCCCATTTGTATAATAGAGTCAATCTCTGTTTTGTACACTCCTGTTGGATCGTAAGCGAGTTTCTGATAACACATGGTATCAGAGAGCTGGCTGTTGGCCTCCCGTATGTAGTAGTCGTAATCAAGGAGTACGATTCCTCCGCCTTTGTCAGCAGCTCTGATGATTAACTGGGTGTCATTGCGCAATGAGTCAATGGCTTTTCTCTCTCCCAATGTGATGTTGTGATGGTTAATTCTTTGGTTGGTGATGTATGGAATGGTATCCCTTTTGAGAACTCTCATAAAAGTGTGTAAAGAAGGGTTTTGTGATGGTGGGTCAAATAGGCTTGGCTTTTTTGGTAAACTTGACTGGTTGGTTGAGGATGTTGATCCTGAATCGAGGGTAGTTCCTGCAAAAAAATCTTTAAGCCGAAGTTGCCTGCCAAATTTGTAAAGATCCATATGCCATTTAAATTCATCCTGTGTTACTGTGGGAACAAAGGATAGGCCTTTGTTCAGAATGGACAGTTCGTCAGGTGTTAGGGAATGCTGGGACAGATTGAAGACTACCATTTCTAATTGTGTTTTTGTTGTCTTTTCCTTTCTTTTTCTCCCACCTCGACGGGTGGGTACAGCGGGTTTTTTGGCGGTCTTCTATTCCTGGAGGATCTCGGTAAAGATGTAAAGTTTTGGCCAGAGGTAGATGGAGCGTCTGAGTCGCTTGCCGAAGTTTGGGACTGGCTGTCAATGTCTGTAAAGGGTTGTATAGGTCTTCTGCCACGTTGGAACTGTGGTTTAGATCTTCGGGGTTCACTACGCGAATACCAAGGATATACCCTGTTATCCTTGTAGTCCAATTTGACCTGTTTGTACTTGTTCTTTTTGAACTTCAGCAAATCACCTTTAAACTTTTCTATGTCCTTGTTCAACTTGGACAGAAGCTCACTGTCTGGGGTTTGGATTGACTTAAATACGTCTGATGCTTCTAATTCAGAGATGTCCTTCCTGATATCATTCAAATCAATGCCTGCCTGTTCAATCACCAGCAGCATTAAGTCAAATGAACACTTATTCAGTATGTTGCACCATCTGGCGCAGAAATCATTGCTATGTCTTCCCTGTGTGGGTTGATTACGCAACCTGAACCCCCTGGGAATAAATTGCTCTTTATAATATTGCGATAAGGTAAGTCCATGGAGTTGAAGTTCAACTTCCCGATTCTTTAATCTTAGGAGATCACTGATAAATGCCTCCGGACTGTCAGTGTGAAAGGCCAGTGAGTCAGTGTCATCAAAGAGAATGCGTTCTGCATCAGCATCATTAAACTGTAGCACAGCTGTAATTTCCTTACTGGTAGACATTGAAAAAAAGAAAAAATAAGAATTTACTTACCGATAATTCTATTTCTCGGAGTCCGTAGTGGATGCTGGGGTTCCTGAAAGGACCATGGGGAATAGCGGCTCCGCAGGAGACAGGGCACAAAAAGTAAAGCTTTTCCAGATCAGGTGGTGTGCACTGGCTCCTCCCCCTATGACCCTCCTCCAGACTCCAGTTAGGTACTGTGCCCGGACGAGCGTACACAATAAGGGAGGATTTTGAATCCCGGGTAAGACTCATACCAGCCACACCAATCACACCGTACAACTTGTGATCTAAACCCAGTTAACAGTATGATAACAGAGGAGCCTCTGAAAGATGGCTCCCTAAACAATAACCCGAATTAGTTAACAATAACTATGTACAAGTATTGCAGATAATCCGCACTTGGGATGGGCGCCCAGCATCCACTACGGACTCCGAGAAATAGAATTATCGGTAAGTAAATTCTTATTTTCTCTATCGTCCTAGTGGATGCTGGGGTTCCTGAAAGGACCATGGGGATTATACCAAAGCTCCCAAACGGGCGGGAGAGTGCGAATGACTCTGCAGCACCGAATGAGAGAACTCCAGGTCCTCCTTTGCCAGGGTATCAAATTTGTAGAATTTTACAAACGTGTTCTCCCCTGACCACGTAGCTGCTCGGCAGAGTTGTAATGCCGAGACCCCTCGGGCAGCCGCCCAAGATGAGCCCACCTTCCTTGTGGAATGGGCCTTAACAGATTTAGGCTGTGGCAGGCCTGCCACAGAATGTGCAAGTTGAATTGTGTTACAAATCCAACGAGCAATCGACTGCTTAGAAGCAGGCGCACCCAACTTGTTGGGTGCATACAGTATAAACAGCGAGTCAGATTTTCTGACTCCAGCCGTCCTTGAAATGTATATTTTTAAAGCTCTGACAACGTCCAACAACTTGGAGTCCTCCAAGTCGCTTGTAGCCGCAGGCACTACAATAGGCTGGTTCAGGTGAAACGCTGATACCACCTTAGGGAGAAAATGCGGACGCGTCCGCAGCTCTGCCCTATCCGAATGGAAAATTAAATAAGGGCTTTTATAAGATAAAGCCGCCAGTTCAGATACTCTCCTGGCGGACGCCAGGGCCAGTAACATAGTCACTTTCCATGTGAGATATTTCAAATCCACATTTTTTAGTGGTTCAAACCAATGGGATTTGAGGAAATCTAAAACTACATTTAGATCCCACGGTGCCACCGGAGGCACCACAGGAGGCTGTATATGCAGTACTCCTTTGACAAAAGTCTGGACCTCAGGAACTGAGGCCAATTCTTTTTGGAAGAATATTGACAGGGCCGAAATTTGAACCTTAATAGATCCCAATTTGAGACCCATAGACAATCCTGATTGCAGGAAATGTAGGAAACGACCCAGTCGAAATTCCTCCGTCGGAGCACTCCGATCCTCGCACCACGCAACATATTTCCGCCAAATGCGGTGATAATGCTTCGCGGTGACTTCCTTTCTTGCCTTAATCAAGGTAGGAATGACTTCTTCTGGAATGCCTTTTCCTTTTAGGATCTGGCGTTCAACCGCCATGCCGTCAAACGCAGCCGCGGTAAGTCTTGGAATAGACACGGTCCCTGCTGAAGCAGGTCCTGTCTTAGAGGTAGAGGCCACGGATCGTCCGTGACCATCTCTTGAAGTTCCGGGTACCAAGACCTTCTTGGCCAATCCGGAGCCACTAGTATCGTTCTTACTCCGCTTTGCCGTATGATTCTCAATACCTTTGGTATGAGAGGCAGAGGAGGAAACACATACACCGACTGGTACACCCAAGGTGTTACCAGCGCGTCCACAGCTATTGCCTGCGGATCTCTTGACCTGGCGCAATACCTGTCCAGTTTTTTGTTGAGGCAAGACGCCATCATGTCCACCATTGGTCTTTCCCAACGGTTTATTAGCATGTGGAAAACTTCTGGATGAAGTCCCCACTCTCCCGGGTGAAGATCGTGTCTGCTGAGGAAGTCTGCTTCCCAGTTGTCCACTCCCGGGATGAACACTGCTGACAGTGCTATCACGTGATTCTCCGCCCAGCGAAGGATCCTGGCAGCTTCTGCCATTGCACTCCTGCTTCTTGTGCCGCCCTGTCTGTTTACATGGGCGACTGCCGTGATGTTGTCCGACTGGATCAACACCGGTCTTCCTTGAAGCAGAGGTTCCGCCTGGCTTAGAGCATTGTAGATTGCTCTTAGTTCCAGAATGTTTATGTGAAGAGACTTTTCCAGGCTCGACCACACTCCCTGGAAGTTTCTTCCTTGTGTGACTGCTCCCCAGCCTCTCAGGCTGGCGTCCGTGGTCACCAGGATCCAATCCTGTATGCCGAATCTGCGGCCCTCCAATAGATGAGCCCTCTGCAACCACCACAGAAGAGATACCCTTGTCCTTGGAGACAGGGTTATCCGCAGGTGCATCTGAAGATGCGTGCATTGATGTACAGACACCTTTCCTGGTTTTAGGAGATTCCTGACCAGGTCGGATAACTCCTTGGCTTTTTCCTCGGGAAGAAAAACCTTTTTCTGAACCGTGTCCAGAATCATCCCTAGGAACAGCAGACGAGTTGTCGGCATTAATTGGGATTTTGGAATATTCAGAATCCATCCGTGCTGCTTTAGCACCTCTTGAAATATTGCTAATCCCATCTCTAGCTGTTCTCTGGACCTTGCCCTTATTAGGAGATCGTCCAAGTATGGGATAATTAATACGCCTTTTCTTCGAAGAAGAATCATCATCTCGGCCATTACCTTTGTAAAGACCCGAGGTGCCGTGGACAAACCAAACGGCAGCGTCTGAAACTGATAGTGACAGTTTTGTACAACGAACCTGAGGTACCCCTGGTGTGAGGGGTAAATTGGAACGTGGAGATACGCATCCTTGATGTCCAAGGATACCATAAAGTCCCCTTCTTCCAGGTTCGCTATCACTGCTCTGAGTGACTCCATCTTGAACTTGAACTTCTTTATGTACAGGTTCAAGGACTTCAGATTTAGAATAGGCCTTACCGAGCCATCCGGCTTCGGTACCACAAATAGAGTGGAATAATACCCCTTCCCTTGTTGTAGAAGAGGTACCTTGACTATCACCTGCTGAGAGTACAGCTTGTGAATGGCTTCCAAAACCGTCTCCCTTTCGGAAGGGGACGTTGGTAAAGCAGACTTCAGGAAACGGCGAGGTGGATCTGTCTCTAATTCCAACCTGTACCCCTGAGATATTATCTGCAGGATCCAGGGATCTACCTGCGAGTGAGCCCACTGCGCGCTGTAATTTTTGAGACGACCTCCCACCGTCCCCGAGTCCGCTTGAGTAGCCCCAGCGTCATGCTGAGGCTTTTGTAGAAGCCGGGGAGGGCTTCTGTTCCTGGGAAGGAGCTGCCTGTTGCTGTTTCTTCCCTCGACCTCTGCCTCGTGGCAGATATGAATAGCCCTTTGCTCTCTTATTTTTAAAGGAACGAAAGGGCTGCGGTTGAAAAGTCGGTGCCTTTTTCTGTTGGGGAGTGACTTGAGGTAGAAAGGTGGATTTCCCGGCTGTAGCCGTGGCCACCAAATCTGATAGACCGACTCCAAATAACTCCTCCCCTTTATACGGCAAAACTTCCATATGCCGTTTTGAATCCGCATCGCCTGTCCACTGTCGCGTCCATAAAGCTCTTCTGGCCGAAATGGACATAGCACTTACCCGTGATGCCAGTGTGCAGATATCCCTCTGTGCATCACGCATATAAAGAAATGCATCCTTTATTTGTTCTAACGACAGTAAAATATTGTCCCTGTCCAGGGTATCAATATTTTCAATCAGGGACTCTGACCAAACTACCCCAGCACTGCACATCCAGGCAGTCGCTATAGCTGGTCGTAGTATAACACCTGCATGTGTGTATATACTTTTTTGGATATTTTCCATCCTCCTATCTGATGGATCTTTAAGTGCGGCCGTCTCAGGAGAAGGTAACGCCACTTGTTTTGATAAGCGTGTTAGCGCCTTGTCCACCCTAGGAGGTGTTTCCCAGCGCTCCCTAACCTCTGGCGGGAAAGGGTATAATGCCAATAATTTCTTTGAAATTATCAGCTTTTTATCAGGGGCAACCCACGCTTCATCACACACGTCATTTAATTCTTCTGATTCAGGAAAAACTATAGGTAGTTTTTTCACACCCCACATAATACCCTGTTTAGTGGTACCTGTAGTATCAGCTAAATGTAACGCCTCCTTCATTGCCAAAATCATATAACGTGTGGCCCTACTGGAAAATACGGTTGATTCGTCACCGTCACCACTGGAATCAGTGCCTGTGTCTGGGTCTGTGTCGACCGACTGAGGCAAAGGGCGTTTTACAGCCCCTGACGGTGTTTGAGGCGCCTGGACAGGCACTAATTGATTGTCCGGCCGCCTCATGTCGTCAAACGACTGCTTAAGCGAGTTGACGCTATCCCGTAATTCCACAAATAAAGGCATCCATTCTGGTGTCGACCCCCTAGGAGGTGACATCCCCATATTTGGCAATTGCTCCGCCTCCACACCAATATCGTCCTCATACATGTCGACACACACGTACCGACACACAGCAGACACACAGGGAATGCTCTAAACGAAGACAGGACCCACTAGCCCTTTGGGGAGACAGAGGGAGAGTCTGCCAGCACACACCAAAAAGCGCTATATATGACAGGGATAGCCTTATAATAAGTGCTCCCTTATAGCTGCTTTATATATATCAAGATATTGCCATTAAATTTGCCCCCCCTCTCTGTTTTACCCTGTTTCTGTAGTGCAGTGCAGGGGAGAGACCTGGGAGCCGTCCTGACCA
This sequence comes from Pseudophryne corroboree, assembly GCF_028390025.1. Classification (NCBI taxonomy): domain Eukaryota; kingdom Metazoa; phylum Chordata; class Amphibia; order Anura; family Myobatrachidae; genus Pseudophryne; species Pseudophryne corroboree. Next base: position 274,212,159 of record NC_086447.1, on the reverse strand, counting down.
GCGGAGCTGTGAGAGGAAATGGCGCCGTGTGCTGAGGAGATAGGCCCCGCCCCTTTTTCGGCGGGCTCGTCTCCCGCTATTTTGTGAATACAGGCAGGGGTTAAATATCTCCATATAGCCTCTGGGGGCTATATGTGAGGTATTTTTAGCCTTTATATAGGTTTACATTTGCCTCCCAGGGCGCCCCCCCCCAGCGCCCTGCACCCTCAGTGACTGCGTGTGAAGTGTGCTGAGAGGAAAATGGCGCACAGCTGCAGTGCTGTGCGCTACCTTTAGAAGACTGCAGGAGTCTTCAGCCGCCGATTCTGGACCTCTTCTTACTTCAGCATCTGCAAGGGGGCCGGCGGCGCGGCTCCGGTGACCATCCAGGCTGTACCTGTGATCGTCCCTCTGGAGCTGATGTCCAGTAGCCAAGAAGCCAATCCATCCTGCACGCAGGTGAGTTCACTTCTTCTCCCCTCTGTCCCTCGTTGCAGTGATCCTGTTGCCAGCAGGAATCACTGTAAAATAAAAAACCTAAGCTAAACTTTCTCTAAGCAGCTCTTTATGAGAGCCACCTAGAATTGCACCCTTCTCGGCCGGGCACAAAAATCTAACAGGAGTCTGGAGGAGGGTCATAGGGGGAGGAGCCAGTGCACACCACCTGATCTGGAAAAGCTTTACTTTTTGTGCCCTGTCTCCTGCGGAGCCGCTATTCCCCATGGTCCTTTCAGGAACCCCAGCATCCACTAGGACGATAGAGAAACTATAATGATAGATATTTGTTTGCTCAGACTAGCACAGGAGTGCTTGATCACACACCACAAAGCTGTATAAGTGCAAAAAAGATACTGGCAACAAGAAAACAAGATAAAAATACTGAAAAGTCAATTATTAACTGAGGAGAGAACATGTAAACTCCACGGGGCAGGTGCACATCAAAAAATTGAGTAACGATAGGAAATCACGACAGCACTCAAAGCCTATGTATATAAAGCAAAAAATGGTGGTGCAAGGCAGCAATAAATATAAAACACTCACTTCTCCAGCGATGCAGAAAAAGTAGACAAGCCAGCACTCACGTGTAGATGAAAGAAAAGCAGGATTTATTCCTTAACCAAACGGCATGGTGAAGTACAGCAAATCTAGAGACTCGATCCTGACAGGTCCCCACTTCACTAGCAGTGACACCTTTCCTTTCACCCTCGCTTTCAATATCCACCATGCAGACCCTCTCTTGCTCACTATGTGCAGCTTATTGTCCATCTTTGGTGTTGTATTTAGCAGTATCGGATTCCAGCTGCCTATATGGGATTCCCCAGTAGACAACATATGTTGGTCTAGTGATATTTACAGCCATACCACACTGGCAAACGTCCAATTCCGGCTGATCTTGGAAACTAAGCAGTGTTGGGCCGTCAGTACCAGTATCGGTGACGATCTGTGAATACTGGGTGCTGTACATCACTCAATACCACAAGGCAGCGGACATTGTGCATTCTGTGGGTTTTCTCCCCAATAGGGCAGTTTGGATTCTTTTTGCACATATATTCTTATTTATATTGATTGCCGTAACAAGTGGGCATTGCTTTGCAGTAGGGTGTTTTGAGGGTTGTCCTTGTGTCACCTGCTATTATTTCTATTAGACCTGTCATTCCTTCCTGCTTTTTGCACCCTGCGCTTTCTAGCCAGCACTTTCAGGGAACCCTGTTCTGCTGAGCTTCAGCACTATTCCTTTTACTTTTTTAAACACATCACTTCATTTCATTCACCTCTGTTTTGATATACAGCGTTCTTGCAATTCCCCTCACTATCAGCATGCCATTTACTAGTCAGGCTGCTGAGACCACTCGCCGCACGTTTTGCCGCGCTCCGGAGCAGTTGCTATGCATGACACCGGGTTTGTTTAGCTTAGTTACCAGTGTCATAGAGTGGGAGGAGACAGCAGGGGATGCATTAGACATGCCCGGACTTGTCTCAGCCCACGTCCTGATGCTGCTGGGTTGATTGTGGAGCCATTTGAGGCTTATATTTCGTGTTCTGACAACAGTGCGGTTAGCCCCTGAGGAAGACTAGTCGGTTGAAACAGCTGTCGGGCTGTGTTTGCTGTACTTCACCATGCCGTTTGGTTAAGGAATAAATCCTGCTTTTCTTTCAACTACACGTGAGTGCTGGCTTGTTTACTTTTTCTGCATCGCTGGAGAAGTGAGTGTTTTATATTTATTGCTGCCTTGCACCACCATTTTTTGCTTTATATACATAGGCTTTGAGTGCTGTCGTGATATCCTATATATTATATATATATATATACACACACACACACACATACATATATACATAGACACACATACCTACCTATACATACATACATACATATACACACACTAAAAAAAGAGAAAGGATAGCTGGAATCTGCCGATTTGGGTAACTTATCTACTTGTCCTCTTTAGAAGGTTTGGTAACTCTCCCCCTTAGAACATTACTATACTGAATTTCTTCTGATTTCCTCCAAAATATCTTACATTTTGAAGTGGGCGGCTATTGAACAGCCTGTAGGCCAGTGGTGCTCAAACTTGGTCTTCAAGGCATCCTGACAGTCCAGGTTTTAAAGATATCCATGCTTGTGCACAGATGTTATAATCAAACTGACTAAGTTACTAATTAAATCATCTGTGCTTAAAACATGGATATCATTAAAACCTGGACTGTTAAGGCAACTTGAAGACCGAGTCTGAGGTCCACTGCTGTCGGCAATCAGCTCATCAGAAAACTCACAAGAGCGGAATAGGAGTGTTGATCCTGTGGCAGGCAGTTACCGGTCCACTTATTCTGTGTTTCCTAAACTTTCTTCAATCACGATCCCCTAGAGCAGGCACTCCCAACCTCGGGCCTCAAGGCACACTAACAGTGCAGATTTTACCAACATCCAGGCTCCAGCACAGATGGTTAAATCAAAATAACTGAGGTACTAATTAAGTCACCTATGCTCAAGCATGGATAGCACTAAAACCTGGACTATTAGTGTGCCTTGAGGGCCGAGGTTGGTAATGACTGGCTTAGAGTATCAGCATCTTTCTTCACAGCACCTCCAGCCCTGAGATGTTCTTACGTTCAGTTATGTGGTGGTGGGACAGCACTGGGTTTACCTATCACATATACCATAAATGATTAAATACTGGATCACCAACCCCTGAAGGTACCCCACGGCACCCAATTTGTGAACCACTATCTTATATGATTGAGTCAGTGAGGATGGTGTTGCATGTGTCAGGGGCCTGCAGTGTCATGTTTCCAGGAGAAGAAGGTTATAGAAAGATCTTAAAGCAGGATTCCGTAACAACACTGTTTCACACAACTATAATTATAAATAGCTCACCGAGCATTGGATATCTAACTAAAGTAGGTTACTCAACTGGTTCAGACCACAAAGCTGCGGAGGGAAAAGAGGGGAGTGCAAATATCACATCCCATAAAACACAACTGCCTACATAACAGGTATATTGACAAACACCAGACCCATACACACATAGTGGCAGTCGTTTACTACCTTTGCATTTAGATGCTAAATTTGAACTAAACAAGAACAATCCATGAAACAGCTCTTCTACTTAAGCTAGACAAACTCAGGTCAGTGGCTGATTGGTTGCTTAATTCAAAGTTCAGTAGAAGAAGGAAAAAAAAAAAAACTCTACAATGAGCAAACTCCAGCACCAGACTCCAGACATTGCCGACGCTCTTTACCTTGACTTTTGAATGAAGCAAATAGGTTGCTCTTTTAAATAGAAAAATAAAATGCATAAATATACGTGTCCAACAGACATCAACTTAATAGGCTGTTAATCCAGTTCTAGTGATCACCTCTAGTCAGCATACAATCTATGCATGATGAATACATGAAATTCCAAATACGACTTTGCATGCATTAGCTCAATATAAATATATATATAGCTTAATATAATAGCCTCCGAGTTCCGGAGATGCAGGACTTTTGTGGGAGTCCGCCCATTTTTTAAAGCAGCAATCATTTACAAGGGAAAGCCAACCTGACTGTGGTTTTAAAAAAATGGGCAGACTCACACAAATGTGCCGCATCTCCGGAACTCGGAGGCTATTACATTTAGCTGACAGCCGTCACTAACCTTTTGTCATAGGAGTGAGAGCTTGAGTATGCATCTCGTGAGCGAGACCTTGATCTTCTTCCCGATTTCTTTCGACTGCGTGTTCTGCCCTCAGATGAGCTACTGGAGGAAGACCGCCGGCGATGTTTCTTCTTTTTGCGTGCCTTGGCTTCCACCTCAGAGTCTGAAGAGCGACGACCCATTATTTCACTTTACTAAAAAGAAGAGGAAAGTCCTGAGGTTTATATTTATTAATGAAGGTATACAAAGTTTATAGCTTAAATAACATATTAAAGCAGGGCTGCCCAAACCGGTCCTCGAGATCTACCAACAGTTCATGTTTTCCAGGCCTCCTGGAGACCTGTAGAATTGTCAGTTAGGAATGAATGCAGCACATCTTAATTAGTAATTACAGATGTAATCAGCGCTCTACCTGTATGGATATTATGAGGGTGGCAGCAATACGTGATTGGGGCTAAACCCAAAATCCCAAGAAAGTTAATGGCGTTTCTCAAATTTTCACAACTGCGCCTATGTAAAGATGTTATGGGTGTTGTGTAAATAAGAAAAGAGAAAAAATAAAAAGAAGAATGAAAAAAATATATATAAAAAAATTTAGTCTCTATTGTTTGAGATGAATTGTTGTCAGTCAAAAAAGAAAATTTTTGTATTGCTTATACGGTGAGAATAGAGTGTGGCGTCCCACCTCTTTCACACCTTAGGTGTAGTCCTGTACTCACTTGAGTATACAGTGAATTTGGAGGTTCTGAACTGATACAGGAGTTTGCGGAGTGAAGAGTCCTTTGCTGATGTTATAAGTGAACCTTTTATCAGAGGCTGGTGATGATCTTGAATGCGGTTACTTTAATATGGGGTACCCCAAGTGGATAGCGGAGGGACAAGGTGAATAGGAGACAGGGTGACTGGAAAACTCCGGACTCCCCGCTTGTCACCTCTGTCACGGATGGCGGAAGGCGCCCGCGTCCACGGGCGATCACCGCCTGCCGAGACCGGAGGATGCGGTCACGTCTCTGGGGGGAAGGTACCACAGGCTTCGGGACCCACAAAGGGACTGTCCGCCGTGAACCCTCCCTCCTACGGAGTGTGTTACCTTGTTTCCTATGCTTGATCCCGTCGACCGCTTCCACGTCTCTGCTCGGTCTTCTCTGCGCCTGGCGATCGATGTTCCGCTTGTCTGGTCTTTTTCCCCTCTCGGCCGCGCGGTTTAAACTTCCTCCGCGAATCGACCCGTCTGGGTCTTCCTCAGGGAGTCTGTGAGGAAGACCCAGACGGGTCGATACGCATTGGAGAGGAGAGAGACATTCACATAGACAACAGTGGCTTTACAAAAACAGATCCAGATTAAACACCCATACGATACAAGAAACATTGCGGAGGAAGTTTAAACCACGCGGCCGAGAGGGGAAAAAGACCAGACAAGCGGAACATCGATCGCCAGGCGCAGAGAAGACCGAGCAGAGACGTGGAAGCGGTCGACGGGATCAAGCATAGGAAACAAGGTAACACACTCCGTAGGAGGGAGGGTTCACGGCGGACAGTCCCTTTGTGGGTCCCGAAGCCTGTGGTACCTTCCCCCCAGAGACGTGACCGCATCCCCCGGTCTCGGCAGGCGGTGATCGCCCGTGGACGCGGGCGCCTTCCGCCATCCGTGACAGAGGTGACAAGCGGGGAGTCCGGAGTTTTCCAGTCACCCTGTCTCCTATTCACCTTGTCCCTCCGCTATCCACTTGGGGTACCCCATATTAAAGTAACCGCATTCAAGATCATCACCAGCCTCTGATAAAAGGTTCACTTATAACATCAGCAAAGGACTCTTCACTCCGCAAACTCCTGTATCAGTTCAGAACCTCCAAATTCACTGTATACTCAAGTGAGTACAGGACTACACCTAAGGTGTGAAAGAGGTGGGACGCCACACTCTATTCTCACAGTATAAGCAATAAAAAAAATTCTTTTTTGACTGGCAACAATTCATCTCAAACAATAGAGACTAATTTTTTTATATATATTTTTTTTCATTCTTCTTTTTATTTTTTCTCTTTTCTTATTTATATATAATTTTTATCCAAAAATTATTATTATTTTTTTCTTTTCTTGTTCACCCATTTTTTCATTTGGTCATTAGGGTTTTTTTGCAAATTATGAATTTATCTTATGATAGTTTATTAAACACTATTATTTAGATTGCTGTTCTCCACTTCTGTTTTTTTCACACAACACCCATAACATCTTTACATAGGCGCAGTTGTGAAAATTTGAGAAACGACATCTTAATTAGTAATGACTACACCTGTGCACTAGCTAGGTGGTCTGGAAAATGTGAACTGTTGGTAGATCTCGAGGACTGGTTTGGCCAGCCCTGTATTAAAGTTTTAAAACTTGTCCATCTGGAAGCAAAAATCCAACAGGGAGATGCCTGCTCAAAAAAAGGAGATTTATAGTAGACTTACCATGGTTAAATCTTTCTGCGAGGTACACTGGATTCCACAGGGAATAACATTGGGGTGTAGAGTTGGTTCTTGATCCGAGGCACCAACAGGCTGTACCCCATCCAGGAACTGGAGCTCAGTTTCGTTAACCAGTCCAATGCAGTAGCAGGTAAAATAGAGGTCAACCACATAGAACCACATTCTCACGACAAGAGAAGGTACCAGCGGCTAATGCCATACAAACCCAAAGTAACTAAGTGTGTCAGGGTGGGCGCCCTGTGGAATCCAGTGTACCTCACAGAAAGAGATTTAACCATAATAAGTCAACTATAAATCACCTTTTATGCAGCGGGGTACACTGGGATTCCACAGAGAATAACATCGGGGATGTCCTAAAGCAGTTCCTCATGGGAAGGGACGCACTGTAGCGGGCACAAGAACCCGGCGTCCAAAGGAAGCATCCTGGGAGGCGGAAGTATCAAAGGCATAGAACCTGATGAACGTGTTCACTGAGGACCATGTAATCGCCTTGCACAATTGTTCTGCGGACGCGCCACAGAGGCCCGCCCAAGAAGGTCCTACAGACCGAGTAGAATGGGCTTTGATAGTAGCAGGAGCTGGGAGCCTAGCCTGCACATAGGCTTGTGCAGTCACCATTCTAATCCATCTGGCCAAGGTCTGCTTATTCGCAGGCCAGCCACGTTTGTGAAAACCTAAAAGCACAAAAAGAGAATCAGACCCCTGATGGAGGCAATCCTCTCCACATAGACACGGAGAGCCCGTACAACATCCATAGATTTTTCTTTGTAGGGCAGACCAGAAGAGGTGAAGGCCGGAACCACAATCTCCTTGTTAAGGTGAAAAGACACCACCTTAGGCAAATAACCAGGGCGAGTTCGAAGAACAGCCCGGTCACGGTGAACAATCAGAAAGGGTGGACGACAGGACAAAGCGCCTAAGTCCAACACCCTCCTAGCAGAGGCAATAGCCAACAGAAAAACAACCTTAAGCGTAAGGCATTTAAGGTCCACAGACTCAAAAGGTTCAAATGGAGACTCTTGCAGGACAGATCCCATGGAGCCACAGGAGGGACATAAGGAGGCTGAATCCGTAGAACACCCTGAGTGAAAGTGTGAACGTCAGGAAGAGACGCAATTTTCCTCTGAAACCACACAGACAAGGCAGATATATAAACCTTGAGAGAGGCCAGAAGAAGGCCCAAGTCTAGGCCTTGCTGGAGAAAAGCCAAAAGTCTTGAAATTTTGAAAAGTATACGCATCATAATTCTTAGCAGTACACCAAGTGAAGTAAGAATTCCAGACCCTGTAATAAATCCGAGCCAAAGCTGGTTTACGGGCCTTCAACATAGTTTGAATGACCGCCTCAGAGAATCCTTTTGCTCTCAGGAATGATGCTTCAAGAACCACGCCGTCAAAGCCAGTCTGGCCATGTCCTGGTAGACACAAGGGCCCTGAACGAGGAGGTCTGGGCGTTGAGGAAGTAGGAGAGGACGCTCTGTCGAGAGACCCCGCAGGACTGAGAACCAATGCCGTTCCTGGCCACGCTGGAGCGACTAGAAGTAGTACTCCTTCTTGCTTGAACTTCCGTATTACCCTGGGTAGGAGTGACACTGGAGGGAACACATATGGCAGCCGAAAGTTCCATGGAATTGCTAGTGCGTCCACGAACATTGCTTGAGGATCCCTTGTCCCTGCTCTGAAGACCAGAACCTTGTGATTGTGTTGAGACACCATCAGGTCTACATCTGGTAGGCCCCACTTGTCCACTAGGAGTTGAAAGACTTCGGGATGAAGACTCCACTCTCCGGTGTGTATGACCTGATGACTGAGGAAGTCTGCTTCCCAGTAGAGGACTCCCGGAATGAACACTGCCGATATGGCTGGCAGATGGCGTTATGCCCATTGGAGAATTTTTGACACTTCCATCAGTGCCATGCAACGTCGAGTGCCGCCTTGATGATTTATGTATGCCACTGTGATGGCGTTATCTGATTGTACTTTTGAACAGGCCTGTTCTGTACCAGAGGCAGGGCCAGTGTCAACGCATTGAACACTACACGCAATTCCAGAATGTTTATCGGGAGGAGAGATTCCTCCTTGGTCCACCGACCCAGGAGAGAGTGTTGCTCCAACACCGTGCCCCAACCCCACAGACTGGCGTCCGTTGTTAGGACGACCCAGTTGGAGATCCAGAAGGGACGGACCCTGCTCAACTGTTGGTCCTGTAGCCACCAGCTCAGTGACAGACGAATCTCCGGAGTCAAGGAGATCATTTGAGACCTGATCCGGTGAGGCAGGCCGTTCCACTTGTAAAGGATTAATCATTGCAGAGGGCGGGAATGAAATTGAGTGAACACCATGAGGCCTAGTACTTGCATCACCGAGTGTATTGACAGTCTCTGGCGAGAGAGGAAGTATCTGATCTTGTCCTGAAGTTTCAGGACTTTCTCTGGAGACAAGAACAATCGTTGATTGTGTGTTTCCAGCAATGCCCCCAGGTGCACCATGCTCTGAGCAGTAACCAGCGAGGACTTCTTCCAGTTGATGAGCCACCCGTGGGCTTGTAGGAATTGGACCGTCAGTTCCAGATGACTGAGGAGAACCTCTGGGGAGTTTGCCAGGATCAGCAAGTTGTCTAGATACGACATGATCTTGACACCCTGACAGTGGAGAAGAGCAGTCATGACTGCCATGATCTTGGTAAAGATTCGAGGGGCCGTGGTCAGTCCGAAAGGCAAGGCCTGGAATTGATAATGTAGGTTGCCAATAGCAAACCGCAGATATTGCTGATGCGACATGGCAGTAGGTATGTGCAGGTAAGCATCCTGAATGTCCAGGGATACCATATAGTCCTTGAGCTCCATAGCCAATACAATAAAGCTCAGAGTTTCCATATGGAATTTGGATACCCTCACAAATTTGTTCAAAGGTTTTGAGGTTGAGAATAGGCCGGGAGGACCCATTTGGTTTTGGAACTAGAAAGAGGGTTGAATAATAACCCCTGCCTCTTTGAGACAGAGGTACCGGCACAATCACTCCAGTATCTAGGAGAGATTGTACAACCAAGTGTAGAATTAGTGATTTCAGCAGATGCAAAGAGATAACTGTCGAGCAGAACCGTTGAGGGGAGCGCCTCTTGAAAGAGATTGCGTACCCGTGAGAGACAACTTCCCGCACCCAGGCATCCGAAGTGGTCATTAACCAGGCCTGAGCGAACTGCAGAAGTTGGCCTCCCACCCTGGGGTCCACCAGGGGGAGGCCTGCCCCGTCATGCTGCAGGCTTGTTCTGTTTGGAAGCAGGCTGACGGGCGGCCCAAGATTGCTTAGACTTGGTGGTTTTGGAATTACGAGCCTGTCTCGGATACGCCTGACCCTTTGCTTTACGTTCCATGCAAGTTCACACAGGACGGACAGACAGCCTCAGCAGAAGTTATGGGTACCGCTCCTCTGGAATTCTCAGCGTAGTCCAGGGGAGCATGGGAGTGGCCTGCGATCGGGTTGGGGGTGGGGCAGGGCTACACCTCCGCAGCAGGTGTACATAAGGCTCTTTGCTTCTTTGTTTTCTGGCTGCCCGCAGCAGTGCCCTCCTCATCACTGGAGCTGTCTGTCCCAGTTCTCTTCGCGACAGTCCAGGGGCAAATGCAGGATTTATTTATTTTTATTTATTTATTTATTTTTTATTTTTTGGGGGGGGGGGGGTCCAGATATGAGAGAGGGAGAGAGATAGAAAGAGAAGAGTACACATATATGGAAACCTTCAACCCACTGCAAGTGTGTGTGTGTGTGTGTGATACATAAACACAGAGCCAAGGAGACATGGGGGGGGAGGGAGGGAGAGACAGACAGACGTGGGGAGAGAGGGGGACATGGGGGGAGGGAGAAAGAGGGAGGGAGACACAGACATGGAGAGAGAGAGAGAGAGAGAGACAGACAGACAGACATGCGGAGAGACAGTTCTGGAAAGAGAGTAACTTGGGTGGGAGAAAGACAGGGACGAAGAGACACAAACATGGAAAGAGAAATGGACATGGGGAGAGACAGACAGACATGAGGAGGGATAGAGACACACAAGGAAAGAGACAGACACAGGGAGGGTTAAGACATGGAGAAAGACAGACATGGGGATGGAGAGATACAGGGAGAGATACAGTGAGACACACAGACATGGGAAGGGAGCAGAGAGAGAGCGCGAGAGACAGGGAGAGATACAGTGACGTGGAGACAGACACAGGGAGGGAGAGACAGACAGACACAGAGAGAGAGAGAGAGAGAGAGAGAGAGAGAGAGAGAGAGAGAGAGAGAGAGAGAGAGAGAGAGAGAGAGAGAAGGTTACCGTCCCGCTGGTTGCCGCGAGCTGCTGGCGGCGGGTCCTTCTTGACGGATGTGCGGCTGCCAAGGGCCGGGGGCCGAGGGTCTGGAGAGCCGGGCACTGTGGCGGGGATCGCTGCGGTATGGTCCTCTGGTGGTGACACAGTATAGTGTGTCAGAGACAGAAGCTGGCTAAAGCTGTGTGCTAACAGCTAAGTATGTCTTCTTGTGCTGGGGGCAGCCATGTTGGAGACCAGAGTATTACCAATGAAGTTCCCAATATGTGTCCAGCCAATCATGCGTGTTCTCCCCTTACAAAAAGGGGCTGGCTCAGAGGGAGAGTGCCAGTGCTTCAAGTTAACTCCTTGTGAAAGGTTCTCCAGCTCTGTGCTCCCACGTTACTTCTGGTTTCCTGGTCCTGGTTGCTCTTATCCATCGGTTACCTTAACGCTGCTGCACTCCTGCTGTCTAAGTCAGTTGCCACTAGTGGAAGCACTCACGGGGTCCCAGCTTGTAGAGGAGCTCCAGGTGCTAATGGCAGTTCCCACAGACGTCTTCATTTCTTCAAAGTCCAAGTTCTTCAGCCTCGTCTTTCAATCACAAACCACAGTCTTCATTTCTTCAAAGTCCAAGTTCTTCAGCCTCGTCTTTTAATCATAAAACACAGTCTTCAATTCTTCTTTACCGGAGTTCTTCAGCTTTACTCTTCAAGTCATTTAACCATAAACGCTAATTCTTCCAGTTTCTTCAATTTCTCCAATATTCGTGTACAGCCTGATTATTAATTAAAACTACAGTTATCTTCCTACGAAGTCCTCCTTTTCTTTACGCCCTCCGGCCAACGTTAACACTTAGTTTGGCTTCCACCCCATGAGGAGGAATTACATTCAGCCACCTCATTTACGTTCCTCACAAGTAGCTGTCCCTTCAGCCAAAACTCGGTTGTCGGAACCCCAACTTACACCAAGCGTGACAGGGAGAAAGAGACCGAGACAGGGAGAGACAGACACAGGGAGGGAGAGAGAGACTGAGGAAAATGGTATGTCGTTAACCCAGTGGTTCTCAAACTCGGTCCTCAGGACCCCACACAGTTCACATTTTCCATGTCACCCAGCAGCTGCACTGTGTGTCACCAACTGTCACATTTTAAAATTCTACAGGTGACCTGGAAAACATGAACCGTGTGGGGTCCTGAGGACCGAGTATGAGAACCTGTACCCCTATTCCAGGTGCTACAAGTGCAGCGTTTGCACAGAAGCTGTTAATACGTAGAGGTTAGTTACGCCCCGAAACAAAATACATGATGAAACAGCGCTCAACAGAATAATATAATAATATAAAAGAGATGGCATGGTTAATATATTAAAACACTTTTATATGGCAAATATCTCATGTATATCACAGAAATAGTAAAGTGACAATCAGCTTGAAATTACCATTAAAATCACATATGTTTAAAAAGTACATGAAGTAATATGTAACAGTTTACGCCCCTGTTTGAATAATACAGAATACATTTCAGTATACCTGTTCCTAGTATAGTCCCTGGGGGTGATAGGCAGTCTATTGATGAGCACAAAATCAGCAGCATTGAATAGTTACCGCAGCTGATGGTAGGGTCACAATGGACAAGGTCGCATTCTTGCGGCCGGGATCCGGTCGTCGGTATGCTGACTGTCAGGATCCCGGCCGCCAGTCAACCATACCCAATGCATCTGAATGACTACTTGTACCTGGTATAGGATTGTGACCCTACCATCAGCTGCAGTAACTATTCAATGCTGCTGATTTTGTGCTCATCAATAGACTGCCTCCACATAAGTATAATCAGCCAGTACTGCAGCTGCACAATACAGACAGAGCCTGCCCTGCTGCCCTGAAGTCCTCCGTCTCCGGTAAACATCGGGGGGGGGGGGGGGGGTCACAATCTGTAGTCACTAGTGTAAGCTCGGGTGGGGGGGTGGCCATTGTTCACGGCAGTCAGTACGGGAAGGGGGGTGGCTTGGCATCCTGCCAGTACAATACACCCCTGCCGCCGAGCACAGCTTTGCTCTTCCCACTGCCCAATCATTCAGTGACAGGGGCGTGCTCTCATATCTGAAAAGCACGCCCCTTATCAAAGCGGCACTGCTAGAGGTGCCGCTTGCAGGTCTTTTTGTGATGGGCTTTTACTGCCCGATGCCTGGCCCTGCCCCCCGCTTCCGGCCCTTTCACATAGCCAGCGGGAGGCACAGAGTGCGGTGCCTCCAATTCACAAGTAAAACTGTTTTTTTACATAAAAAAAGATGATTAAAATAATATAAAGGCTAAAGCACATACTAATGACATCATATGTGTCATAAGTATCTTCTTTCTATTATTTTAATAATTTATGACAGGGGAGGCACTGCCTCCTCTGACTGCACGTCCCTGATGTACAGCACTGGTAAGTGTGTAGATAAACTTCAGGCATCCCTCCACACACTTATCCGTGGGTTCCTTCAGTGAAGTGACAGTGGTGACAGGCAGTAGAAGACACCACTAGACAGGCGACATGAGAGTCCACCTGCGGTAGAGTTTCCCACTTGTTACTCAACTCCGTAGGGATAGGATAACGAGCCAACATCCTTTTAGACAGGGAAAATGTCTTTCCTGGAGAAGACCACACTATTTTAGCAACCTTCTGACATTTAAATTTATCAGGTTTCTTGGACGTACTAGGAGGTTCAATCTCATCATCTGGCGGATCAGCTTGATAGCCTCCACTAGTTCAGGAACATCAACCTGAGTTGTAGATTCCTCATCAGAAACAACTGTATCCATATCAGAGAATCAGTATAATCCCCATCCTCATCGGAGGAATCATCCGAAATATTAGTGGATTGTGAGAAAGAAATGGCCCGCTTAGAGGACCCTTTGATCCCAGTAGGGCGAGGGTTAGGTTTGTGTTTGACCAAGGACTGACTTAATTGCTGTAATTGGGTTGACAGAATATCCGCCCATGGCGGATTAACTACAGGGACAATATGTGGCTGTAATGGCACAGGAGGTCCCACAGGGGACGTAAGTCGTGTTACAAGCGTAGTCAGCATATTTGAAAAAGGAGAGAGAGAGAGAGAGAGAGAGAGAGAGAGAGAGAGAGAGAGAGAGAGAGAGAGAGAGAGAGAGAGAGAGAGAGAGAGAGAGAGAGAGAGAGAGAGAAAGCAGCTCCAGGGCGGGAACGCCAGCTGTAGATGGCGCCTGGAGCTGGGGGGGGGGCTACAGGTCAGCGCCTTATCCCCTCTGCTGGACTTAACCACCGGGTACTATGGAGCCTATAACAAACAAATTATTGTAAATCTGACCTGTGCTCCCTGCCCTGGTGGATATAGTGGGGTCCCTGTACGGCCACAGTGCCACAGTGTTGACGCCAGCGGCGCGGTCCGTCTCCTGGGACGCGACCAGATCGCAATTTATCAGTGGGTCCCTCTTACCTCCTCCCTGAAGTGCGGCCACGTGATCCAGGAGAGCAGCAGCGGTGATGTGTGCCTGATGACCGTAGCGCCTCTGCTGTAAGTACCCGGGAACCAGGCCGTGGGAGTATACAGCGCCGCTGAGTGAGGTGATGGAGCCGCAGCACAGAATGTCAACATGACATACACTGCAACTAGTGCTTGTGCTGCGGCCCTTGAAGTCTTCTATAAAAGCTCTTTTCAGGGCTGCCTAGCGCAGCCCACCCTGTTAGTGACCTGCACTGCAGGCACCAACTTACAAACTGAGCTCCATTGCCTGGAGGCGGGGCTATAGAGGAGGCAATGATGTGCATCCTGGGAACAGTCAAAGCTTTAGCCTGTTGGTGCCTCGGATCAAAATCCAACTCTACACCCCAATGTTATTCCCTGTGGAATCCCAGTGTACCCCGCTGCAAAAATAAGAGGCATATAATATATGGTTAATGATATGGATGCATCTGCTACCCAGGTAGATACAATTTTGGGCCAGTCCCCCTGCAGCTGAACAGTTTACGGCTACGACTAGCTTCCATCATGCTTCCCTCTCACTCCAATTGTGTTTTATTAATATACTGAGCTTCAAGCCATAATTATATTATTTTATACCATTCCTACCACTTAGTTATTAGTTAATGGAACTGAGGGAAAAGGCCTTCTACTGACCAGGGGAACAGAATAGGGTTGTCCCCTTTCACCTTTGCTCTTCAATTTGGCTCTGGATCCCATTCTCAGAATCTTACAAAATTGGTCACTGTTTAAGGGCATCAGTTTTAAAATGGAGTTTGTGAAGATACCAGTCTTCGCACATAATGATATCTTATTTGTATCGGGCCTGAGGAGGACCCTTGGACCACCGATGACACGTATTAAAGAAAATGGGGGGTCATTCCGAGTTGATCGCTAGCTGCCGTTGTTCGCAGCGCAGCGATCAGCCTAAAAATCTGCATTTCTGCGCATGCACCGCAATGCGCACGCGCGACGTACGGGTACAAAGGCATTTGTTGTTTTGCACAGGTTCTAGCGAAGTTTTCAGTCGCACTGACTGCCGCAAGACGATTGACAGGAAGGGGGCGTTTCTGGGTGTCAACTGACCGTTTTCAGGGAGTGTTTGCAAAAACGCAGGCGTGTCTGAAAAAACGCAGGCATGTCTGAAAAAACACAGGCGTGGCTGGGCGTTTGCTGGGCGGGTGTATGACGTCAAATTCGGACACGAATAGGCTGAAGTGATTGCAAGCGCTGAGTAGGTTCAGAGCTACTCAGAAACTGCACAAACTGTTTTTGCAGAGCTCGGCTGCACATGTGTTCGCACTTCTGCTAAGCTAAAATACACTCCCCAGTCGGCGGCTGCATAGCGTTTGCACGGCTGCTAAAACTAGCAAGCGAGCGATCAACTCGGAATGACCCCCTTGGATCGGTGCCAGGTTTTAAGGTTTATTTTGTGATGTCTACGGCGCCTTATTTGAGACAGGGTTATGCACGTCCCACATGGTTTAAGGAGACTCTCATTGGATGGACAACTAAATCAATCACATATTTAATGATGCAACTTCCCAAAAATCTAAACAATCTCTAACTTCAAATTGAACAGTATTGTGCGTAGTATTAAAGAGGATGCAGAAACATAGCGGCATCTTAACCTCTCGTACTTAGGGGGTCATTCCGAGTTGATCGTAGCTGTGCTAAATTTAGCACAGCTACGATCAGGCACTCAGACATACGGGGGGACGCCCCGCATGCCAGTGTGCCCCCCCCAGAAATGCAAAAGCATCGCACAGCGGCGATGCTTTTGCATTTGAGGAGTAACTCCAGGCCAGCGCAGCTCCTGCGGCTGGCCGGGAGAACCTCTTTGCTGCCCTTTAGGCCAAGCAAACATAGCAAACAAGCAAACATAGTGAAGACGGTCGTATTCCCAAGAATCCTTTACCCTCTCCAGTCTCTGTCTATTTTATTGTCTAGACGAGATACTATGCGCACTTTTATTTGGAATGGTAAGAGGGCTAGGAATGACCTTGTAAAGCTTCAGCAGAGTAGATCCAACGGTGGTATTAATTTACCTAATGTTAGTGCTTACAGCCATGCTGCCCATTTGCGCTATTTTAGAGACTGGCTCAATTGCAATATATACGTTATGGTAGGAGAAATACCGTTATCAACGGTAAGTTCTTAAGTCCACAGGATAACAATGTGATGTGATGAAGCGACAGCGGATTTGTACCAATCGGTCAAAGCTTTTCCGGCCTCCCAGCATGCAATGGGCCAGTCCATATACCCCCGCCTCTTTGCTCAGGCAAATCAGTTATATTCCAAAGATCAAGGCGAGAAGAACACACATGCACACCCATCCGTACAAGAAGGAAGAGGTTAGTAAGTAAAAGGATCCTCAAATCAGGTGGGTAAGGGTGGGATCCCTGTGGACTTAGGAGAAATACCGTTATCAACGGTAAGTTCTTACCATAACGTATATTTCTCCGGCAGGGTCCACAGGAATTCCACAGGATAACAATGGGATTTCCCAAAGCAATTTAGTGGTGGGGACACTCCTGATTGGACAGGAGAATCCTTCGCCCGAAATCAGCGTCATGAGAGGCAAAGGTATCCAAGGCATAATGTCTAATGAATGTGTTAATGGAAGACCATGTGGCTGCCTTACATATCTGTTCTGCTGAAGCACCACGTTGTGCTGCCCAAGATGGACCTACTTTACGAGTAGAGTGAGCAGAGACATTAGCCGGAAACAAGACACCAGCCTGAGAATATGCTTCTGAAATCGCCATCCGAAGCCATCTTGCCAGCGTCTGCTTATAAGCAGGCCATCCTCCGTAGAGAATGAAGAGAGAATCTGTCTTTCTGATGGCACTGGTACAATCCACGTAGATCCTTAATGCACGGACCACGTCCAGCGATGCATCTCCCACAGAAAGGCCCGGTACCTGGAAAGCCGGGATTACAATTTCTTCATTAAGGTGGAATTTAGACACCACCTTCGGAAGATACCCAGATCTAGTTCTGAGAACTGCTTTATCTGTATAAAAAATCAGAAAAGAATGACATGATAATGCCCCTAAATCTGATACTCTTCTAGCTAACGCCATAGCCAGCAGAAAGAGAACTTTAGCTGTCAACCATTTAAGATCCACTTTATTAAGTGGTTCAATCGGGGGCAACTTGAAGGGCTTTCAGGACTACATTTAAGTCCCAAGGCACTGTAGGAGGAACAAAAGGAGGTTGAATGCGTAGCATTCCCTGGAAAAAAGTACGCACATCCTGTAAATTGGCAATTTTCTTTTGGAACCATACAGTCAATGCTGATACTTGCACTCTCAAGGAAGCCACCTACAAACCTTTACCCATTCCTGCCTGAAGGAAAGCGAAGACCCTGGAAACTCTGAAAGATTTAGGGTCCATTTTCCGTTCACTGCACCAATGAATATAGGTTTGCCATATTCGGTGATAAATGCGAGCTGAGGAAGGTTTCCTTGCTCTGAGCATAGTTTGAATTACCTGATGTGAGAATCCTCTTGACATCAAGATAGAGGTTTCAAAAGCCACGCCGTCAAAGACAGTCAATCCAGATGTCTGTGATAACAAGGACCCTGCATCAGTAGATCTGGACGTTGAGGGAGCAGACGTGGTGCATCCATCGACATCCTCTGCAGATCTGTTTACCAACGTCTTCTGGGCCAAGCCGGAGCTATTAGTACCACGGCACCAATTCCTTGCTTTATCTTTCTCACCACCCTGGGTAATACATAGGGTGATTGGAGGAAACACATAAGTCAGATGAAAATATCATCTCACCGACAGGGCATCCACAAAGATCGCTCTGGAATCCTTTGTTCTTGACCCGTATGTGAGCACTTTGTTGTTCAGACGGGACGCAATGAGATCTATCTCTGGCAACCCCCACTTGTCTAGAAGACCTCCGGGTGAAGGGCGTGTCAACTGAGAAAGTCCGCTTCCCAGTTTAGGAGTCCCGAAACGAACACTGTGGACAAGGCTGGATGATGAAGTTCTGCCCACTTTAGTATGTGACTTACGTCCTTCATCGCTTTTCGGCTTCGAGTTCCTCCTTGATGGTTGAGGTACGCTACTGCCGTCGCATTGTCTGAGTGGATCTGGACTGGTTTTCCCCGAAGAATGTCCTTTGCCTGAATCAGTGACATGTATATAGCCCGAAGTTCCAATATGTTTATTGGCAGGCAACTTTCTTCCTTGTTCCATTGCCCCTGAAAGCACAACCTTCCTGACACTACTCCCCAGCCCTGGAGACTGGCATCTGTCATCAGAATTTCCCAATCTGATATCCAAAAGGATGACCTTATTACTTCTATAGTAAGAAACATGGGCCCTCATTCCGAGTTGTTCGCTCGCTAGCTGCTTTTAGCATAGCAGAATTGCGAACGAAAGATTAGCAGAATTGCAAATAGAAATTTCTTAGCAGTTTCTGAGTAACTCGAGACTTACTCAGCCATTGCGATCAGTTCAGTCAGTTTCGTTCCTGGTTTGACGTCACAAACACACCCAGCGTTCGCCCAGACACTCCCCCGTTTCTTCAGACACTCCCACGTTTTTCGCAGAAACGCCAGCGTTTTTTCGCACACTCCCAGAAAACTGCCAATTTCCGCCCAGAAACACCCACTTCCTGTCAATCACAGTACGATCACCAGAACGATGAAAAATCCTTGTTATGCCGTGAATAAAATACCTAACTTTTGTGTAAAATAACTAACCACATGCGCTCTGCGAACCCTGCGCATGCGCAGTAAGCGACTAATCGCAATATAGGGAAAATCGGCAATGAGCGAACAACTCGGAATGAGGGCCATAGTCTGTGTTTTTATCGTCTGATGCAACCCATTCCATTTGGCAAGAATCAGACGCTGCAGAGGTCTTGAGTGGAATTGTGCATACTCCTCCATGTCGAATGTTGACACCATCAAACCCATCACGCACTTTGCTGCATGAATGGATACCTTTTGACTGTGTAACAAGTCCTGAATCCTTGACTGGACCTTGGATATCTTGTTCAGGGGTAAAATTATTCTCTGAAGACTTGAATCCAGTACAGCCCCCAAGTGAGTCATCCGTTGTGACGGAACCAGAGACGATTTTGCCCAATTTATGAGCCACCCGTGGTTCTGCAGACACGTTATTGTCTGTTGCAGATGACATAAGAGCAATTCCTGCGTCTGTGCCAGGATTAAAAGATCGTCGAGGTATGGAAATATTCTTATCCCCTGCTGGCGGAGATAAATTGCCATTACCACCATAATCTTGGTAAATACTCTGGTTGCTGTGGCTAACCCAAAAGATAGGGCCTGGAACTGAAAATGCTGTTGGAGGATAGCGAACCTGAGATAGCACTGATGAGACAGTGCTATAGGAACATGTAGGTAAGCATCCTGTATATCCAGGGATACCATATAATCCCCTGGCTCCATGGACAAAATGATACGTAACGTCTTCATGTGAAATCGAGGTACCCAAATGTATTTGTTCAGTACTTTGAGATTGAGAATGGGCCGAAATGACCAATTTGGCTTCTGAACTAAAAACAGGTTGGAGTAAAAACCCTGTCCTCGTTGTGCAGGAGGAACTGGAATGACTGCTCCTGAATGAAGCAATTTCTGAACTGCTTCTAGCAAAGCCCTGCTTCTGACTCCAGAATATCTGTCAATTCTTTACCAAAAAGAAAATCTCCAGAAAAGGGCAAAGATTCCAAAACCTTCTTAGATTCTGAATCAGTTTTCCACGTACGTAGCCAAACTGCTCTGCGAGCAGCTATTGTTGAAGCTGATGTCCTGGCAATAGTATCCATATCCAATGCTGCTTCTTCCAGGAACATTGCAGCCTGTTTTATAGGAGCTATATGGGATTTTTGCTCTCTAGAAGCTATAGAAAAATCCCCCTCCAATACATCAGCCCAGGCAGCGACTGCCTTTGCCATCCAAGCTGAAGCCATGGCTGGCCTTATGACTGCCCCAGACAGGGAAAAAACTGTTTTTAGAAAACCATCCACTCTCCTATCCGTGACATCATTTAATGATGTTGAAGGTAAAGGTAATGTACATTTTCGCACTAATCGAATTACATGCGTATCTACTTTAGGAGCCACCTCCCTTTTTAAACAATCCCCAGCTGGAAGAGGATAATTGGAATTCCATTTCTTAGGAATTCTAAACTTCTTGGGCATAGCCCAAGCCTCTTCCATAATTTCCGTCAACTGATCTGACCCTGGAAACTCAGTCTTAACTGTTTTGGGACGTTTAAAACACAGGTGCCTTGGTTTTTAACACAGGATCTGCTGAATCCTCTAAGGATAGAATGGCTTTCATTGCTTTAATTAACTCAGCTATAGCCACTGAGCTGAGACCTTCCTCCTCCTCTTCGTATGCCGAAGTAGAATTAATTGAGCTTTCATCTTCCGATGAATCCTCATCTGAATCATGTGTAGCCTGTGAGGGTGAAAATTTACTTACCACCGGCTTATCAGCTTGTTTCTTTTGAGAAGCTGCTGCTGGAAGGGATACATCATAAGTGGGGAGCTGCATGTAAGGGTTAATAGTGTAACCTATCCCTGGTACAGGAGTTGGAATTATTATCCGTTCAGCTATACTGGATAAAGTCTGTGCAAACATAGCCCAAACTGGATCCATCTGTACATGAATCTGCCTTGTATTTTTCATTAATCCCTGGTGAAAGCTAAAACAATTTGCACACAAACCATCCTGAACCAGATCCTGAGAGGATAACACAGCTTTGCAAGACAAACTTGATATGAGTGTTGGTGTTGCTGTGAGTGTACCTTCCTCAACTTTGCCGCTCTTAGACATGATAAATAATCAACACTTCCACAGTGTATTACACAATTTGTGACTGTAATCACTTTAAATTTCTTAAAGTGATATACAATCCGACCCTACCCATGCACCAGCATTGAGAATCGGAATAAACAAACTGACAGAAATATAGTAAAGTCAGCAATTACACTAGCAGTCAGTCACATGTTATACATTAGTATAATAAGCAATATGAGCACATCATCTACATTTTAAGTATGTAGGAGAACATATTACTGCATCATGTTTAAACAGATCTAACGTATTCAGACGCAAATGTGAAAGAAACAACGGTAAATGTATACAGACTCATATGCAATAAGCACTTATCTAACTATTTGTACTCAAAGGGTAGATAGAGATTTAGTGCTGTATAACCTGTACTCAGCACAGTGGGATACAGGAAGAATAACCTCGCTTCCAGGACCGATCAAAACGTTAGCGAATGCTGAGTGGATCCAGACGCTACTAGTGTACACTGCCGCTCCATGAACCTATAGTGAACACAGACGCTCAGTGAACACGGACGCACCAGTCACACAGCCGCCTATGCTGCGACTGGGTCCCCTTCGTGTACAGCGTCTGAGATGGAAGCGGGAAACAGGTCATGGCGGGAGACTCGGAGGAAACTGGTCATTAACCGGGGAGAGCGTCTGACTCCCCTCTGCTGACATCAACCCTAGGGATCGCGGCCTCATACTATTCCTAGAGCCTCTGATCCCTAAGGCCTAGCGCTGGTGGCAGCCGCGTCAGCGACTGTTTGGTGGTCTCCTCCCAAAACAGTGCAGCTGTGTCCGTATTCCCCTTCTCAGCGGAACCGAAGCCTTACCTACTCCCCGTGCTCCGGCCACAGCCTGGTAACGTCTGCTGGATCTGCTAGTATATCCGACACACACAGACGCCCACCGAAACAGCACTATACTCGTGGGTAAGCGTTGTCGTGACCCGGCGGAGAGTTGTTGGAGCAACTCTTTCTAAGGTACGTATAAGACGCTGTTTAGAAAGATCACTCAGAAAAATAGTAAGACTATAAAAATAAAATAAGAAAGCTTAGGACTGCTAAAAACCAGCAGCCCTCTGACCATGGTCCGGCTCCTGCCGCACCAAACTAAAAACTGATCTGCCTGAGCAAGGAGGCGGGGATATATGGACGGGCCCGTTGCATGCAGGGAGGCCGAAAAAGCTTTGACCGATTGGTGCAAATCCGCTGTCGCTTCATCATATCCCATTGTTATCCCGCGGATAACCTGTGGACCCTGCCGGAGAAAGTATGTCTTCTAATACTATCCTGGAGGTTGCTTTCTTCAATGGCATTGGATTAACCACATTTCTGCATTTACATGATGCTGAGGTACCTATATCAGTTCAAGCTAACCCATTATTAATGTGTATCTATACGGTATTCTACGCAACAGCATTCCTTGAAACCATATGTGTCCATATTTCTCCTTTTAATACATAGGGGGATATCCTATTAATGCACTGTTTATGGGTGTGTCCAGTGATAGAGATTTTGGACTCGGGTATGGGGTTAAGTTAACCATCATGTAGTAAATTGTCTACCCTTAACTTCCAAATGTGCAATATGTGGTATACTAGCCAAAGGCATTTGAGTAGCACAGGGGTCCAGAAACTGTTATTAGCCATATCAGCTTTTGGGAAAAAATGTATCCTTCAAGCCCCTCCATTCTCACTTTGTTTGGGGGGGGGGGGGGGGGGGGGGGCTTGTTTATGTTATTAGAGTGGAGTGGTTAGAGGCCTCGCTACAAAAAGGACGGGTTTACTGAATGATTTTTTTAAAGCATGGGAAAGTTACATAGATACCCTCTCCTAGTCACTAAGGAGAAGGTTTGGAAGTGTTTTAGAAATACACGGTCGAGTCACATTATTATGATCACCTCCTACATTTGATGTCGGCAGTGTGTAGCCCATGAAGTACCTCATGTGTCATGCGCTGGTTTGGTGGGTATATAAGGTGTGCGATAGGCCGTCTGCACACATATCATTCATTGCTGTCATGGGTAAAAGAGGCGATTTATCAGAGTTGAAAAAAGTGATTATTATCGGCTTTCGGGCCAAGGGTGCCAATATTTCTGAAACAGCGCAGCTTGTGAACTGTTTGCGTGCTGCTGTGGTGAAGGTGCATCATGACTTAGTGTTCACTATAGAAATAAAATGGGGCAGGGCGCCGGACTCCGCGTGTGCGCCCGAAACGGGGGCCGTGGCATGTAAATTAGGGGGCGTGGTCACACTTGCGTCATTTTAGTGGGCAGTGCGGCCCACAGACGTTTCTGTAGGGGGCGTCCGTTGCCGGCGGCGTCACTGTTGGGGGCGTGCCCAACACCTCTGTCGGTGCTGGGCTTCCCCCAGCTCTCTCCCATAGAGTGAATGGATGCCGTGCGCATGCGCACGGCATCTTTACACGCTGGGAGGGCAGGAAGCGGGCGGCTCTTCTAGCAGGGCGCCGCAAAGGGGACAGGGCGGGTTTTGCATTTTAAAAAACGGGCAAGGCGCGGAGCCCTGTTAAAACAGCCTAGAGTGAACACTAATGACTGGACAAATGGCACCATTGCGAATAATCTATGTGGAAACTGCAGGGCACCACGTGCCATTGATGTGATAGGTGAATGTCGGCGAATGGCTTGGTCTACCCACTCAGCATATCACGAGCCATCTGCTAGGTGTAACAGTATGCCAGAATAGGCCCGTCTTAACAGCATTGTAGGACCTGGGCAAAGCAAAGCAATGGGGCCCCTACGATCAGACACCCACTGACCTCTCCCCCCAATAATAAAATCAGACCCCAGATTGGATTCCCAAATGCCAACTTCCAATTAATAAAAGCTGACCCCAGATCTGACAATGTCATAAATCAGACCAATATATAAAAGGCTGCCAGCTGAGGGACAAGCAGAGAAATATGCTCCAAGGCCGCTCCGATTGTAGATTATCACCGCCCAAGAAGCTCCAGAGGCAGCAACACAGAGGACAGATGCCCCCCACTGCTAGCCCATCCCTGTTCAAGGCCCATATATTTGGGGCCCTTGACAGCAGCCTAGTGTGCCCATATGTTAAGATGGTACTGTCCCAAAACAGCCAAAATTGTTCCCCAGTGTTCCAGGAGACAGGAGAGAATACATAGACATAATTTTCTGCCCTACTGGACCTTTTAGTGTAAATTCCCTTTCGCACAACCACCACCACACTCAGGTCTCAGGTGGTTTTTGTGTCTATCCTAACCAGTATGTGATTGGACTGTGGAAGAAAACTAGACTAAACCCAAGCAAACACAGGGAGAATATGCATTCAAAGATTCTGGATAGTAAAATCACCAGAGACTTGTGGTTTACATTTTCTAGTAGCCTTCATAATAGGTTGGCTTGGTGTTTTGGCTGGAGGCCACAAGAAAATGGCCTTTATTGTATAGAAGTCAGACGAATATTATATTTTCTATATATCCATATGATATCAAGGAAACTGGGATGATAATCAGATTGGGTAATTTGCTACAGAATTTGACCATATTTCACTGGCTATATAAAACATCACCCATGCTTCATTTAATATCTTAAATAAAGAATTTCAGTTAAGGAATGGTAGTGTCCCTAGTCCAATTAATTTAAATTCATTATGACTTTTATAAACACAAACAAAATTTCCAGTTTAAGATTTTGTATGGGCAAAAAAAATTAATAGGACTGCGTCTAAAACAATGCTACCGATATGTCTATTCTTATAATCACACAGGCTCAGGTATAACACTGGCACTAACCTATCTTTTCCCCCATAACACAGAAAAAGGTGTAATACTAGTGCTAACCTGTCTCTTCCTACCATAACACTGGCACTAACCTGTCTCTTACTCCCTTAACTCAGGAGCAGGGTTAACACTGGCACTACTAACATATCTCTTCCCATCATAACACAGACCCAGGTGTAACACTGCCACTATCCTGTCTCTTCCCCCCCATAACACAGGAGAAGGTGTAACACTGGCACCAACCTGTCTCTTCCCATCATAACACTGGCACTAACCTGTCTCTTCTCCCCATAATACAGACCCATATATGACATTGGCACTAACCTGTCTCTTCACTCCAATAACACAGGCCCATGTGTAACACTGGCGCTGACCTGTCTCTTCCCCCCATAACACAGGCCCAGGTGAAACAATGGCACTAACCTGTCTCCAGCCCCCATAACACAGGAGAAGGTGTAACACTAGTGCTGACCTGTCTCTTGCCCCCATAACACAAGCCTAGGCGTAGCACTGGCACTAACCTGTCTCTTGCCCCTATAACACAAGCCTAGGTGTAGCACTGGCACTAACCTGTCTCTTGCCCCTATAACACAAGCCTAGGTGTAACAATGGCACTAACTTGTCTCTTGCCCCCATAACACAAGCTTAGGTGTAACACTGGCACTAACTTGTCTCTTGCCCCCATAACACAGGCCCATGTGTAACACTGGCACTAACCTGTCTCTTGCACCCATAACACAGGCCCATGTGTAACACTGGCACTGACCAGTCTCTTGCCCCCATAACACAAGCTTAGGTGTAACACTGGCACTAACTTGTCTCTTGCCCCCATAACACAAGCCTAGCACTAACCTGTCTCTTGCCCCCATAACACAGGCCCATGTGTAACACTGCCACTAACTTCTCTCTTGCCCCCCATAACACAGGCCCATGTGTAACACTGGCACTAACCTGTTTCTTGCCCCCATAACACAGGCACTAACCTGTCTCTTGCCCCCATAACACAAGCTTAGGTGTAACACTGGCACTAACTTGTCTCTTGCCCCCATAACACAGGCCCATGTGTAACACTGACACTAACCTGTCTCTTGCCCCCATAACACAGGCCCATGTGTAACACTGGCACTGACCTGTCTCTTGCCCCCATAACACAAGCTTAGGTGTAACACTGGCACTAACTTGTCTCTTGCCCCCATAACACAGGCACTAACCTGTCTCTTGCCCCCATAACACAAGCTTAGGTGTAACACTGGCACTAACTTGTCTCTTGCCCCCATAACACAAGCCTAGCACTAACCTGTCTCTTGCCCCCATAACACAGGCCCATGTGTAACACTGGCACTAACCTGTCTCTTGCCCCCATAACACAGGCCCATGTGTAACACTGGCACTAACTTGTCTCTTGCCCCCATAACACAGGCCCACGTGTAGCACTGGCACTAACCTGTCTCTTGCCCCCATAACACAGGCCCATGTGTAACACTGACACTAACCTGTCTCTTGCCCCCATAACACAAGCTTAGGTGTAACACTGGCACTAACTTGTCTCTTGCCCCCATAACACAGGCCCATGTGTAACACTGGCACTAACCTGTCTCTTGCCCCCATAACACAGGCCCATGTGTAACACTGGCACTAACCTGTCTCTTGCCCCCATAACACAAGCTTAGGTGTAACACTGGCACTAACTTGTCTCTTGCCCCCATAACACAGGCCCATGTGTAACACTGACACTAACCTGTCTCTTACCCCCATAACACAGGCCCATGTGTAACACTGGCACTGACCTGTCTCTTGCCCCCATAACACAAGCTCAGGTGTAACACTGGCACTAACTTGTCTCTTGCCCCCATAACACAAGCCTAGCACTAACCTGTCTTTTGCCCCCATAACACAGGCCCATGTGTAACACTGGCACTAACCTGTCTCTTGCCCCCATAACACAAGCTTAGGTGTAACACTGGCACTAACTTGTCTCTTGCCCCCATAACACAAGCCTAGCACTAACCTGTCTCTTGCCCCCATAACACAAGCTTAGGTGTAACACTGGCACTAACCTGTCTCTTGCCCCCATAACACAGGCCCATGTGTAACACTGGCACAACCATTGTCTCTTGCCCCCATAACACAGGCCCATGTGTAGCACTGGCACTAACCTGTCTCTTGCCCCCATAACACAGGCCCATGTGTAACACTGACACTAACCTGTCTCTTGCCCCCATAACACAAGCTTAGGTGTAACACTGGCCCTAACTTGTCTCTTGCCCCCATAACACAGGCCCATGTGTAACACTGGCACTAACTTGTCTCTTGCCCCCATAACACAGGCCCACGTGTAGCACTGGCACTAACCTGTCTCTTGCCCCCATAACACAGGCCCATGTGTAACACTGACACTAACCTGTCTCTTGCCCCCATAACACAAGCTTAGGTGTAACACTGGCACTAACTTGTCTCTTGCCCCCATAACACAGGCCCATGTGTAACACTGACACTAACCTGTCTCTTGCCCCCATAACACAGGCCCACGTGTAGCACTGGCACTAACCTGTCTCTTGCCCCCATAACACAGGCCCATGTGTAACACTGACACTAACCTGTCTCTTGCCCCCATAACACAAGCTTAGGTGTAACACTGGCACTAACTTGTCTCTTGCCCCCATAACACAGGCCCATGTGTAACACTGGCACTAACCTGTGTCTTGCCCCCATAACACAAGCTTAGGTGTAACACTGGCACTAACTTGTCTCTTGCCCCCATAACACAAGCCTAGCACTAACCTGTCTTTTGCCCCATAACACAAGCTTAGGTGTAACACTGGCACTAACCTGTCTCTTGCCCCCATAACACAAGCCCATGTGTAACACTGGCACTAACTTGTCTCTTGCCCCCATAACACAGGCCCATGTGTAACACTGACACTAACCTGTCTCTTGCCCCCATAACACAAGCTTAGGTGTAACACTGGCACTAACCGGTCTCTTGCCCCCATAACACAGGCCCATGTGTAACACTGGCACTAACTTGTCTCTTGCCCCCATAACACAGGCCCATGTGTAACACTGACACTAACCTGTCTCTTGCCCCCATAACACAAGCTTAGGTGTAACACTGGCACTAACCTGTCTCTTGCCCCCATAACACAGGCCCATGTGTAACACTGGCACTAACTTGTCTCTTGCCCCCATAACACAGGCCCATGTGTAACACTGACACTAACCTGTCTCTTGCCCCTATAACACAAGCTTAGGTGTAACACTGGCACTAACTTGTCTTGAAGCTGCGCTGCCCAGCAATGGTAACACTGGCAGTGTATAGCACTGTGCCCCAACCACACAGGGCCGGGTAGTCTGACAGCGGCCTCTGCTACACGGAGCACTCACAGAACGTGACGAGAGGAGCGCAGCGGCAGTGGGTAACGGAGCGGGTACGGGACACCCTTACCGGACACACGAGTTCCCGGGAAGCCTGTTATTACCTGTCCCACGATGGAAATACACACAGCCAGACCAGAGCAATCACGCAGCAGCCACAGCAGACACAGGCAAGCGAACGCAGATGAATCGATGAGCGCGGCGCTCGCTCAGACAGTGTGACAAGCGTACAGGGCAGGCAGATGTCATCAGTATCATACTTCCGTATAGCGCACAGTATTATAGGACATTCACTCACAGTCCATATAAGTCACTCTAATGAAGGTGACTGTATTTTACTTACAATGACCATTATTTCAATATTAACGTGTGTGTGTGTGTGTGTGTGTGTGTGTGTGTGTGTGTGTGTGTGTGTGTGTGTGTGTGTGTGTAAAATATATATAGAGAGAGATAGTGGATAGATAGATAGATAGATAGATAGATAGATAGATAGATAGATAGATAGATAGATAGATAGATAGATAGATAGATAGATAGATAGACAATTTCAAGATTGTATATTTCCTATATTACATATGTCGGTGATTGTCTATAGAATAGGTTATGTCCTCCCTGTTCTGTGCTTCCCATGCATTTTATCTCTCTAGCAAAGATAATACTAATAGATAATCATTTTGGCTTAGCCACAAAACAACCCTGTGTTTTCCGAAATTCTACTGAACTTTTGCTTTCTTGCATGTTGCTATATTTTACTGTTATATATGACTATTTTATCTGATTTGCGATATACGTTGACATTATACATTAATATTTGTAACAACGTAATCCATATGTGTATATTTGTAAATATTAAATATAAAGTGCCCGGTGTCAGACAGATAATTCTACATGATCGAATTAATATATTATGGTAAGTATACATTGCTTATTGCCGTGCTTGGATGTTATTCGTGCAATGTGTTATAAATTACCATATACTCAGTGCTTACCTAGGATACAGTAATATGAAATACAGACAACCCTCGGCGTTTCCATTACTAGACTCACTTAACCTAGGAAACAATAAGCTTGTTTAATATAATTAAAAAAGTAAAATGTTACAGTAAGTACTCAACCCATACATAACATCTGTAACATTAGGTACTGAGAACTAATGTCCTTCAGATTGAGAGGAACAGCGACCATTATAAAATTAATTATTTTAAGTAGAACTGGCATAATCTATATTATTGATATTTTATAAATGAATTGCTATCTCAATGTAAACAAATATCATATTCGTAATAGGATGTAACAGTCAGATAAACAGATACCATTGTTGTATTTGTGATTTACTGTATAAGAGAAGAACTTTTGGTCGCAGTAGAGCATATTGTCCTGTTAGTGCAGATGACATGATGAGGTGGCTGATGTCTCTATCATTACCCCCTCCCCAATCATTACCCCCTCCTAAATCAGTACCCGTCCCCTGGACAGTACAGTCAATGTGCTCAATTCGGACATATTCGGTTTCAATTTATCACGTTGGTCTGTTAGAAAGTAACTTAACCAACAAAAATATGCGCACAAATATCGCGAAATAGTAACAGTATATTTATTACGAAAGTACCTTAGAAACATGGTTTCAGTATGGAAGAAACTTACTATATTACATTTTTAGATTCCCCGCTTAAAAAAAATACCCAAGTCGCTTTATCATGGTACTAAATAAATCGGTGCATTTTATTAATAAGACACAATGCAGCTAATATGACTAGATATATGGTCTGGACAAGATAGTAACGCTAAATTCCTTACTAGTTTATGTATATATATATATATATAAAAGACATATCATAAGTCTATGTTTATATACATGTATATATATATATATATATACAGTATATAGGAGCATTAACTTGAATACAGTTATTTATGTACATGTATAAGTGTTCGATTCATTAATTCATTACCAAGAACAACAATTCAGAGACGGTGTTGCTAGACATAAATACATTTCCGTGGTATGTTGCATTTGAAAAGGTCAAAAGGCGAGAAATCAATACATAAACCCAGAGTTAAACACAATTAATAATGGATAGCAATTGTTTCTAAAGTGTAAATGACCGAATCCTGAGATCCAAATCAGTATACGTTTCTGATATATACATTATGTGATCTTTGAGCCAAATGAAGAATAATAGGTGACAATTAATATGGCGAATAGATCTGATTAACCATTGGCCGTAGAATAAAAGTGCCCTAAGCGTTAGCCTGCTGCTAGTGACACCTCCCTCTAATATAAGAATTATCACCATATTAATGTCACTGTATTACTAATATCAGCAGTGACAGCAACAAAGCCTTTCTACAATTAATCTATATGTTGATTCATGACTTAAACTATCGTTTTCTTATTTCATATATCTTTCTCTTTTTTTTTTTATTAGGCAACTGACAGGACAATATTAAGTGATATCCACTGAAGAGTTCTCACCGTAACAATTACACAATAATAAAAAGAATCGTTTTAAACAAGTAAAATATTGAGCACATTTTGATTAATCCCGTAAGAACAGATATGTAACAAAAGACCTGATCATGAAATTCCAAATCGTTTATGTAATTAGGAGGACAAATAATGAATAGAACTGTGATTTCTAATTGATAAAAATGAAGCCAGGTCTGCTTGTGACAGTGTGACTTCTCTCTGGCCGACGCTGGGCGGGGTCAGTGGCCTTTGCCCCCATGTGTTACATGTAACCTGCACAGTGATGTTAGAGACTGTATCAATGACTTAGATTACAATGAAATTAATTCATAATATGTACAATAAATAAATACACATCTTCCATAAAGCCTGTGGTAAAAGGCAAAGAGAGGATTGTATTGTAGTACAGCTTGGTTACACAGGGGTGAAGAGAAGGAACCCCCAATGGGGTAAGTAAATGGGGAAGGATGTTACCCTCAGTCTGAGCTCTGACAAGTGCTAGTGCCCTGGAACACAGATGCCAGCCTGGCTGTGGCCCCTCCCAGGGCTGGTCCTGCCCATCTCCCCTGTGCCTCACTCACTCAGGACACCATGCAAAGAGCACGGCTTTAACTAAATTAATTAGGGATTTTTGTCAATCCGGAGGATTAATGGCCAATAGCAACCTGAGCACAGATGATGTGGGAACCTGTAGGGCTGCAGTGATCTTGCATTGCTGCTGCTGCTAGGATGCTACAAGGGAGACAGGGGGATTCTTTCCTACTTCCAAGGGGAGGTAATTTGCTCAGAACAAGGGGCAGGCTTTGTAAAGTATAAATACTGCGACTTCAATAGCACATCCCTATCTGATGTGAAACTCTTAGCAGGAAGAATTGACAAAGATCTCTAACAAGGGAGAGTGAGTGGGGTTTTCTGCCTGCACAGCCCCTTGATGTCTTATTATTGAGGTTTCCGGACCCTGGAAGGAAGATTTGCCAGGTTATTACTGGGAACGGCGATGGAAGAACTTACTGCCTTTGTCTCCAAGTCGTTTGATCAGAAAATAAAGGAGAAAAAAGAAATGATCACTTACCGGGAGGTGCTGGAGAGCGGGCCGGCCCGGGGGAAGGAGCCCGGCTGTGGCGAGGGGGTCCGGGAGGACGGGATACCAGGGGCCAGAAGTATAGGAGGGGGTGGCGGCGGAGGAGGTGGTGGAGGAGGCGCCAGATCACCGGTGCTGGAGCTCGAACTGACCGCTGACAGGATCAGGGACCCTGGGAGCCCCAAACTCACTGAGGGTAACTATCAGTCTCTTATATCGTTACACACACATGTAACACTGTATAATATATAAGATAAACCATCCAGAACAATTATATGCTCAATAATACACATCCTAATACATGTTCCTGATCATTACATAGTAACATGATAATATTCCCCGTAATCATAGTATATATATATATATATATATATATATATATATGTGTTCCTGATCATTACATCATTATTTTAAAAATAGTATTAATAGTATACATGTTCCTAATAATTACATTATTACGACGGTGATATAATCGTTATCATATGACATATGTAGTTGTTGACATGGTTATTACTACTACTACTACTACTACTACTAATAATAATAATAATAATAATAATAATAATATATGTATACAAAATAGCAGCCCTTGTACACAGATTGAACCATCAAATATTGTACATGCATTATTTATTTACTGTGCCATATGTGCAGAGAGGGCAGCAGTGCAAACACATGTTCACTGGATGCACTCAGTCATATGCTGAAACAGGATGATATTCACCACTAATTACAAATGGGGTGTAATCAATACCATAAACCCTGTCTCTGTTACCCCCGATTATCAGGATGAATATTACAGTATAAGAATCTCTTTCCTGGCCAGCACTGGGCTTTCATTGTATTACTAACATGATAATAATATTTCCTGCGGAACCGGGATGTAAAATAAATATTGTCCCAGTGCTGACAGCCATCAAGCTTCTGAGGAATCACTGCAACCAATAAACAAATCAATTCTGCTCTCACAGGAGCTCATTCTAAATTTCTAAAGATGTAATTCCAGTAGATAATCGGCCTATTCCTATCTCTCTAGAAAGTACTGGCTGCTCTCACGTTTTATTTTTACAAATATACTACTACTAATACAATTAGTACTGGTAATAGTAAGTGACATGTACCAGATTATTATTTTGTTACATTCACTGATATAGTAATTGCAACATTATTTTCTAGAAATCTAACCAGCAACACACTTGCATAGATAGATAGATAGATAGATAGATAGATAGATAGATAGATAGATAGATAGATAGATAGATAGATAGATAGATATACTATAAATAATGACATTATATTAATTATTCAAACACATGTAATATTTTACGATGCATTATTGTGTAATAGTTACAACAATAGTGTGACAATATATGTGTGTGTGTGTGTGTGTGTGTGTGTGTGTGTGTGTGTCTGTGTGCGCGCACAAATTGACATTTAGAAAGTAGCGATAAGGAGCGATAAGCATAACACAAAATGCACTATAGATAGATAGATAGATAGATAGATAGATAGATAGATAGATAGATAGATAGATGCAGATACTATAAATAATGACATTATATTAATTATTCAAACATGTAATATTTTACGATGCCTTATTGTGTAATAGTTAAAACAATAGTGTGACATGTGTGTGTGTGTGTGTGTGTGTGTGTCTGTGTGTGTGTCTGTGTGCGCGCACAAATTGACATTTAGAAA
Source organism: Pseudophryne corroboree (assembly GCF_028390025.1). Classification (NCBI taxonomy): domain Eukaryota; kingdom Metazoa; phylum Chordata; class Amphibia; order Anura; family Myobatrachidae; genus Pseudophryne; species Pseudophryne corroboree. The sequence goes on along the minus strand of NC_086447.1, from coordinate 274,178,591 downwards.
GTAGCGATAAGCATAACACAAAATGCACGATAGATAGATAGATAGATAGATAGATAGATAGATAGATAGATAGATAGATAGATAGATAGAAAGATAGAGATATGTTTGTGCTTATGTGTGTGTT